>NW_027362761.1:1231186743-1231786743 GCF_046119375.1 Phyllobates terribilis | reverse complement strand
GATGTCTGTGTATTAGGAGGAGGAGAGGTCGGTGTCCTGATGTCTGTGTATTAGGAGGAGGAGAGGTCGGCGTACTGACGTCTGTGTATTAGGAGGAGGAGAGGTCGGCGTCCTGATGTCTGTGTATATGGAGGAGGAGAGGTCGGCGTCCTGATGTCTGTGTATAAGGAGGAGGAGAGGTCGGCGTCCTGATGTCTGTGTATTAGGAGGAGGAGAGGTCGGTGTCCTGATGTCTGTGTATTAGGAGGAGGAGAGGTCGGTGTGCTGATGTCTGTGTATTAGGAGGAGGAGAGGTCAGCGTCCTGATGTCTGTGTATTAGGAGGAGGAGAGGTCGGTGTCCTGATGTCTGTGTATTAGGAGGAGGAGAGGTCGGTGTCCTGATGTCTGTGTATTAGGAGGAGGAGAGGTCAGTGTCCTGATGTCTGTGTATTAGGAGGAGGAGAGGTCGGCGTCCTGATGTCTGTGTATTAGGAGGAGGAGAGGTCAGCGTCCTGATGTCTGTGTATTAGGAGGAGGAGAGGTCGGTGTCCTGATGTCTGTGTATTAGGAGGAGGAGAGGTCAGTGTCCTGATGTCTGTGTATTAGGAGGAGGAGAGGTCGGCGTCATGATGTCTGTGTATTAGGAGGAGGAGAGGTCAACGTCCTGATGTCTGTGTATTAGGAGGAGGAGAGGTCGGCCTCCTGATGTCTGTGTATTAGGAGGAGGAGAGGTCAGCATCCTGATGTCTGTGTATTAGGAGGAGGAGAGGTCGGTGTGCTGATGTCTGTGTATTAGGTGGAGGAGAGGTCGGCGTCCTGATGTCTGTGTATTAGGAGGAGGAGAGGTCAACGTCCTGATGTCTGTGTATTAGGAGGAGGAGAGTTCGGCGTCCTGATGTCTGTGTATTAGGAGGAGGAGAGGTCGGTTTCCTGATGTCTGTGTATTAGGAGGAAGAGAGGTCGGCGTCCTGATGTCTGTGTATTAGGAGGAGGAGAGGTCAGCGTTCTGATGTCTGTGTATAAGGAGGAGAGGTCGGCGTCCTGATGTCTGTGTATTAGGAGGAGGAGAGGTCGGCATCCTGATGTATGTGTATTAGGAGGAGGAGAGGTCAGCGTTCTGATGTCTGTGTATAAGGAGGAGAGGTCGGCGTCCTGATGTCTGTGTATTAGGAGGAGGAGAGGTCAGTGTCCTGATGTCTGTGTATAAGGAGGAGAGGTCGGCGTCCTGATGTCTGTGTATTAGGAGGAGGAGAGGTCGGCATCCTGATGTATGTGTATTAGGGGGAGGAGAGGTCAGCTTCCTGATGTCTGTGTATTAGGAGGAGGAGAGGTCAGTGTCCTGATGTCTGTGTATTAGGAGGAGGAGAGGTCGGCGTCCTGATGTCTGTGTATTAGGGAGAGGAGAGGTCGGCATCCTGATGTATGTGTATTAGGGGGAGGAGAGGTCAGCTTCCTGATGTCTGTGTATTAGGGAGAGGAGAGGTCGGCATCCTGATGTATGTGTATTAGGGGGAGGAGAGGTCAGCTTCCTGATGTCTGTGTATTAGGAGGAGGAGAGGTCAGTGTCCTGATGTCTGTGTATTAGGAGGAGGAGAGGTCGGCATCCTGATGTATGTGTATTAGGGGGAGGAGAGGTCAGCTTCCTGATGTCTGTGTATTAGGAGGAGGAGAGGTCAGTGTCCTGATGTCTGTGTATTAGGAGGAGGAGAGGTCGGCGTCCTGATGTCTGTGTATTAGGGAGAGGAGAGGTCGGCGTCCTGATGTCTGTGTATAAGGAGGAGAGGTCGGCGTCCTGATGTATGTGTATTAGGAGGAGGAGATGTCAGCGTCCTGATGTCTGTGTATTAGGAGGAGGAGAGTTCAGCATCCTGATGTCTGTGTATTATGAGGAGGAGAGGTCGGCCTCCTGATGTCTGTGTATTAGGAGGAGAGTTCAGCGTCCTGATGTCTGTGTATTAGGAGGAGGAGAGTTCAGCGTCCTGATGTATGTGTATTAGGAGGAGGAGATGTCAGCGTCCTGATGTCTGTGTATTAGGAGGAGGAGAGTTCAGCATCCTGATGTCTGTGTATTATGAGGAGGAGAGGTCGGCCTCCTGATGTCTGTGTATTAGGAGGAGAGTTCAGCGTCCTGATGTCTGTGTATTAGGAGGAGGAGAGGTCAGTGTCCTGATGTCTGTGTATAAGGAGGAGAGGTCGGCGTCCTGATGTCTGTGTATTAGGAGGAGGAGAGTTCAGCGTCCTGATGCCTGTGTAATAGGGGGAGGAGAGGTCGGCATCCTGATGTCTGTGTATTAGGGAGAGGATAGGTCGGCATCCTGATGTCTGTGTATTAGGGAGAGGAGAGGTCGGCATCCTGATGTCTGTGTATTAGGAGGAGGAGAGGTCGGCGTGCTGATGTCTGTGTATTAGGAGGAGGAGAGGTCGGTGTTCTGATGTCTGTGTATTAGGAGGAGGAGAGGTCGGTGTCCTGATGTATGTGTATTAGGAGGAGGAGAGGTTTGCGTGCTGATGTCTGTGTATTAGGAGGAGGAGAGGTCGGCGTCCTGATGTCTGTGTATTAGGAGGAGGAGAGGTCGGCGTCCTGATGTCTGTGTATTAGGAGGAGGAGAGGTCGGCGTTCTGGTGTCTGTGTATTAGAAGGTGGAGAGGTCGGCATCCTGATGTATGTGTATTAGGAGGAGGAGAGGTCAGCGTCCTGATGTCTGTGTATTAGGAGGAGGAGAGGTCAGCTTCCTGATGTCTGTGTATTAGGAGGAGGAGAGGTCAGTGTCCTGATGTCTGTGTATTAGGAGGAGGAGAGGTCGGCGTGCTGATGTCTGTGTATTAGGAGGAGGAGAGGTCAGCATCCTGATGTCTGTGTATTAGGAGGAGGAGAGGTCGGTGTCCTGATGTCTGTGTATTAGGAGGAGGAGAGGTCGGAGTCCTGATGTCTGTGTATTAGGAGGAGGAGAGGTCGGCGTGCTGATGTCTGTGTATTAGGAGGAGGAGAGGTCAGCATCCTGATGTCTGTGTATTAGGAGGAGGAGAGGTCAGTGTCCTGATGTCTGTGTATTAGGAGGAGGAGAGGTCGGTGTCCTGATGTCTGTCTATTAGGAGGAGGAGAGGTCGGCGTCCTGATGACTGTGTATTAGGAGGAGATATCAGCTTCCTGATGTCTGTGTATTAGGAGGAGGAGAGGTCGGCGTCCTGATGTCTGTGTATTAGGAGGAGGAGAGGTCGGCGTCCTGATGTCTGTGTATTAGGAGGAGGAGGAGAGGTCAGTGTCCTGATGTCTGTGTATTAGGAGGAGGAGAGGTCGGTGTCCTGATGTATGTGTATTAGGAGGAGGAGAGGTCAGTGTCCTGATGTCTGTGTATTAGGAGGAGGAGAGGTCGGCGTCCTGATGTCTGTGTATTAGGAGGAGGAGGAGAGGTCAGTGTCCTGATGTCTGTGTATTAGGAGGAGGAGAGGTCGGTGTCCTGATGTATGTGTATTAGGAGGAGGAGAGGTCAGTGTCCTGATGTCTGTGTATTAGGAGGAGGAGAGGTCGGCGTCCTGATGTCTGTGTATTAGGAGGAGGAGAGGTCGGTGTCCTGATGTCTGTCTATTAGGAGGAGGAGATGTCAGCGTCCTGATGTCTGTGTATTAGGAGGAGGAGAGGTCGGCGTCCTGATGTCTGTGTATAAGGAGGAGGAGAGGTCGGCGTCCTGATGTCTGTGTATTAGGAGGAGGAGAGGTCGGCGTCCTGATGTCTGTGTATTAGGAGGAGGAGATGTCAGCGTCCTGATGTCTGTGTATTAGGAGGAGGAGAGGTCGGCGTCCTGATGTCTGTGTATTAGAAGGAGGAGAGGTCGGCGTCCTGATGTCTGTGTATTAGGAGGAGGAGAGGTCGGCGTCCTGATGTCTGTGTATTAGGAGGAGGAGAGGTCGGCTTCCTGATGTCTATGTATAAGGAGGAGAGGTCGGCGTCCTGATGTCTGTGTATAAAGAGGAGGAGAGGTCAGCGTCCTGATGTCTGTGTATTAGGAGGAGGAGAGGTCAGCGTCCTGATGTCTGTGTATTAGGAGGAGGAGAGGTCAGCGTCCTGATGTCTGTGTATTAGGAGGAGGAGAGGTCAGCGTCCCGATGTCTGTGTATTAGGAGGAGGAGAGGTCAGCCTCCCGATGTCTATGTGTTAGGAGGAGGAGAGGTCAGTGTCCTGATGTCTGTGTATTAGGAGGAGGAGAGGTCAGCGTCCTGTTGTCTGTGTATTAGGAGGAGGAGAGGTCAGCGTCCTGATGTCTGTGTATTAGGAGGAGGAGAGGTTGGCCTCCTGATGTCTGTGTATTAGGAGGAGGAGAGGTCAACGTCCTGATGTCTGTATTAGGAGGAGGAGAGGTCAGCATCCTGATGTCTGTGTATTAGGAGCAAGGAGAGGTCAGCGTCCTGATGTCTGTGTATAAGGAGGAGGAGAGGTCGGTGTCCTGATGTCTGTGTATTAGGAGGAGGAGAGGTCAGCATCCTGATGTCTGTGTATTAGGAGCAAGGAGAGGTCAGCGTCCTGATGTCTGTGTATTAGGAGGAGGAGAGGTCGGTGTCCTGATGTCTGTGTATTAGGAGGAGGAGAGGTCGGTGTCCTGATGTCTGTGTATTAGGAGGAGGAGAGGTCGGCGTCCTGATGTCTGTGTATTAGGAGGAGGAGAGGTCGGCGTCATGATGTCTGTGTATTAGGAGGAGGAGAGGTCAGCGTCCTGATGTCTGTGTATTAGGAAGAGGAGGAGAAGTCGGCGTCCTGATGTCTGTGTATTAGGAGGAGGAAAGGTCGGCGTCCTGATGTCTGTGTATTAGGAGGAGGAGAGGGCAGCGTTCTGACGTCTGTGTATTAAGAGCAGGAGAGGTCAGCGTCCTGATGTCTGTGTATTAGGAGGAGGAGAGGTCAACGTCCTGATGTCTGTGTATTAGGAGGAGGAGAGGTCGGCCTCCTGATGTCTGTGTATTAGGAGGAGGAGAGGTCAGCATCCTGATGTCTGTGTATTAGGAGGAGGAGAGGTCGGTGTGCTGATGTCTGTGTATTAGGAGGAGGAGAGGTCAGCGTCCCGATGTCTGTGTATTAGGAGGAGGAGAGGTCAGCCTCCCGATGTCTATGTGTTAGGAGGAGGAGAGGTCAGTGTCCTGATGTCTGTGTATTAGGAGGAGGAGAGGTCAGCGTCCTGTTGTCTGTGTATTAGGAGGAGGAGAGGTCAGCGTCCTGATGTCTGTGTATTAGGAGGAGGAGAGGTTGGCCTCCTGATGTCTGTGTATTAGGAGGAGGAGAGGTCAACGTCCTGATGTCTGTGTATTAGGAGGAGGAGAGGTCAGCATCCTGATGTCTGTGTATAAGGAGGAGGAGAGGTCGGTGTCCTGATGTCTGTGTATTAGGAGGAGGAGAGGTCAACGTCCTGATGTCTGTGTATTAGGAGGAGGAGAGGTCAGCATCCTGATGTCTGTGTATTAGGAGCAAGGAGAGGTCAGCGTCCTGATGTCTGTGTATTAGGAGGAGGAGAGGTCGGTGTCCTGATGTCTGTGTATTAGGAGGAGGAGAGGTCGGTGTCCTGATGTCTGTGTATTAGGAGGAGGAGAGGTCGGCGTCCTGATGTCTGTGTATTAGGAGGAGGAGAGGTCGGCGTCATGATGTCTGTGTATTAGGAGGAGGAGAGGTCAGCGTCCTGATGTCTGTGTATTAGGAAGAGGAGGAGAAGTCGGCGTCCTGATGTCTGTGTATTAGGAGGAGGAAAGGTCGGCGTCCTGATGTCTGTGTATTAGGAGGAGGAGAGGTCAGCGTTCTGACGTCTGTGTATTAGGAGCAGGAGAGGTCAGCGTCCTGATGTCTGTGTATTAGGAGGAGGAGAGGTCAACGTCCTGATGTCTGTGTATTAGGAGGAGGAGAGGTCGGCCTCCTGATGTCTGTGTATTAGGAGGAGGAAAGGTCAGCATCCTGATGTCTGTGTATTAGGAGGAGGAGAGGTCGGTGTGCTGATGTCTGTGTATTAGGTGGAGGAGAGGTCGGCGTCCTGATGTCTGTGTATTAGGAGGAGGAGAGGTCAACGTCCTGATGTCTGTGTATTAGGAGGAGGAGAGTTCGGCGTCCTGATGTCTGTGTATTAGGAGGAGGAGAGGTCGGTTTCCTGATGTCTGTGTATTAGGAGGAGGAGAGGTCGGCGTCCTGATGTCTGTGTATTAGGAGGAGGAGAGGTCAGCGTTCTGATGTCTGTGTATTAGGAGGAGGAGAGGTCGGCGTCCTGATGTCTGTGTATTAGGAGGAGGAGAGGTCAGTGTCCTGATGTCTGTGTATAAGGAGGAGAGGTCAGCGTCCTGATGTCTGTGTATTAGGAGGAGGAGAGGTCGGCATCCTGATGTATGTGTATTTGGGGGAGGAGAGGTCAGCTTCCTGATGTCTGTGTATTAGGAGGAGGAGAGGTCAGTGTCCTGATGTCTGTGTATTAGGAGGAGGAGAGGTCGGCGTCCTGATGTCTGTGTATTAGGGAGAGGAGAGGTCGGCATCCTGATGTATGTGTATTAGGGGGAGGAGAGGTCAGCTTCCTGATGTCTGTGTATTAGGGAGAGGAGAGGTCGGCATCCTGATGTATGTGTATTAGGGGGAGGAGAGGTCAGCTTCCTGATGTCTGTGTATTAGGAGGAGGAGAGGTCAGTGTCCTGATGTCTGTGTATTAGGAGGAGGAGAGGTCGGCATCCTGATGTATGTGTATTAGGGGGAGGAGAGGTCAGCTTCCTGATGTCTGTGTATTAGGAGGAGGAGAGGTCAGTGTCCTGATGTCTGTGTATTAGGAGGAGGAGAGGTCGGCGTCCTGATGTCTGTGTATTAGGGAGAGGAGAGGTCGGCGTCCTGATGTCTGTGTATAAGGAGGAGGAGAGTTCAGCGTCCTGATGTATGTGTATTAGGAGGAGGAGATGTCAGCGTCCTGATGTCTGTGTATTAGGAGGAGGAGAGTTCAGCGTCCTGATGTCTGTGTATTATGAGGAGGAGATGTCAGTGTCCTGATGTCTGTGTATTAGGAGGAGGAGATGTCAGCGCCCTGATGTCTGTGTATTAGGAGGAGGAGAGGTCGGCGTGCTGATGTCTGTGTATTAGGAGGAGGAGAGGTCAGCATCCTGATGTCTGTGTATTAGGAGGAGGAGAGGTCGGTGTCCTGATGTCTGTGTATTAGGAGGAGGAGAGGTTGGTGTCCTGATGTCTGTGTATTAGGAGGAGGAGAGGTCGGTGTCCTGATGTCTGTCTATTAGGAGGAGGAGAGGTCGGCGTCCTGATGACTGTGTATTAGGAGGAGATATCAGCTTCCTGATGTCTGTGTATTAGGAGGAGGAGAGGTCGGCGTCCTGATGTCTGTGTATTAGGAGGAGGAGAGGTCGGCATCCTGATGTCTGTGTATTACCAGGAGGAGGAGAGGTCAGTGTCCTGATGTCTGTGTATTAGGAGGAGGAGAGGTCGGTGTCCTGATGTATGTGTATTAGGAGGAGGAGAGGTCAGTGTCCTGATGTCTGTGTATTAGGAGGAGGAGAGGTCGGCGTCCTGATGTCTGTGTATTAGGAGGAGGAGGAGAGGTCAGTGTCCTGATGTCTGTGTATTAGGAGGAGGAGAGGTCGGTGTCCTGATGTATGTGTATTAGGAGGAGGAGAGGTCAGTGTCCTGATGTCTGTGTATTAGGAGGAGGAGAGGTCGGCGTCCTGATGTCTGTGTATTAGGAGGAGGAGAGGTCGGTGTCCTGATGTCTGTCTATTAGGAGGAGGAGAGGTCAGCGTCCTGATGTCTGTGTATTAGGAGGAGGAGAGGTCTGCGTCCTGATGTCTGTGTATTAGGAGGAGGAGAGGTCAGTGTCCTGATGTCTGTGCATTAGGAAGAGGAGAGGTCGGCGTCCTGATTTCTGCTTATTAGGAGGAGGAGAGGTCGGCGTCCTGATGTCTGTGTATTAGGAGGAGGAGAGCTTGGCGTCCTGATGTCTGAGTATTAGGAGGAGGAGAGGTCGGTGTCCTGATGTTTGTGTATAAGGAGGAGGAGAGGTGAGCGTCCTGATGTCTGTGTATTAGGAGGAGGAGAGGTCGGCCTCCTGATGTCTGTGTATTAGGTGGAGGAGAGGTCGGCGTCCTGATTTCTGTTTATTAGGAGGAGGAGAGGTCGGTGTCCTGATGTCTGTGTATAAGGAGGAGGAGAGGTCAGCGTCCTGATGTCTGTGTATTAGGAGGAGGAGAGGTCAGCGTCCTGATGTCTGTGTATTAGGAGGAGGAGAGGTCGGCCTCCTGATGTCTGTGTATTAGGAGGAGGAGAGGTCAGCGTCCTGATGTCTGTGTATTAGGAGGAGGAGAGGTCGGCATCCTGATGTCTGAGTATTAGGAAGAGGAGAGGTCGGCGTCCTGATGTCTGTGTATTAGGAGGAGGAGAGGTCGGTGTCCTGATGTCTGTGTATTAGGAGGAGGAGCGGTCAGCGTCCTGATGTCTGTGTATTAGGAGGAGGAGAGGTCGGTGTCCTGATGTCTGTGTATTAGGAGGAGGAGAGGTCGGTGTCCTGATGTCTGTGTATTAGGAGGAGGAGAGGTCGGTGTCCTGATGTCTGTGTATTAGGAGCAGGAGAGGTCGGCGTCCTGATGTCTGTGTATAAGGAGGAGACGTCGGCATCCTGATGTCTTTCTATTAGAAGGAGGAGAGGTCAGCGTCCTGAAGTCTGTGTATAAGGAGGAGGAGAGGTCGGTGTCCTGATGTCTGTGTATTAGGAGGAGGAGAGGTCGACATCCTGATGTCTGTGTATTAGGAGGAGGAGAGGTCGGTATCCTGATGTCTGTGTATTAGGGAGAGGAGAGGTCGGCATCCTGATGTCTGTGTATTAGGAGGAGGAGAGGTCGGCGTCCTGATGTCTCTGTATTAGGAGGAGGAGAGGTCAGCGTCCTGATGTCTGTGTATTAGGAGGAGGAGAGGTCGGCGTCCTGATGTCTGTGTATTAGGAGGAGGAGAGGTCAGCGTTCTGATGCCTGTGTATTAGAAGGAGGAGAGGTCGGCATCCTGATGTCTGTGTATTAGGGAGAGGAGAGGTCGGCGTCCTGATGTCTGTGTATTAGGAGGAGGAGAGGTCGGAGTCCTGATGTCTGTGTATTAGGGAGAAGAGAGGTCGGCATCCTGATGTCTGTGAATTAGTGAGAGGAGAGGTCGGCGTCCTGATGTCTGTGTATTAGGAGGAGGAGAGGTCAGCGTCCTGATATCTGTGTATTAGGAGGAGGAGAGGTCAGCGTCCTGATATCTGTGTATTAGGAGGAGGAGAGGTCGGCATCCTGATGTCTGTGTATTAGGGAGAGGAGAGGTCGGCATCCTGATGTCTGTGTATTAGGGAGAGGAGAGGTCGGCGTCCTGATGTCTGTGTATTAGGAGGAGGAGAGGTCAGTGTCCTGATGTCTGTGTATTAGGAGGAGGAGAGGTCAGTGTCCTGATGTCTGTGTATTAGGAGGAGGAGAGGTCGGTGTCCTGATGTCTGTGTATTAGGAGCAGGAGAGGTCAGCGTCCTGATGTCTGTGTATTAGAAGGTGGAAAGGTCAGCGTCCTGATGCCTGTGTATTAGAAGGAGGAGAGGTCGGCATCCTGATGTATGTGTATTAGGAGGAGGAGAGGTCAGCGTCCTGATGTCTGTGTATTAGGAGGAGGAGAGGTCAGCGTCCTGATGTCTGTGTATTAGGAGGAGGAGAGGTCAGTGTCCTGATGTCTGTGTATTAGGAGGAGGAGAGGTCGGCGTGCTGATGTCTGTGTATTAGGAGGAGGAGAAGTCGGTGTCCTGATGTCTGTGTATTAGGAGGAGGAGAGGTCGGTGTCCTGATGTCTGTGTATTAGGAGGAGGAGAGGTCGGTGTCCTGATGTCTGTGTATTAGGAGGAGGAGAGGTCGGTGTCCTGATGTCTGTGTATTAGGAGGAGAGGTCGGTGTCCTGATGTCTGTGTATTAGGAGAAGGAGAGGTCGGTGTCCTTATGTCTGTGTATTAGTGGGAGGAGAGGTCGTCGTCCTGATGTCTGTGTATTAGGAGGAGGAGAGGTCGGCGTCCTGATGTCTGTGTATTAGGAGGAGGAGGAGAGGTCAGTGTCCTGATGTCTGTGTATTAGGAGGAGGAGAGGTCGGTGTCCTGATGTATGTGTATTAGGAGGAGGAAGGGTCAGTGTCCTGATGTCTGTGTATTAGGAGGAGGAGAGGTCGGCGTCCTGATGTCTGTGTATTAGGAGGAGGAGAGGTCGGCGTCCTGATGTCTGTGTATTAGGAGATGTCAGCGTCCTGATGTCTGTGTATTAGGAGGAGGAGAGGTCGGTGTCCTGATGTCTGTGTATTAGGAGAAGGAGAGGTCGGCGTCCTGATGTCTGTGTATTAGGAGGAGGAGGAGAGGTCAGTGTCCTGATGTCTGTGTATTAGGAGGAGGAGAGGTCGGTGTCCTGATGTATGTGTATGAGGAGGAGGAGAGGTCAGTGTCCTGATGTCTGTGTATTAGGAGGAGGAGAGGTCGGCGTCCTGATGTCTGTGTATTAGGAGGAGGAGAGGTCGGTGTCCTGATGTCTGTCTATTAGGAGGAGGAGAGGTCGGTTTCCTGATGTATGTGTATTAGGAGGAGGAGAGGTCAGCGTCCTGATGTCTGTGTATTAGGAGTGGAGAGGTCGGCGTCCTGATGTCTGTGTATTAGGAGGAGGAGAGGTCGGCGTCCTGATGTCTGTGTATTAGGAGGAGGAGAGGTCGGCCTCCTGATGTCTGTGTATTAGGAGGAGGAGATGTCAGTGTCCTGATGTCTGTGTATTAGGAGGAGAGGTCGGTGTCCTGATGTCTGTGTATTAGGAGGAGGAGAGGTCTGCGTCCTGATGTCTGTGTATTAGGAGGAGGAGACGTCGGCCTCCTGATGTCTGTGTATTAGGAGGAGGAGAGGTCAGTGTCCTGATGTCTGTGTATAAGGAGGAGGAGAGGTCGGCGTGCTGATATCTGTGTATTAGGAGGAGGAGAGGTCGGCGTCCTGATGTCTGTGTATAAGGAGGAGGAGAGGTCTGCGTCCTGATGTCTGTGTATTAGGGGGAGGAGAGGTCGGCCTCTTGATGTCTGTGTATTAGGAGGAGGAGAGGTCGGTGTCCTGATGTCTGTGTATTAGGAGGAGGAGAGGTCGGCGTCCTGATGTCTGTGTATTAAGAGGAGGAGAGGTCGGCGTCCTGATGTTTGTGTATTAGGAGGAGGAGAGGTCGGTGTCCTGATGTCTGTGCATTAGGAGGAGGAGAGGTCGGCGTCCTGATGTCTGAGTATTAGGAAGAGGAGAGGTCGGCGTCCTGATTTCTGTTTATTAGGAGGAGGAGAGGTCGGTGACCTGATGTCTGTGTATAAGGAGGAGGAGAGGTCAGCGTCCTGATGTCTGTGTATTAGGAGGAGGAGAGGTCGACCTCCTGATGTCTGTGTATTAGGTGGAGGAGAGGTCGGCGTCCTGATTTCTGTTTATTAGGAGGAGGAGAGGTCGGCGTCCTGATGTCTGTGTATTAGGAAGAGGAGAGGTGAGCGTCCTGATGTCTGTGTATTAGGAGGAGGAGAGGTCGGCGTGCTGATGTCTGTGTATTAGGAGGAGGAGAGGTCGGCGTCCTGATGTCTGTGTATTAGGAGGAGAGGTCAGCGTCCTGATGTCTGTGTATTAGGAGGAGGAGTGGTCGGTGTCCTGATGTCTGTGTATTAGGAGGAGGAGAGGTCGGTGTCCTGATGTCTGTGTATTAGGAGGAGGAGAGGTCGGCGTCCTGATGTCTGTGTATTAGGAAGAGGAGAGGTCAGCGTCCTGATGTCTGTGTATTAGGAGGAGGAGAGGTCGGCGTGCTGATGTCTGTGTATTAGGAGGAGGAGAGGTCGGCGTCCTGATGTCTGTGTATTAGGAGGAGAGGTCAGCGTCCTGATGTCTGTGTATTAGGAGGAAGAGAGGTCGGTGTCCTGATGTCTGTGTATTAGGAGGAGAGGTCGGTGTCCTGATGTCTGTGTATTAGGAGGAGGAGAGGTCGGCGTCCTGATGTCTGTGTATAAGGAGGAGACGTCGGCATCCTGATGTCTTTCTATTAGAAGGAGGAGAGGTCAGCGTCCTGAAGTCTGTGTATAAGGAGGAGAGGTCGACATCCTGATGTCTGTGTATAAGGAGGAGGAGAGGTCAGCGTCCTGATGTCTGTGTATTAGGAGGAGGAGAGGTCAGTGTCCTGATGTTTGTGTATTAGGAGAAACAGAGGTCAGTGTCCTGATGTCTGTCTATTAGGAGGAGGAGAGGTCGGCGTCCTGATGTCTGTGTATAAGGAGGAGGAGAGGTCGGCGTGCTGATATCTGTGTATTAGGAGAAGGAGAGGTCGGCGTCCTGATGTCTGTGTATAAGGAGGAGGAGAGGTCGGCGTGCTGATGTCTGTGTATTAGGAGGAGGAGAGTTCAGCGTCCTGATGTCTGTGTATAAGGAGGAGGAGAGGTCAGTGTCCTGATGTCTTTGTATTAGGAGGAGGAGAGGTCAGTGTCCTGATGTCTGTGTATAAGGAGGAGGAGAGGTCGGCGTCCTGATGTCTGTGTATAAGGAGGAGGAGAGGTCGGCGTGCTGATATCTGTGTATTAGGAGAAGGAGAGGTCAGCGTCCTGATCTCTGTGTCAGGAGGAGGAGAGGTCAGTGTCCTGATGTCTGTGTATTAGGAGGAGGAGAGGTCGGCGTCCTGATGTCTGCGTATTAGGAGGAGGAGAGGTCAGTGTGCTGATGTCTGTGTATTAGGAGGAGGAGAGGTCGGCGTTCTGATGTCTGTGTATTAGGAGGAGGAGAGGTCGGAGTCCTGATGTCTGTGTATTAGGAGGAGGAGAAGTCAGTGTCCTGATGTCTGTGTATTAGGAGGAGGAGAGGTCGGCGTTCTGATGTCTGAGTATTAGGAGGAGGAGAGGTCGGAGTCCTGATGTCTGTGTATAAGGAGGAGGAAAGGTCGGCGTGCTGATGTCTGTGTATTAGGAGGAGGAGAGTTCAGCGTCCTGATGTCTGTGTATAAGGAGGAGGAGAGGTCAGTGTCCTGATGTCTTTGTATTAGGAGGAGGAGAGATCAGTGTCCTGATGTCTGTGTATAAGGAGGAGGAGAGGTCGGCGTCCGGATGTCTGTGTATAAGGAGGAGGAGAGGTCGGCGTGCTGATGTCTGTGTATTAGGAGAAGGAGAGGTCAGCGTCCTGATCTCTGTGTCAGGAGGAGGAGAGGTCAGTGTCCTGATGTCTGTGTATTAGGAGGAGGAGAGGTCGGCGTCCTGATGTCTGAGTATTAGGAGGAGGAGAGGTCAGTGTGCTGATGTCTGTGTATTAGGAGGAGGAGAGGTCGGCGTTCTGATGTCTGTGTATTAGGAGGAGGAGAGGTCGGAGTCCTGATGTCTGTGTATTAGGAGGAGGAGAAGTCAGTGTCCTGATTTCTGTGTATTAGGAGGAGGAGAGGTCGGCGTTCGGATGTCTGAGTATTAGGAGGAGGAGAGGTCGGAGTTATGATGTCTGTGTATTAGGAGGAGTAGAAATCAGTGTTCTGATGTCTGTGTATTAGGAGGAGGAGAGGTCGGCGTCCTGATGTCTGTGTATTAGGAGGAGGAGCTGTCAGCGTCCTGATGTCTGTGTATTAGGAGGAGGAGATGTCAGCGTCCTGATGTCTGTGTATTAGGAGGAGGAGAGGTCGGCGTCCTGATGTCTGTGTATTAGGAGGAGGAGAGGTCGGTGTCCTGATGTCTGTGTATTAGGGGGAGGAGAGGTCGGCGTCCTGATGTCTGTGTATTAGGAGGAGGAGCGGTCAGCGTCCTGATGTCTGTGTATTAGGAGGAGGAGATGTCAGCGTTCTGATCTCTGTGTATTAGGAGGAGGAGAGGTCGGCGTCCTGATGTCTGTGTATTAGGAGGAGGAGATGTCAGCGTCCTGATGTCTGTGTATTAGGAGGAGGAGAGGTCGGTGTCCTGATGTCTGTGAATTAGGAGGAGGAGAGGTCGGCGTCCTGATGTCTGTGTATAAGGAGGAGACGTCGGCATCCTGATGTCTTTCTATTAGAAGGAGGAGAGGTCAGCGTCCTGAAGTCTGTGTATAAGGAGGAGAGGTCGACATCCTGATGTCTGTGTATAAGGAGGAGGAGAGGTCAGCGTCCTGATGTCTGTGTATTAGGAGGAACAGAGGTCAGTGTCCTGATGTCTGTCTATTAGGAGGAGGAGAGGTCAGCGTCCTGATGTCTGTGTATAAGGAGGAGGAGAGGTCGGCGTGCTGATGTCTGTGTATTAGGAGGAGGAGAGCTCAGCGTCCTGATGTCTGTGTATAAGGAGGAGGAGAGGTCAGTGTCCTGATGTCTTTGTATTTGGAGGAGGAGAGGTCAGTGTCCTGATGTCTGTGTATAAGGAGGAGGAGAGGTCGACGTCCTGATGTCTGTGTATAAGGAGGAGGAGAGGTCGGCGTGCTGATATCTGTGTTTTAGGAGAAGGAGAGGTCAGCGTCCTGATCTCTGTGTCAGGAGGAGGAGAGGTCAGTGTCCTGATGTCTGTGTATTAGGAGGAGGAGAGGTCGGCGTCCTGATGTCTGAGTATTAGGAGGAGGAGAGGTCAGTGTGCTGATGTCTGTGTATTAGGAGGAGGAGAGGTCGGCGTTATGATGTCTGTGTATTAGGAGGAGGAGAGGTCGGAGTCCTGATGTCTGTGTATTAGGAGGAGGAGAAGTCAGTGTCCTGATGTCTGTGTATTAGGAGGAGGAGAGGTCGGCGTTCTGATGTCTGAGTATTAGGAGGAGGAGAGGTCGGAGTCCTGATGTCTGTGTATAAGGAGGAGGAGAGGTCGGCGTGCTGATGTCTGTGTATTAGGAGGAGGAGAGTTCAGCGTCCTGATGTCTGTGTATAAGGAGGAGGAGAGGTCAGTGTCCTGATGTCTTTGTATTAGGAGGAGGAGAGGTCAGTGTCCTGATGTCTGTGTATAAGGAGGAGGAGAGGTCGGCGTCCTGATGTCTGTGTATAAGGAGGAGGAGAGGTCGGCGTGCTGATGTCTGTGTATTAGGAGAAGGAGAGGTCAGCGTCCTGATCTCTGTGTCAGGAGGAGGAGAGGTCAGTGTCCTGATGTCTGTGTATTAGGAGGAGGAGAGGTCGGCGTCCTGATGTCTGAGTATTAGGAGGAGGAGAGGTCAGTGTGCTGATGTCTGTGTATTAGGAGGAGGAGAGGTCCGCGTTCTGATGTCTGTGTATTAGGAGGAGGAGAGGTCGGAGTCCTGATGTCTGTGTATTAGGAGGAGGAGAAGTCAGTGTCCTGATGTCTGTGTATTAGGAGGAGGAGAGGTCGGCGTTCTGATGTCTGAGTATTAGGAGGAGGAGAGGTCGGAGTCCTGATGTCTGTGTATTAGGAGGAGTAGAAGTCAGTGTTCTGATGTCTGTGTATTAGGAGGAGGAGAGGTCGGCGTCCTGATGTCTGTGTATTAGGAGGAGGAGCTGTCAGCGTCCTGATGTCTGTGTATTAGGAGGAGGAGCTGTCAGCGTCCTGATGTCTGTGTATTAGGAGGAGGAGATGTCAGCGTCCTGATGTCTGTGTATTAGGAGGAGGAGAGGTCGGCGTCCTGATGTCTGTGTATTAGGTGGAGGAGAGGTCGGCGTCCTGATGTCTGTGTATTAGGAGGAGGAGAGGTCGGTGTCCTGATGTCTGTGTATTAGGGGGAGGAGAGGTCGGCGTCCTGATGTCTGTGTATTAGGAGGAGGAGCGGTCAGCGTCCTGATGTCTGTGTATTAGGAGGAGGAGATGTCAGCGTCCTGATGTCTGTGTATTAGGAGGAAGAGAGGTCAGCGTCCTCATGTCTGTGTATTAGGAGGAAGAGAGGTCAGCGTCCTCATGTCTGTGTATTAGGAGGAGGAGAGGTCGGCTTCCTGATGTCTGTGTATTAGGAGGAGGAGAGGTCGGCGTCCTGATGTCTGTGTATTAGGAGGAGGACAGGTCAGTGTCCTGATGTCTGTGTATTAGGAGGAGGAGCGGTCGTCTTTCTGATGTCTGTGTATTAGGAGGAGGAGAGGTCGGAGTCCTGATGTCTGTGTATTAGGAGGAGGAGATGTCAGTGTCCTGATGTCTGTGTATTAGGAAGAGGAGAGGTCGGCGTCCTGATGTCTGTGTATTAGGTGGAGGAGAGGTCGGCGTCCTGATGTCTGTGTATTAGGAGGAGGAGAGGTCGGTGTCCTGATGTCTGTGTATTAGGGGGAGGAGAGGTCGGTCTCCTGATGTCTGTGTATTAGGAGGAGGAGAGGTCGGCGTCCTGATGTCTGTGTATTAGGAGGAGGAGTGGTCTGCGTCCTTATGTCTGTGTATTAGGAGGAGAAGAGGTCGACGTCCTGATGTCTGTGTATTAGGAGGAGGAGAGGTCAGCATCCTGATGTCTGTGTATTAGGAGGAGGAGAGGTCGGTGTCCAGATGTCTGAGTATTAGGAGGAGGATAGGTCGGCATCCTGATGTCTGTGTATTAGGTGGAGGAGAGGTTGGTCTCCTGATGTCTGTGTATTAGGCGGAGGAGAGGTCGGCGTCCTGATGTCTGTGTATTAGGAGGAGGAGAGGTCGGTGTGCTGATGTCTGTGTATTAGAAGGAGGAGAAGTTGGTGTCCTGATGTTTGTGTATTAGGAGGAGGAGAGTTCGGCGTCCTGATGTCTGTGTATTAGAAGGAGGAGAGTTCGGTTTCATGATGTCTGAGTATTAGGAGGAGGAGAGGTAGGCGTCCTGATGTCTGTGTATTAGGAGAAGGAGAGGTCGGCATCCTGATGTCTGTGTATTAGGAGGAGGAGAGGTAGGCGTCCTGATGTCTGTGTATTAGGAGGAGGAGAGGTCAGCGTCCTGATGTCTGTGTATTAGGAGGAGGAGAGGTCGGCGTCCTGATGTCTGTGTATTAGGAGGAGGAGAGGTCGTCGTTCTGATGTCTGTGTATTAGGAGGAGGAGAGGTCAGCGTCCTGATGTCTGTGTATTAGGTGGAGGAGAGGTCGGCGTCCTGATGTCTGTGTATTAGGAGGAGTAGAGGTCGGTGTCCTGATGTCTGTGTATTAGGAGGAGGAGAGGTCGGCGTCCTGATGTCTGTGTATTAGGAGGAGGAGAGGTCGGCGTTCTGATGTCTGTGTATTAGGAGGAGGAGCGGTCAGCGTCCTGATGTCTGTGTATTAGGAGGAGGAGATGTCAGCGTTCTGATGTCTGTGTATTAGGAGGAGGAGAGGTCGGCGTCCTGATGTCTGTGTATTAGGAGGAGGAGATGTCAGCGTCCTGATGTCTGTGTATTAGGAGGAGGAGAGGTCGGTTTCCTGATGTCTGTGAATTAGGAGGAGGAGAGGTCGGCGTCCTGATGTCTGTGTATAAGGAGGAGACGTCGGCATCCTGATGTCTTTCTATTAGAAGGAGGAGAGGTCAGCGTCCTGAAGTCTGTGTATAAGGAGGAGAGGTCGACATCCTGATGTCTGTGTATAAGGAGGAGGAGAGGTCAGCGTCCTGATGTCTGTGTATTAGGAGGAACAGAGGTCAGTGTCCTGATGTCTGTCTATTAGGAGGAGGAGAGGTCAGCGTCCTGATGTCTGTGTATAAGGAGGAGGAGAGGTCGGCGTGCTGATGTCTGTGTATTAGGAGGAGGAGAGCTCAGCGTCCTGATGTCTGTGTATAAGGAGGAGGAGAGGTCAGTGTCCTGATGTCTTTGTATTTGGAGGAGGAGAGGTCAGTGTCCTGATGTCTGTGTATAAGGAGGAGGAGAGGTCGGCGTCCTGATGTCTGTGTATAAGGAGGAGGAGAGGTCGGCGTGCTGATATCTGTGTTTTAGGAGAAGGAGAGGTCAGCGTCCTGATCTCTGTGTCAGGAGGAGGAGAGGTCAGTGTCCTGATGTCTGTGTATTAGGAGGAGGAGAGGTCGGCGTCCTGATGTCTGAGTATTAGGAGGAGGAGAGGTCAGTGTGCTGATGTCTGTGTATTAGGAGGAGGAGAGGTCGGCGTTATGATGTCTGTGTATTAGGAGGAGGAGAGGTCGGAGTCCTGATGTCTGTGTATTAGGAGGAGGAGAAGTCAGTGTCCTGATGTCTGTGTATTAGGAGGAGGAGAGGTCGGCGTTCTGATGTCTGAGTATTAGGAGGAGGAGAGGTCGGAGTCCTGATGTCTGTGTATAAGGAGGAGGAGAGGTCGGTGTGCTGATGTCTGTGTATTAGGAGGAGGAGAGTTCAGCGTCCTGATGTCTGTGTATAAGGAGGAGGAGAGGTCAGTGTCCTGATGTCTTTGTATTAGGAGGAGGAGAGGTCAGTGTCCTGATGTCTGTGTATAAGGAGGAGGAGAGGTCGGCGTCCTGATGTCTGTGTATAAGGAGGAGGAGAGGTCGGCGTGCTGATGTCTGTGTATTAGGAGAAGGAGAGGTCAGCGTCCTGATCTCTGTGTCAGGAGGAGGAGAGGTCAGTGTCCTGATGTCTGTGTATTAGGAGGAGGAGAGGTCGGCGTCCTGATGTCTGAGTATTAGGAGGAGGAGAGGTCAGTGTGCTGATGTCTGTGTATTAGGAGGAGGAGAGGTCCGCGTTCTGATGTCTGTGTATTAGGAGGAGGAGAGGTCGGAGTCCTGATGTCTGTGTATTAGGAGGAGGAGAAGTCAGTGTCCTGATGTCTGTGTATTAGGAGGAGGAGAGGTCGGCGTTCTGATGTCTGAGTATTAGGAGGAGGAGAGGTCGGAGTCCTGATGTCTGTGTATTAGGAGGAGTAGAAGTCAGTGTTCTGATGTCTGTGTATTAGGAGGAGGAGAGGTCGGCGTCCTGATGTCTGTGTATTAGGAGGAGGAGCTGTCAGCGTCCTGATGTCTGTGTATTAGGAGGAGGAGCTGTCAGCGTCCTGATGTCTGTGTATTAGGAGGAGGAGATGTCAGCGTCCTGATGTCTGTGTATTAGGAGGAGGAGAGGTCGGCGTCCTGATGTCTGTGTATTAGGTGGAGGAGAGGTCGGCGTCCTGATGTCTGTGTATTAGGAGGAGGAGAGGTCGGTGTCCTGATGTCTGTGTATTAGGGGGAGGAGAGGTCGGCGTCCTGATGTCTGTGTATTAGGAGGAGGAGCGGTCAGCGTCCTGATGTCTGTGTATTAGGAGGAGGAGATGTCAGCGTCCTGATGTCTGTGTATTAGGAGGAAGAGAGGTCAGCGTCCTCATGTCTGTGTATTAGGAGGAAGAGAGGTCGGCGTCCTCATGTCTGTGTATTAGGAGGAGGAGAGGTCGGCGTCCTGATGTCTGTGTATTAGGAGGAGGAGAGGTCGGCGTCCTGATGTCTGTGTATTAGGAGGAGGAGAGGTCAGCGTCCTGATGTCTGTGTATTAGGAGGAGGAGATGTCAGCGTCCTCATGTCTGTGTATTAGGAGGAGGAGAGGTCGGCGTCCTCATGTCTGTGTATTAGGAGGAGGAGAGGTCGGCGTCCTGATGTCTGTGTATTAGGAGGAGGAGAGGTCGGCGTCCTGATGTCTGTGTATTAGGAGGAGGACAGGTCAGTGTCCTGATGTCTGTGTATTAGGAGGAGGAGCGGTCGTCTTTCTGATGTCTGTGTATTAGGAGGAGGAGAGGTCGGAGTCCTGATGTCTGTGTATTAGGAGGAGGAGATGTCAGTGTCCTGATGTCTGTGTATTAGGAGGAGGAGAGGTCGGTGTCCTGATATCTGTGTATTAGGGGGAGGAGAGGTCGGCGTCCTGATGTCTGTGTATTAGGAGGAGGAGAGGTCGGTGTCCTGATGTCTGTGTATTAGGAGGAGGAGAGGTCAGCGTCCTGATGTCTGTGTATTAGGTGGAGGAGAGGTCGGTGTCCTGATGTCTGTGTATTAGGAGGAGGAGAGGTCGGCGTCCTGATGTCTGTCTATTAGGAGGAGGAGAGGTCGGTGTCCTGATGTCTGTGTATTATGAGGAGGAGAGGTCGGCGTCCTGATGTCTGTGTATTAGGAGGAGGAGAGGTCGGCGTTCTGATGTCTGTGTATTAGGAGGAGGAGAGGTCGGCGTTCTGATGTCTGTGCATTAGGAGGAGGAGAGGTCGGAGTCCTGATGTCTGTGTATTAGGAGGAGGAGAAGTCAGTGTCCTGATGTCTGTGCATTAGGAGGAGGAGAGGTCGGAGTCCTGATGTCTGTGTATGAGAAGGAGGAGATGTCAGCGTCCTGATGTCTGTGTATTAGGAGGAGGAGAGGTTAGCGTCCTGATGTCTGTGTAATAGGAGGAGGAGAGGTCGGCCTCCTGATGTCTGTGTATTAGGAGGAGGAGAGGTCAGCGTCCTGATGTCTGTGTATTAGGAGGAGGAGAGGTCGGCCTCCTGATGTCTGTGTATTAGGTGGAGGAGAGGTCGGCGTCCTGATTTCTGTTTATTAGGAGGAGGAGAGGTCGGTGTCCTGATGTCTGTGTATAAGGAGGAGGAGAGGTCAGCGTCCTGATGTCTGTGTATTAGGAGGAGGAGATGTCAGCGTCCTGATGTCTGTGTATTAGGAGGAAGAGAGGTCGGCGTCCTCATGTCTGTGTATTAGGAGGAGGAGAGGTCGGCGTCCTGATGTCTGTGTATTAGGAGGAGGAGAGGTCGGCGTCCTCATGTCTGTGTATTAGGAGGAGGAGAGGTCGGCGTCCTCATGTCTGTGTATTAGGAGGAGGAGAGGTCGGCGTCCTGATGTCTGTGTATTAGGAGGAGGAGAGGTCGGCGTCCTGATGTCTGTGTATTAGGAGGAGGACAGGTCAGTGTCCTGATGTCTGTGTATTAGGAGGAGGAGCGGTCGTCTTTCTGATGTCTGTGTATTAGGAGGAGGAGAGGTCGGAGTCCTGATGTCTGTGTATTAGGAGGAGGAGATGTCAGTGTCCTGATGTCTGTGTATTAGGAAGAGGAGAGGTCGGCGTCCTGATGTCTGTGTATTAGGTGGAGGAGAGGTCGGCGTCCTGATGTCTGTGTATTAGGAGGAGGAGAGGTCGGTGTCCTGATGTCTGTGTATTAGGGGGAGGAGAGGTCGGTCTCCTGATGTCTGTGTATTAGGAGGAGGAGAGGTCGGCGTCCTGATGTCTGTGTATTAGGAGGAGGAGTGGTCTGCGTCCTTATGTCTGTGTATTAGGAGGAGAAGAGGTCGACGTCCTGATGTCTGTGTATTAGGAGGAGGAGAGGTCAGCATCCTGATGTCTGTGTATTAGGAGGAGGAGAGGTCGGTGTCCAGATGTCTGAGTATTAGGAGGAGGATAGGTCGGCATCCTGATGTCTGTGTATTAGGGGGAGGAGAGGTTGGTCTCCTGATGTCTGTGTATTAGGCGGAGGAGAGGTCGGCGTCCTGATGTCTGTGTATTAGGAGGAGGAGAGGTCGGTGTGCTGATGTCTGTGTATTAGAAGGAGGAGAAGTTGGTGTCCTGATGTTTGTGTATTAGGAGGAGGAGAGTTCGGCGTCCTGATGTCTGTGTATTAGAAGGAGGAGAGTTCGGTTTCATGATGTCTGAGTATTAGGAGGAGGAGAGGTAGGCGTCCTGATGTCTGTGTATTAGGAGAAGGAGAGGTCGGCATCCTGATGTCTGTGTATTAGGAGGAGGAGAGGTAGGCGTCCTGATGTCTGTGTATTAGGAGGAGGAGAGGTCAGCGTCCTGATGTCTGTGTATTAGGAGGAGGAGAGGTCGGCGTCCTGATGTCTGTGTATTAGGAGGAGGAGAGGTCGTCGTTCTGATGTCTGTGTATTAGGAGGAGGAGAGGTCAGCGTCCTGATGTCTGTGTATTAGGTGGAGGAGAGGTCGGCGTCCTGAAGTCTGTGTATTAGGAGGAGTAGAGGTCGGTGTCCTGATGTCTGTGTATTAGGAGGAGGAGAGGTCGGCGTCCTGATGTCTGTGTATTAGGAGGAGGAGAGGTCGGCGTTCTGATGTCTGTGTATTAGGAGGAGGAGAGGTCGGCGTTCTGATGTCTGTGCATTAGGAGGAGGAGAGGTCGGAGTCCTGATGTCTGTGTATTAGGAGGAGGAGAAGTCAGTGTCCTGATGTCTGTGTATTAGGAGGAGGAGAGGTCGTCGTTCTGATGTCTGTGTATTAGGAGGAGGAGAGGTCAGCGTCCTGATGTCTGTGTATTAGGAGGAGGAGAGGTCGGTGTCCTTATGTCTGTGTATTAGGAGGAGGAGAGGTCAGCGTCCTAATGTCTGTGTATTAGGAGGAGGAGAGGTCGGAGTCCTGAAGTCTGTGTATTAGGAGGAGGAGAAGTCAGTGTCCTGATGTCTGTGTATTAGGTGGAGGAGAGGTCGGCGTCCTGATGTCTGTGTATTAGGAGGAGGAGAGGTCGGAGTTCTGATGTCTGTGTATTAGGAGGAGGAGAAGTCAGTGTCCTGATGTCTGTGTATTAGGAGGAGGAGAGGTCGTCGTTCTGATGTCTGTGTATTAGGAGGAGGAGAGGTCGGAGTCCTGATGTCTGTGTATTAGCAGGAGGAGAAGTTAGTGTCCTGTTGTCTGTGTATTAGGTGGAGGAGAGGTCGGCGTCCTGATATCTGTGTATTAGGAGGAGGAGCGGTCAGCGTCCTGATGTCTGTGTATGAGAAGGAGGAGATGTCAGCGTCCTGATGTCTGTGTATTAGGAGGAGGAGAGGTTAGCGTCCTGATGTCTGTGTAATAGGAGGAGGAGAGGTCGGCCTCCTGATGTCTGTGTATTAGGAGGAGGAGAGGTCAGCGTCCTGATGTCTGTGTATTAGGAGGAGGAGAGGTCGGCCTCCTGATGTCTGTGTATTAGGTGGAGGAGAGGTCGGCGTCCTGATTTCTGTTTATTAGGAGGAGGAGAGGTCGGTGTCCTGATGTCTGTGTATAAGGAGGAGGAGAGGTCAGCGTCCTGATGTCTGTGTATTAGGAGGAGGAGAGGTCAGCGTCCTGATGTCTGTGTATTAGGCGGAGGAGAGGTCGGCCTCCTGATGTCTGTGCATTAGGAGGAGGAGAGGTCGGTGTCCTGATGTCTGTGTATTAGGACGAGGAGAGGTTGGTGTCCTGATGTCTGTGTATAAGGAGGAGGAGAGGTCGGTGTCCTGATGCCTGTCTATTAGGAGGAGGAGAAGTCAGTGTCCTGATGTTTGTGTATTAGGAGGAGGAGAGGTCTGCGTGCTGATGTCTGTGTATTAGGAGGAGGAGAGGTCAGCGACCTGATGTCTGTGTATTAGGAGGAGGAGAGGTCAGCGTCCTGATGTCTGTGTATTAGGAGGAGGAGAGGTCAGCATCCTGATGTCTGTGTATTAGGAGGAGGAGAGTTCGGCGTCCTGATGTCTGTGTATTAGAAGGAGGAGAGGTCGGTGTCATGATGTCTGAGTATTAGGAGGAGGAGAGGTAGGCGTCCTGATGTCTGTGTATTAGGAGAAGGAGAGGTCGGCATCCTGATGTCTGTGTATTAGGAGGAGGAGAGGTAGGCGTCCTGATGTCTGTGTATTAGGAGGAGGAGAGGTCAGCGTCCTGATGTCTGTGTATTAGGAGGAGGAGAGGTCGGCGTCCTGATGTCTGTGTATTAGGGGGAGGAGAGGTCGGCATGCTGATGTCTGTGTATTAGGAGGAGGAGAGGTCGGTGTCCTGATGTCTGTGTATTAGGGGGAGGAGAGGTCGGCGTCCTGATGTCTGTGTATTAGGAGGAGGAGAGGTCGGTGTCCTGATGTCTGTGTATTAGGAGGAGGAGAGGTCAGCGTCCTGATGTCTGTGTATTAGGTGGAGGAGAGGTCGGTGTCCTGATGTCTGTGTATTAGGAGGAGGAGAGGTCGGCGTCCTGATGTCTGTGTATTAGGAGGAGGAGAGGTCGGCGTTCTGATGTCTGTGTATTAGGAGGAGGAGAGGTCGGCGTTCTGATGTCTGTGCATTAGGAGGAGGAGAGGTCGGAGTCCTGATGTCTGTGTATTAGGAGGAGGAGAAGTCAGTGTCCTGATGTCTGTGCATTAGGAGGAGGAGAGGTCGGAGTCCTGATGTCTGTGTATGAGAAGGAGGAGATGTCAGCGTCCTGATGTCTGTGTATTAGGAGGAGGAGAGGTTAGCGTCCTGATGTCTGTGTAATAGGAGGAGGAGAGGTCGGCCTCCTGATGTCTGTGTATTAGGAGGAGGAGAGGTCAGCGTCCTGATGTCTGTGTATTAGGAGGAGGAGAGGTCGGCCTCCTGATGTCTGTGTATTAGGTGGAGGAGAGGTCGGCGTCCTGATTTCTGTTTATTAGGAGGAGGAGAGGTCGGTGTCCTGATGTCTGTGTATAAGGAGGAGGAGAGGTCAGCGTCCTGATTTCTGTGTATTAGGAGGAGGAGAGGTCAGCGTCCTGATGTCTGTGTATTAGGCGGAGGAGAGGTCGGCCTCCTGATGTCTGTGCTTTTGGAGGAGGAGAGGTCAGCGTCCTGATGTCTGTGTATAAGGAGGAGGAGAGGTCGGTGTCCTGATGTCTGTGTATTAGGAGGAGTAGAGGTCGGTGTCCT
Organism: Phyllobates terribilis; assembly: GCF_046119375.1. Taxonomy (NCBI): domain Eukaryota; kingdom Metazoa; phylum Chordata; class Amphibia; order Anura; family Dendrobatidae; genus Phyllobates; species Phyllobates terribilis. The sequence continues at coordinate 1,231,762,410 of NW_027362761.1, read as the reverse complement.
GATGTCTGTGTATAAGGAGGAGGAGAGGTCGGTGTCCTGATGTCTGTCTATTAGGAGGAGGAGAGGTCGGTGTCCTGATGTCTGTGTATTAGAAGGAGGAGAGGTCGGTGTCATGATGTCTGAGTATTAGGAGGAGGAGAGGTAGGCGTCCTGATGTCTGTGTATTAGGAGAAGGAGAGGTCGGCATCCTGATGTCTGTGTATTAGGAGGAGGAGAGTTCGGCGTCCTGATGTCTGTGTATTAGAAGGAGGAGAGGTCGGTGTCATGATGTCTGAGTATTAGGAGGAGGAGAGGTAGCCGTCCTGATGTCTGTGTATTAGGAGAAGGAGAGGTCGGCATCCTGATGTCTGTGTATTAGGAGGAGGAGAGGTAGGCGTCCTGATGTCTGTGTATTAGGAGGAGGAGAGGTCAGCGTCCTGATGTCTGTGTATTAGGAGGAGGAGAGGTCGGCGTCCTGATGTCTGTGTATTAGGGGGAGGAGAGGTCGGCATGCTGATGTATGTGTATTAGGAGGAGGAGAGGTCAGCGTCCTGATGTCTGTGTATTAGGTGGAGGAGAGGTCGGCGTCCTGATGTCTGTGTATTAGGAGGAGTAGAGGTCGGTGTCCTGATGTCTGTGTATTAGGAGGAGGAGAGGTCGGCGTCCTGATGTCTGTCTATTAGGAGGAGGAGAGGTCGGTGTCCTGATGTCTGTGTATTATGAGGAGGAGAGGTCGGCGTCCTGATGTCTGTGTATTAGGAGGAGGAGAGGTCGGCGTTCTGATGTCTGTGTATTAGGAGGAGGAGAGGTCGGCGTTCTGATGTCTGTGCATTAGGAGGAGGAGAGGTCGGAGTCCTGATGTCTGTGTATTAGGAGGAGGAGAAGTCAGTGTCCTGATGTCAGTGTATTAGGAGGAGGAGAGGTCGTCGTTCTGATGTCTGTGTATTAGGAGGAGGAGAGGTCAGCGTCCTGATGTCTGTGTATTAGGAGGAGGAGAGGTCGGTGTCCTTATGTCTGTGTATTAGGAGGAGGAGAGGTCAGCGTCCTAATGTCTGTGTATTAGGAGGAGGAAAGGTCGGAGTCCTGAAGTCTGTGTATTAGGAGGAGGAGAAGTCAGTGTCCTGATGTCTGTGTATTAGGTGGAGGAGAGGTCGGCGTCCTGATGTCTGTGTATTAGGAGGAGGAGAGGTCGGGGTTCTGATGTCTGTGTATTAGGAGGAGGAGAAGTCAGTGTCCTGATGTCTGTGTATTAGGAGGAGGAGAGGTCGTCGTTCTGATGTCTGTGTATTAGGAGGAGGAGAGGTCGGAGTCCTGATGTCTGTGTATTAGGAGGAGGAGAAGTTAGTGTCCTGTTGTCTGTGTATTAGGTGGAGGAGAGGTCGGCGTCCTGATGTCTGTGTATTAGGAGGAGGAGCGGTCAGCGTCCTGATGTCTGTGTATGAGAAGGAGGAGATGTCAGCGTCCTGATGTCTGTGTATTAGGAGGAGGAGAGGTTAGCGTCCTGATGTCTGTGTAATAGGAGGAGGAGAGGTCGGCCTCCTGATGTCTGTGTATTAGGAGGAGGAGAGGTCAGCGTCCTGATGTCTGTGTATTAGGAGGAGGAGAGGTCGGCCTCCTGATGTCTGTGTATTAGGTGGAGGAGAGGTCGGCGTCCTGATTTCTGTTTATTAGGAGGAGGAGAGGTCGGTGTCCTGATGTCTGTGTATAAGGAGGAGGAGAGGTCAGCGTCCTGATTTCTGTGTATTAGGAGGAGGAGAGGTCAGCGTCCTGATGTCTGTGTATTAGGCGGAGGAGAGGTCGGCCTCCTGATGTCTGTGCTTTAGGAGGAGGAGAGGCCAGCGTCCTGATGTCTGTGTATAAGGAGGAGGAGAGGTCGGTGTCCTGATGTCTGTGTATTAGGAGGAGGAGAGGTCGGTGTCCTGATGTCTGTGTATAAGGAGGAGGAGAGGTCGGTGTCCTGATGTCTGTCTATTAGGAGGAGGAGAGGTCGGTGTCCTGATGTCTGTGTATTAGGAGGAGGAGAGGTCGGTGTCCTGATGTCTGTCTATTAGGAGGAGGAGAAGTCAGTGTCCTGATGTTTGTGTATTAGGAGGAGGAGAGGTTGGGGCCTGATGTCTGTGTATTAGGAGGAGGAGAGGTCGGTGTCCGGATGTCTGTGTATTAGGAGGAGGAGAGGTCGCTGTCCTGATGTCTGTGTATTAGGAGGAGGAGGAGAGGTCAGCGTCCTGATGTCTGTGTATTAGGAGGAGGAGAGGTCGGTGTCCTGATGTCTGTGTATTAGGAGGAGGAGAGGTCGGTGTCCTGATGTCTGTCTATTAGGAGGAGGAGAGGTCGGCGTCCTGATGTCTGTGTATTAGGAGGAGATGTCAGCGTCCTGATGTCTGTGTATTAGGAGGAGGAGAGGTCGGTGTCCTGATGTCTGTGTATTAGGAGGAGGAGAGGTCGGCTTCCTGATATCTGAGTAATAGGAGGAGGAGAGGTCGGCGTCCTGATGTCTGAGTATTAGGAAGAGGAGAGGTCGGCGTCCTGATTTCTGTTTATTAGGAGGAGGAGAGGTCGGTGAACTGATGTCTGTGTATAAGGAGGAGGAGAGGTCAGCGTCCTGATGTCTGTGTATTAGGAGGAGGAGAGGTCGACCTCCTGATGTCTGTGTATTAGGTGGAGGAGAGGTCGGCGTCCTGATTTCTGTTTATTAGGAGGAAGAGAGGTCGGCGTCCTGATGTCTGTCTATAAGGAGGAGGAGAGGTCAGCGTCCTGATGTCTGTGTATTAGGAGGAGGAGAGGTCAGCGTCCTGATGTCTGTGTATTAGGAGGAGGAGCGGTCGGCCTCCTGATGTCTGTGTATTAGGAGGAGGAGGTCGGTGTCCTGATGTCTGTGTATAAGGAGGAGGAGAGGTCGGTGTCCTGATGTCTGTGTATTAGGAGGAGGATAGGTCAGCGTCCTGATGTCTGTGTATTAGGAAGAGGAGAGGTCAGCGTCCTGATGTCTGTGTATTAGGAGGAGGAGAGGTCGGCGTGCTGATGTCTGTGTATTAGGAGGAGGAGAGGTCGGCGTCCTGATGTCTGTGTATTAGGAGGAGGAGAGGTCGGTGTCCTGATGTCTTTGTATTAGGAGGAGGAGAGGTCAGTGTCCTGATGTCTGTGTATAAGGAGGAGGAGAGGTCGGCGTCCTGATGTCTGTGTATAAGGAGGAGGAGAGGTCGGCGTGCTGATATCTGTGTATTAGGAGAAGGAGAGGTCAGCGTCCTGATCTCTGTGTCAGGAGGAGGAGAGGTCAGTGTCCTGATGTCTGTGTATTAGGAGGAGGAGAGGTCGGCGTCCTGATGTCTGAGTATTAGGAGGAGGAGAGGTCAGTGTGCTGATGTCTGTGTATTAGGAGGAGGAGAGGTCGGAGTTCTGATGTCTGTGTATTAGGAGGAGGAGAGGTCGGAGTCCTGATGTCTGTGTATTAGGAGGAGGAGAAGTCAGTGTACTGATGTCTGTGTATTAGGAGGAGGAGAGGTCGGCGTTCTGATGTCTGAGTATTAGGAGGAGGAGAGGTCGGAGTCCTGATGTCTGTGTATAAGGAGGAGGAGAGGTCGGCGTGCTGATGTCTGTGTATTAGGAGGAGGAGAGTTCAGCGTCCTGATGTCTGTGTATAAGGAGGAGGAGAGGTCAGTGTCCTGATGTCTTTGTATTAGGAGGAGGAGAGGTCAGTGTCCTGATGTCTGTGTATAAGGAGGAGGAGAGGTCGGCGTCCTGATGTCTGTGTATAAGGAGGAGGAGAGGTCGGCGTGCTGATGTCTGTGTATTAGGAGAAGGAGAGGTCAGCGTCCTGATCTCTGTGTCAGGAGGAGGAGAGGTCAGTGTCCTGATGTCTGTGTATTAGGAGGAGGAGAGGTCGGCGTCCTGATGTCTGAGTATTAGGAGGAGGAGAGGTCAGTGTGCTGATGTCTGAGTATTAGGAGGAGGAGAGGTCGGAGTCCTGATGTCTGTGTATTAGGAGGAGGAGAAGTCAGTGTCCTGATGTCTGTGTATTAGGAGGAGGAGAGGTCGGCGTTCTGATGTCTGAGTATTAGGAGGAGGAGAGGTCGGAGTCCTGATGTCTGTGTATTAGGAGGAGTAGAAGTCAGTGTTCTGATGTCTGTGTATTAGGAGGAGGAGAGGTCGGAGTCCTGATGTCTGTGTATTAGGAGGAGGAGATGTCAGTGTCCTGATGTCTGTGTATTAGGTGGAGGAGAGGTCGGCGTCCTGATGTCTGTGTATTAGGAGGAGGAGCTGTCAGCGTCCTGATGTCTGTGTATTAGGAGGAGGAGATGTCAGCGTCCTGATGTCTGTGTATTAGGAGGAGGAGAGGTCGGCGTCCTGATGTCTGTGTATTAGGTGGAGGAGAGGTCGGCGTCCTGATGTCTGTGTATTAGGAGGAGGAGAGGTCGGTGTCCTGATGTCTGTGTATTAGGGGGAGGAGAGGTCGGCGTCCTGATGTCTGTGTATTAGGAGGAGGAGCGGTCAGCGTCCTGATGTCTGTGTATTAGGAGGAGGAGATGTCAGCGTCCTGATGTCTGTGTATTAGGAGGAGGAGAGGTCGGTGTCCTGATGTCTGTGAATTAGGAGGAGGAGAGGTCGGCGTCCTGATGTCTGTGTATAAGGAGGAGACGTCGGCATCCTGATGTCTGTGTATAAGGAGGAGGAGAGGTCAGCGTCCTGATGTCTTTCTATTAGAAGGAGGAGAGGTCAGCGTCCTGATGTCTGTGTATAAGGAGGAGAGGTCGACATCCTGATGTCTGTGTATAAGGAGGAGGAGAGGTCAGCGTCCTGATGTCTGTGTATTAGGAGGAACAGAGGTCAGTGTCCTGATGTCTGTCTATTAGGAGGAGGAGAGGTCAGCGTCCTGATGTCTGTGTATAAGCAGGAGGAGAGGTCGGCGTGCTGATGTCTGTGTATTAGGAGGAGGAGAGTTCAGCGTACTGATGTCTGTGTATAAGGAGGAGGAGAGGTCAGTGTCCTGATGTCTTTGTATTAGGAGGAGGAGAGGTCAGTGTCCTGATGTCTGTGTATAAGGAGGAGGAGAGGTCGGCGTCCTGATGTCTGTGTATAAGGAGGAGGAGAGGTCGGCGTGCTGATATCTGTGTATTAGGAGAAGGAGAGGTCAGCGTCCTGATCTCTGTGTCAGGAGGAGGAGAGGTCAGTGTCCTTATGTCTGTGTATTAGGAGGAGGAGAGGTCGGCGTCCTGATGTCTGAGTATTAGGAGGAGGAGAGGTCAGTGTGCTGATGTCTGTGTATTTGGAGGAGGAGAGGTCGGCGTTATGATGTCTGTGTATTAGGAGGAGGAGAGGTCGGAGTCCTGATGTCTGTGTATTAGGAGGAGGAGAAGTCAGTGTCCTGATGTCTGTGTATTAGGAGGAGGAGAGGTCGGCGTTCTGATGTCTGAGTATTAGGAGGAGGAGAGGTCGGAGTCCTGATGTCTGTGTATGAGGAGGAGGAGAGGTCGGCGTGCTGATGTCTGTGTATTAGGAGGAGGAGAGTTCAGCGTCCTGATGTCTGTGTATAAGGAGGAGGAGAGGTCAGTGTCCTGATGTCTTTGTATTAGGAGGAGGAGAGGTCAGTGTCCTGATGTCTGTGTATAAGGAGGAGGAGAGGTCGGCGTCCTGATGTCTGTGTATTAGGAGGAGGAGAGGTCGGCGTGCTGATGTCTGTGTATTAGGAGAAGGAGAGGTCAGCGTCCTGATCTCTGTGTCAGGAGGAGGAGAGGTCAGTGTCCTGATGTCTGTGTATTAGGAGGAGGAGAAGTTAGCGTCCTGATGTCTGTGTATTAGGTGGAGGAGAGGTCGGCGTCCTGATGTCTGTGTATTAGGAGGAGGAGAGGTCGGAGTTCTGATGTCTGTGTATTAGGAGGAGGAGAAGTCAGTGTCCTGATGTCTGTGTATTAGGAGGAGGAGAGGTCGTCGTTCTGATGTCTGTGTATTAGGAGGAGGAGAGGTCGGAGTCCTGATGTCTGTGTATTAGGAGGAGGAGAAGTTAGTGTCCTGTTGTCTGTGTATTAGGTGGAGGAGAGGTCGGCGTCCTGATGTCTGTGTATTAGGAGGAGGAGCGGTCAGCGTCCTGATGTCTGTGTATGAGAAGGAGGAGATGTCAGCGTCCTGATGTCTGTGTATTAGGAGGAGGAGAGGTTAGCGTCCTGATGTCTGTGTAATAGGAGGAGGAGAGGTCGGCCTCCTGATGTCTGTGTATTAGGAGGAGGAGAGGTCAGCGTCCTGATGTCTGTGTATTAGGAGGAGGAGAGGTCGGCCTCCTGATGTCTGTGTATTAGGTGGAGGAGAGGTCGGCGTCCTGATTTCTGTTTATTAGGAGGAGGAGAGGTCGGTGTCCTGATGTCTGTGTATAAGGAGGAGGAGAGGTCAGCGTCCTGATGTCTGTGTATTAGGAGGAGGAGAGGTCAGCGTCCTGATGTCTGTGTATTAGGCGGAGGAGAGGTCGGCCTCCTCATGTCTGTGCATTAGGAGGAAGAGAGGTCAGCGTCCTGATGTCTGTGTATAAGGAGGAGGAGAGGTCGGTGTCCTGATGTCTGTGTATTAGGAGGAGGAGAGGTTGGTGTCCTGATGTCTGTGTATAAGGAGGAGGAGAGGTCGGTGTCCTGATGTCTGTCTATTAGGAGGAGGAGAGGTCTGCGTGCTGATGTCTGTGTATTATGAGGAGGAGAGGTCGGCTTCCTGATGTCTGTGTATATGGAGGAGGAGAAGTCGGGGTCCTGATGTCTGTGTATATGGAGGAGGAGAGGTCAGCGTCCTGATGTCTGTGTATTAGGAGGAGGAGAGGTCGGCGTCCTGATGTATGTGTATTAGGAGGAGGAGAGATCAGTATCCTGATGTCTGTGTATAAGGAGGAGGGGAGGTCGGCGTCCTGATGTCTGTGTATTAGGAGGAGGAGAGGTCAGCGTTCTGATGTCTGTGTATTAGGAGGAGGAGAGGTCGGCGTCCTGATGTCTGTGTATTAGGTGGAGGAGAGGTCGGCGTCCTGATGTCTGTGTATTAGGAGGAGGAGAGGTCGGTGTCCAGATGTCTGAGTATTAGGAGGAGGAGAGGTCGGCATCCTGATGTCTGTGTATTAGGGGGAGGAGAGGTCGGTCACCTGATGTCTGTGTATTAGGAGGAGGAGAGGTCGGTGTCCTGATGTTTGTGTATTAGGAGGAGGAGAGGTCGGTGTCCTGATGTTTGTGTATTAGGAGGAGGAGAGGTCGGCGTCCTGATGTCTGTGTATTAGGAGGAGGAGAGGTCGGCGTCCTGATGTCTGTGTATTAGGAGGAGGAGATGTCAGCGTCCTGATGTCTGTGTATTAGGAGGAGGATAGGTCGGCGTCCTGATGTTTGTGTATTAGGAGGAGGAGAGGTCGGCGTCCTGATGTCTGTGTATTAGGAGGAGGAGAGGTCGGCGTCCTGATGTCTGTGTATTAGGAGGAGGAGAGGTCTGCGTCCTGATGTCTATGTATTAGGAGGAGGAGAGGTCGGTGTCCTGATGTCTGTGTATTAGGAGGAGGAGAGGTCGGTGTCCTGATGTCTGAGTATTAGGAGGAGGAGAGGTCGGCATCCTGATGTCTGTGTATTAGGGGGAGGAGAGGTCGGTGTCCTGATGTCTGTGTATTAGGAGGAGGAGAGGTCGGTGTCCTGATGTCTGTGTATTAGGAGGAGGAGAGGTCGGCGTCCTGATGTCTGTGTATTAGGAGGAGGAGAGTTCGGCGTCCTGATGTCTGTGTATATGGAGTAGGAGAGGTCGGCGTCCTGATGTCTGTGTATTAGGAGGAGGAGAGGTCGGCGTCCTGATGTCTGTGTATTAGGAGGAGGAGAGGTCGGCGTCATGATGTCTGTGTATTAGGAGGAGGAGAGGTCGGCGTCCTGATGTCTGTGTATTAGGAGGAGGAGAGGTCTGTGTCCTGATGTCTGAGTATTAGGAGGAGGAGAGGTCGGCGTCCTGATGTCTGTGTATTAGGAGGAGGAGAGGTCGGTGTCCTGATGTCTGTGTATTAGGAGGAGGAGAGGTCGGCGTCCTGATGTCTGTGTATTAGGAGGAGGAGAGGTCGGCGTCCTGATGTCTGTGTATTAGGAGGAGGAGAGGTCGGTGTCCTGATGTCTGTGTATTAGGAGGAGGAGAGGTCAGCGTCCTGATGTCTGTGTATTAGGAGGAGGAGAGGTCAGTGTCCTGATGTCTGAGTATTAGGAGGAGGAGAGCTCGGTGTCCTGATGTCTGTGTATTAGGAGGAGGAGAGGTCAGTGTCCTGATGTCTGTGTATAAGGAGGAGGAGAGGTCGGCATCCTGATGTCTGTGTATTAGGGGGAGGAGCGGTCGGTCTCCTGATGTCTGTGTATTAGGAGGAGGAGAGGTCGGTGTCTTGATGTTTGTGTATTAGGAGGAGGAGAGGTCGGCGTCCTGATGTCTGTGTATTAGAAGGAGGAGAGGTCAGTGTCATGATGTCTGTGTATTAGGAGGAGGAGAGGTCGGCGTCCTGATGTCTATGTATTAGGTGGAGGAGAGGTCGGCGTCCTGATGTCTGTGTATAAGGAGGAGAGGTCAACGTCCTGATGTCTGTGTATTAGGAGGAGGAGATGTCAGCGTCCTGATGTCTGTGTATTAGGAGGAGGATAGGTCGGCGTTCTGATGTTTGTGTATTAGGAGGAGGAGATGGCGGTGTCCTGATGTCTGTGTATTAGGAGGAGGAGAGGTCGGCGTCCTGATGTCTGTGTATTAGGAGGAGGAGAGGTCTGCGTCCTGATGTCTGTGTATTAGGAGGAGGAGAGGTCGGTGTCCTGATGTCTGTGTATTAGGAGGAGGAGAGGTCGGTGTCCTGATGTCTGAGTATTAGGAGGAGGAGAGGTCGGCATCCTGATGTCTGTGTATTAGGGGGAGGAGAGGTCGGTGTCCTGATGTCTGTGTATTAGGAGGAGGAGAGGTCGGTGTTCTGATGTCTGTGTATTAGGAGGAGGAGAGGTCGGCGTCCTGATGTCTGTGTATTAGGAGGAGGAGAGTTCGGCGTCCTGATGTCTGTGTATATGGAGTAGGAGAGGTCGGCGTCCTGATGTCTGTGTATTAGGAGGAGGAGAGGTCGGCGTCCTGATGTCTGTGTATTAGGAGGAGGAGAGGTCGGCGTCATGATGTCTGTGTATTAGGAGGAGGAGAGGTCGGCGTCCTGATGTCTGTGTATTAGGAGGAGGAGAGGTCTGTGTCCTGATGTCTGAGTATTAGGAGGAGGAGAGGTCGGCGTCCTGATGTCTGTGTATTAGGAGGAGGAGAGGTCGGTGTCCTGATGTCTGTGTATTAGGAGGAGGAGAGGTCGGCGTCCTGATGTCTGTGTATTAGGAGGAGGAGAGGTCGGCGTCCTGATGTCTGTGTATTAGGAGGAGGAGAGGTCGGTGTCCTGATGTCTGTGTATTAGGAGGAGGAGAGCTCAGCGTCCTGATGTCTGTGTATTGGGAGGAGGAGAGGTCAGTGTCCTGATGTCTGAGTATTAGGAGGAGGAGAGCTCGGTCTCCTGATGTCTGTGTATTAGGAGGAGGAGAGGCCGGCGTAGTGATGTCTGTGTATTAGGAGGAGGAGAGGTCGGTGTCCTGATGTCTGTGTATTAGGAGGAGGAGAGGTCGGTGTCCTGATGTCTGTGTATTAGGAGGAGGAGAGGTCGGTGTCCTGATGTCTGTGTATTAGGAGGAGGAGAGGTCAGCATCCTGATGTCTGTGTATAAGGAGGAGGAGAGGTCAGCGTCCTGATGTCTGTGTATTAGGAGGAGGAGAGGCCGGCGTAGTGATGTCTGTGTATTAGGAGGAGGAGAGGTCGGTGTCCTGATGTCTGTGTATTAGGAGGAGGAGAGGTCAGCGTCCTGATGTCTGTGTATTAGGAGGAGGAGAGGTCGGTGTCCTGATGTCTGTGTATTAGGAGGAGGAGAGGTCAGCGTCCTGATGTCTGTGTATTAGGAGGAGGAGAGGTCAGTGTCCTGATGTCTGTGTATTAGGAGGAGGAGACGTCAGCGTCCTGATGTCTGTGTATTAGGAGGAGGAGAGGTCAGCGTCCTGATGTCTGTGTATTAGGAGGAGGAGAGGTCAGCGTCCTGATGTCTGTGCATTAGGTGGAGGAGAGGTCAGCGTCCTGATGTCTGTGTATTAGGAGGAGGTGAGGTCAGCGTTCTGATGTCTGTGTATTAGGAGGAGGAGAGGTCGGTGTCCTGATGTATGTGTATTAGGAGGAGGAGAGGTCGGCGTCCTGATGTCTGTGTATTAGGAGGAGGAGAGGTCGGTGTCCTGATGTCTGTGTATTAGGAGGAGGAGCGGTCAGCGTCCTGATGTCTGTGTATTAGGAGGAGGTGAGGTCAGCGTTCTGATGTCTGTGTATTAGGAGGAGGAGAGGTCGGTGTCCTGATGTCTGTGTATTAGGAGGAGGAGAGGTCGGTGTCCTGATGTCTGTGTATTAGGAGGAGGAGAGGTCAGCGTCCACATTCCTATGTCTTTTCCATATGCCTCTGTTTGTTCTGGATTCCTGTTTCACGTGCTCTTTCCACCTTCTCCTGACTTCTCTTTCCCATACAGACAGCTTTTTCCCCCTGGAGACCACTGTCTCCTCTAGACTTTTCTGTCCTCGTGTAGACTTCTCTCCCTCTGCAGATTCCTCTGTTTAAATTTCTTTGTCTTCTCAAGATACCCGAGTCTTCTACTTTCCCCCAATCCTCCTCTGGACTCCTCTGTCACTCTCCAGACCCTTCTGTACCCCGTCAAACTGTTATCTTCTCTTCTAGATTTCTCTGCCCCTCTCCGACTCATGTGGCCTCTTCCATATCTCTCTATCCTCCTTCAAACGTCTGTCTCAGCCAGACATCTCCTTTCCTTCCAAACTCCTCTGTCCTCGTTCATACCGCTGTCTGTTCCTAACCAAAGGCACCGCAACTTCTCCAGTCTCCGCTGTTCTCATCCAGACACCTCTGTCCCTATCCAAAGCCATTCCGCCTCTTGCAAATTCCTCTGTCCTCGTCCAGACCCCTCTGTCCATATCCAATGCCATCTTTCCTCTTCCAGACTCTTGTGAATCCCTCCAGATTCCTCTGTCCAAATCCAAAGCCATTTCCCCTCTTACAGATTTCTCTGTCGCCCTCCAGACTCCTGTATCCTCTTCCAAACCTCGCTGTTCCTATCTAAAGCCATCTCGCTTCTTCCAGACTCCTCTGTTCCCCTCCAGTCCCCTGTCCTCGTCCAGACCCCTCTGTCCATATCCAAAGCCATCTTGTCACTTCCAGACTCTTGTTCTCCTCCAAATGCCTCTGTCCTTCTCTGCTCCCATCCAAATGCCTCTTGTGTCCCCCCCCCCCTGCCCTGTTCTTATCCAGACGTCTCTGTCCCCATCCAAAGCTATCTTGCCTCTTCCAGACTCCTCACCAGGATCCTCTTCTTTTAACTAAACTTCTCTGTTTCACCATTAAATGTGTTGACCTAACTTTTCCCAAATGGCAGAGATTCGGGAAAGGTAGGTTGGGAATGTAATTGATTTTATCATGCATGGTCTTTTTCAGTGGTCTTTTCCTCTAATGGTCTTTGGATTGTGAGGGAGAGTAACATGAACAACCGGCTCGGTGCCATATCGAAAGGGTGAAAGGAGCTGTAGCATGGTGGAGAGTGGAAGACGCCTCAATGGTCCGCCGTTCTGTTACCTCCTTTCCACTTTCTTGGTTTCTCCTTCGATATAGATGACCTCCAGCTTATCCTTCTTTATCACAAGCTCTCAATCCTACCTCCACGACTTCTCCTGTGCTGCACCTCGCCACCGAGCCTCGACACTGATTGTGGCCTGTCTGTATAATGGAGGAGACCTTTATGATGGACCTTGTCTCCACAGCTCCGGTTCTGCTCACGTCTCATCAGGATACAGTGGCTGTGATTGGTCAGAGCCTCATTTTGGGCTGTGAAGTTTCTGCTCAACCAATAGCCGAGATGGAATGGAGAAAAGAGGGGGTGGAAAGAGCGCTGCCGGGGGAGCACGGCCACATCATCATACAGGTAGGTACCCCATAACGTCTGCATCTCTGCTGTATGTAGACCCTCTCGCCATGTAAAGTATGTGCACCTGTCCTAACCCCCCATATATAAAGTGTATACCTCACTGTATATACTGTATACACCCCCACCCCATAGACCCATCAGTATAAAAAGTATGTACACCCGTCCTATCCACCATATACAATGCGGAAAATAAGTATTTGACACACTGCTGATTTTGCAGTTTTCCCACCTACAGATAATGGGGAGGTCGGTCATTTTTATCGTCACTTCACCTGTGAGAGACAGAATCTAACAATAATCCAGAAATCCCATTGTAGGATTGTTGCATAATTAATTTGCATTTTATTGCATGAAATAAGTATTTGATCACCGACCAACCAGTGAGAATTCTGCCTCTCACAGACCTGTTAGTTTTTCTTTAAGAAGTCCTCCTACTCTGCACTCATTACCTGTATTAATTTCACCTGTTTGAACTCGTTACCTGTATAAAAGACACCTGTCCACACACTCAATCACACTCCAACCTCTCCATCATGGCCAAGACCAAAGAGCTGTCTAAGGACACCAGGGACAAAATTGTAGACCTGCACAAGTCTAGGATGGGCTACAGGATAATAGACAAGCAGCTTGGTGAGAAGGCAACAACTGTGGGCACTATTACTAGAAAATGGAAGAAACACAAGATGACCGTCAATCTTCCTTGGTCTGGGGCTTCATGCAAGATCTCACCTCGTGGGGTAAGGATGATTCTGAGAAATGTCAGGAATCCACCCAGAACTACACGGGAGGACCTGGTCAATGACCTGAAGAGAGCTGGGACCATAGTCTGAAACATTACTGTTAGTAACACACTACGCCATTATGGATTAAAATCCTGCAGGGCAGGCAATGTCTACCTGCTCACGCCAGCACATGCCCATGCCCATTTGATGTTCACCAATGATCATTAGGATGATCCAGAGGAGGCATGGGAGAAGGTCATGTGGACAGATGAGACAAAACTAGAACTTTTTGGTATCAACATCGACTCGCCGTGTTTGAAGGAAGAAGAAGGATGAGTACTACCCCAAGAACACAGTCCCAACCGTGAAGCATGGTGGGGGAAACATCGTACTTTGGGGATGCTTTTCTGCAAAGGGGACAGGATGACTGCACCGTATTGAAGGGAGGATGGATGGGGTCATGTATTGTGAGATTTTGGCCAACAACCTCCTTCTCTCAGTAAGAGCATTGAAGATTGGTCGTGGCTGAGTCTTCCAGCATGACAATGATCCGAAACACACAGCCAGGGCAGCTAAACAGTGGCTCTGTAAGAAGCATTTCAAGGTCCTGGAGTGTCCTAGCCAGTCTCCAGACCTGAACCCAGTAGAAAATCTTTGGAGGAAGCTGAAACACAATGTTGCCCATTGACAGCCCCGAAACCTGAAAGATCTGGAGAAGATCTGTATGGAGGAGGGGGCCAAAATCCCTGCTGCAGTGTGTGCAAACCTGGTCAAGAACTACAGGAAACGTCTGACCTCTGTAATTGTAACAAAGGTTTCTGCACCAAATATTAAGTTCTGTTTTTCTATTGTATCAAATACTTATTTCATGCAATAAAATGCAGATTAATTATGTAACAATCATACAATGGGATTTTCTGATTTTCTTTTTAGATTCTGTCTCTCACAGGTGAAGTGACCGACGATAAAAATTACAGACCTCTCCATTCTTTGTAGGTGGGAAAACTGCAAAATCAGCAGAGGGTCCAATACTTATTTTCCCCACTGTATAAGGTGTATATCTCACTGTACATACTGTATACAGCCCCGCCCCATAGACCCTCGGCAAATGAGGTTTAATGTAGATAAATGTGGAGTAATGCACCGAGGACGGAGGAATCCTATTGCTGCATGTACATTAGATGGGAGAATACTCGGGACTACAGAGCAGGAGAAGGACGGGGGATTCTGGTTACAAGTAACTGAGCAGCAGCTCAATGTCAGGCAGCAGCCGCAAAAGCAAATAAGATTTTAGGATGTATAAAAAGAGAAATAAAATCCTGTGATCCCAACATATTGTTAGCCCTTTATAAATATGGGAAAAAGGATATTCAGAAGTTAGAGTCAGTTCAAAGGTGGCAACTAGATCATTACACGGGGCGGAGGCCTCTCCTACATTACACGGGACGGAGGCCTCTCATACATTATACGGGACGGAGGCCTCTCCTACATTACACCGGATGGAGGCCTCTCCTACATTACACGGGATGGAGACCTCTCCTACATTACACGGGACGGAGGCCTCTCCTATATTACACGGGATGGATGCCTCTCCTATATTACACGGGATGGAGGCCTCTCCTATATTACACGGGATGGATGCCTCTCCTATATTACACGGGATGGAGGCCTCTCCTATATTACACGGGATGGAGGCCTCTCCTATATTACACGGGATGGATGCCTCTCCTATATTACACGGGATGGAGTCCTCTCCTACATTACACGGGATGGAGTCCTCTCCTATATTACATGGGATGGATGCCTCTCCTACATTACACGGGACGGAGGCCTCTCCTATATTACATGGGATGGAGGCCTCTCCTATATTACACGGGATTGGGCCTCTCCTATATTACATGGGATGGAGGTCACTCCTACATTACACGGGATGGAGGCCTCTCCTATACTACACAGGATGGAGGCCTCTCCTACATTACACGGGATGGAGGCCTCTCCTACATTACACGGGATGGAGGCCTCTCCTATATTACACGGGATGGAGTCCTCTCCTATATTACACGGGATGGAGTCCTCTCCTACATTACACGGGATGGAGTCCTCTCCTATATTACATGGGATGGATGCCTCTCCTACATTACACGGGACGGAGGCCTCTCCTATATTACATGGGATGGAGGTCACTCCTACATTACACGGGATGGAGGCCTCTCCTACATTACACGGGATGGAGGCCTCTCCTATATTACACGAGATGGATGCCTCTCCTACATTACACGGGACGGAGGCCTCTCCTATATTACACGGGATTGGGCCTCTCCTATATTACACGGGATGGAGGCCTCTCCTACATTACACGGGATGGATGCCTCTCCTACATTACACGGTATGGAGTCCTCTCCTATATTACACGGGACGGAGACCTCTCCTACATTACACGGGATGGAGGCCTCTCCTACATTACACGGGATGGAGGCCTCTCCTATATTACACCGGATTGGGCCTCTCCTATATTACACGGGATGGAGTCCTCTCCTACATTACACGGGATGGAGTCCTCTCCTATATTACATGGGATGGATGCCTCTCCTACATTACACGGGACGGAGGCCTCTCCTATATTACATGGGATGGAGGCCTCTCCTATATTACACGGGATTGGGCCTCTCCTATATTACATGGGATGGAGGTCACTCCTACATTACACGGGATGGAGGCCTCTCCTATACTACACAGGATGGAGGCCTCTTCTACATTACACGGGATGGAGGCCTCTCCTACATTACACGGGATGGAGGCCTCTCCTATATTACACGGGATGGAGTCCTCTCCTATATTACACGGGATGGAGGCCTCTCCTATATTACACGGGATGGATGCCTCTCCTATATTACACGGGATGGAGTCCTCTCCTACATTACACGGGATGGAGTCCTCTCCTATATTACATGGGATGGATGCCTCTCCTACATTACACGGGACGGAGGCCTCTCCTATATTACATGGGATGGAGGCCACTCCTACATTACACGGGATGGAGGCCTCTCCTACATTACACGGGATGGAGGCCTCTCCTACATTACACGAGATGGATGCCTCTCCTACATTACACGGGACGGAGGCCTCTCCTATATTACACGGGATTGGGCCTCTCCTATATTACACGGGATGGAGGCCTCTCCAACATTACACGGGATGGATGCCTCTCCTACATTACACGGTATGGAGTCCTCTCCTATATTACACGGGACGGAGACCTCTCCTACATTACACGGGATGGAGGCCTCTCCTACATTACACGGGATGGAGGCCTCTCCTATATTACACCGGATTGGGCCTCTCCTATATTACACGGGATGGATGCCTCTCCTACATTACACGGTATGGAGTCCTCTCCTATATTACATGGGATGGAGGCCTCTCCTACATTACACGGGATGGAGGCCTCTCCTATATTACACGGAATGGAGGCCTCTTCTACATTACATGGGATGGATGCCTCTCCTACATTACACGGGATGGATGCCTCTCCTACATTACACGGTATGGAGTCCTCTCCTATATTACATGGGACGGAGACCTCTCCTACATTACACGGGATGGAGGCCTCTCCTATATTACACGGGATGGAGGCCTCTCCTACATTACACGGGATGGAGGCCTCTCCTATATTACACGGGATGGAGGCCTCTCCTACATTACACGGGATGGAGGCCTCTCCTATATATTACACAGGATGGAGGCCTCTCCTATATATTACACGGGATGGAGGCCTCTCCTATATTACACGGGATGGATGCCTCTCCTATATTACACGGGATGGATGCCTCTCCTACATTACACGGGACGGAGGCCTCTCCTATATTACATGGGATGGAGGCCTCTCCTTTATTACACGGGATGGAGACCTCTCCTATATTACACAGGATGGAGGCCTCTCCTACATTACACGGGATGGAGGCCTCTCCTACATTACACAGGATGGAGGACTCTCCTACATTACACGGGATGGAGCCCTCTCCTATATTACACGGTATGGAGGCCTCTCCTATATTACACGGGATGGAGGCCTCTCCTACATTACATGGGATGGAGGCCTCTTCTACATTACACGGGATGGAGGCCTCTCCTATATTACACGGTATGGAGGCCTCTCCTATATTACACGGGATGGAGGCCTCTCCTATATTACACAGGATGGAGGCCTCTTCTACATTACACGGGGCGGAGGCCTCTCCTACATTACATGGGACGGAGGCCTCTCCTACATTACACGGGATGGAGGCCTCTTCTACATTACACGGGATGGAGGCCTCTCCTACATTACACAGGATGGAGGCCTCTCCTACATTACACGGGACGGAGGCCTCTCCTATATTACACGGGATTGGGCCTCTCCTATATTACACGGGATGGATGCCTCTCCTACATTA
Source organism: Phyllobates terribilis (assembly GCF_046119375.1). Taxonomy (NCBI): domain Eukaryota; kingdom Metazoa; phylum Chordata; class Amphibia; order Anura; family Dendrobatidae; genus Phyllobates; species Phyllobates terribilis. The sequence goes on along the minus strand of NW_027362761.1, from coordinate 1,231,745,271 downwards.
CACGGTATGGGGTCCTCTCCTATATTACACGGGACGGAGACCTCTCCTACATTACACGGGATGGAGGCCTCTCCTACATTACACGGGATGGAGGCCTCTACTATATTACACCGGATTGGGCCTCTCCTATATTACACGGGATGGATGCCTCTCCTACATTACACGGTATGGAGTCCTCTCCTATATTACATGGGATGGAGGCCTCTCCTATATTACACGGGATGGAGTCCTCTCCTACATTACACAGGATGGAGGACTCTCCTACATTACACAGGATGGAGGACTCTCCTACATTACACAGGATGGAGGACTCTCCTACATTACACGGTAATGGATGTCACGGCACAGGATTTATTCCTTCCACACTAAGGACCAGGGGGCTCATTACAGGGGAAAGAAATGCGATTCCGGCACCTAAACAGGAAAGGATTCTCTACAGTCAGAGCAGAGACTGCGGAATACCGACCACAAGAGGTAGAGATGGCCGACACTATAACAGCTTTATACAGGAGCCGACACTATAACAGCTTTATACAGGGGCCGACACTATAACAGCTTTATACAGGAGCCGACACTATAACAGCTTTATACAGGGGCCGACACTATAACAGCTTTATACAGGAGCCGACACTATAACAGCTTTATACAGGGGCGACACTATAACAGCTTTATACAGGAGCCGACACTATAACAGCTTTATACAGGAGCCGACACTATAACAGCTTTATACAGGGGCCGACACTATAACAGCTTTATACAGGGGCCGACACTATAACAGCTTTATACAGGAGCCGACACTATAACAGCTTTATACAGGAGCCGACACTATAACAGCTTTATACAGGAGCCGACACTATAACAGCTTTATACAGGAGCCGACACTATAACAGCTTTATACAGGGGCCGACACTATAACAGCTTTATACAGGAGCCGACACTATAACAGCTTTATACAGGAGCCGACACTATAACAGCTTTATACAGGAGCCGACACTATAACAGCTTTATACAGGGCCGACACTATAACAGCTTTATACAGGGGCGACACTATAACAGCTTTATACAGGGCTGACACTATAACGGCTTTATACAGGGGCCGACACTATAACAGCTTTATACAGGAGCCGACACTATAACAGCTTTATACAGGGCCGACACTATAACGGCTTTATACAGGAGCCGACACTATAACAGCTTTATACAGGGGCCGACACTATAACAGCTTTATACAGGGCCGACACTATAACAGCTTTATACAGGGGCGACACTATAACAGCTTTATACAGGGCTGACACTATAACGGCTTTATACAGGGGCCGACACTATAACAGCTTTATACAGGGGCCGACACTATAACAGCTTTATACAGGGCCGACACTATAACAGCTTTATACAGGGGCGACACTATAACAGCTTTATACAGGGCTGACACTATAACGGCTTTATACAGGGGCCGACACTATAACAGCTTTATACAGGGGCCGACACTATAACAGCTTTATACAGGGGCCGACACTATAACGGCTTTATACAGGAGCCGACACTATAACAGCTTTATACAGGGGCCCACACTATAACGGCTTTATACAGGGGCCCACACTATAACGGCTTTATACAGGGGCCGACACTATAACAGCTTTATACAGGAGCCGACACTATAACGGCTTTATACAGGAGCCGACACTATAACAGCTTTATACAGGGGCCCACACTATAACGGCTTTATACAGGAGCCGACACTATAACAGCTTTATACAGGGGCCGACACTATAACAGCTTTATACAGGAGCCGACACTATAACAGCTTTATACAGGAGCCGACACTATAACGGCTTTATACAGGGGCCGACACTATAACGGCTTTATACAGGAGCCGACACTATAACGGCTTTATACAGGGGCCGACACTATAACGGCTTTATACAGGAGCCGACGCTATAACAGCTTTATACAGGGGCCGACGCTATAACAGCTTTATACAGGGGCCGACACTATAACAGCTTTATACAGGAGCCGACACTATAACAGCTTTATACAGGGGCCGACACTATAACAGCTTTATACAGGAGCCGACACTATAACAGCTTTATACAGGAGCCGACACTATAACGGCTTTATACAGGGGCCGACACTATAACGGCTTTATACAGGGGCCGACACTATAACAGCTTTATACAGGAGCCGACACTATAACAGCTTTATACAGGGGCCGACACTATAACAGCTTTATACAGGGGCCGACACTATAACAGCTTTATACAGGGGCCGACACTATAACAGCTTTATACAGGAGCCGACACTATAACGGCTTTATACAGGGGCCGACACTATAACAGCTTTATACAGGGGCCGACACTATAACAGCTTTATACAGGAGCCGACACTATAACAGCTTTATACAGGGGCCGACACTATAACAGCTTTATACAGGAGCCGACACTATAACAGCTTTATACAGGAGCCGACACTATAACGGCTTTATACAGGGGCCGACACTATAACAGCTTTATACAGGAGCCGACACTATAACAGCTTTATACAGGAGCCGACACTATAACAGCTTTATACAGGAGCCGACACTATAACGGCTTTATACAGGGGCCGACACTATAACAGCTTTATACAGGGGCCGACACTATAACAGCTTTATACAGGAGCCGACACTATAACAGCTTTATACAGGAGCCGACACTATAACGGCTTTATACAGGGGCCGACACTATAACAGCTTTATACAGGAGCCGACACTATAACGGCTTTATACAGGGGCCGACACTATAACAGCTTTATACAGGAGCCGACACTATAACAGCTTTATACAGGGGCCGACACTATAACAGCTTTATACAGGAGCCGACACTATAACGGCTTTATACAGGGGCCGACACTATAACAGCTGTATACAGGGGCCGACACTATAACGGCTTTATACAGGGGCCGACACTATAACAGCTTTATACAGGGGCCGACACTATAACAGCTTTATACAGGAGCCGACACTATAACGGCTTTATACAGGGGCCGACACTATAACAGCTGTATACAGGGGCCGACACTATAACGGCTTTATACAGGGGCCGACACTATAACAGCTTTATACAGGAGCCGACACTATAACAGCTTTATACAGGAGCCGACACTATAACGGCTTTATACAGGGGCCGACACTATAACAGCTGTATACAGGGGCCGACACTATAACGGCTTTATACAGGGGCCGACACTATAACAGCTTTATACAGGGGCCGACACTATAACAGCTTTATACAGGAGCCGACACTATAACGGCTTTATACAGGGGCCGACACTATAACAGCTTTATACAGGAGCCGACACTATAACAGCTTTATACAGGGGCCGACACTATAACAGCTTTATACAGGAGCCGACACTATAACAGCTTTATACAGGAGCCGACACTATAACGGCTTTATACAGGGGCCGACACTATAACAGCTTTATACAGGGGCCGACACTATAACAGCTTTATACAGGGGCCGACACTATAACAGCTTTATACAGGGGCCGACACTATAACGGCTTTATACAGGGGCCGACACTATAACAGCTTTATACAGGGGCCGACACTATAACAGCTTTATACAGGAGCCGACACTATAACAGCTTTATACAGGAGCCGACACTATAACAGCTTTATACAGGAGCCGACACTATAACAGCTTTATACAGGGGCCGACACTATAATAGCTTTATACAGGGGCCGACACTATAACAGCTTTATACAGGAGCCGACACTATAACAGCTTTATACAGGAGCCGACACTATAACAGCTTTATACAGGAGCCGACACTATAACAGCTTTATACAGGAGCCGACACTATAACAGCTTTATACAGGAGCCGACACTATAACAGCTTTATACAGGGGCCGACACTATAACGGCTTTATACAGGAGCCGACGCTATAACAGCTTTATACAGGAGCCGACACTATAACAGCTTTATACAGGAGCCGACACTATAACAGCTTTATACAGGAGCCGACACTATAACAGCTTTATACAGGAGCCGACGCTATAACAGCTTTATACAGGAGCCGACGCTATAACAGCTTTATACAGGGGCCGACGCTATAACAGCTTTATACAGGAGCCGACACTATAACAGCTTTATACAGGGGCCGACACTATAACAGCTTTATACAGGAGCCGACACTATAACAGCTTTATACAGGAGCCGACGCTATAACAGCTTTATACAGGAGCCGACACTATAACAGCTTTATACAGGGGCCCACACTATAACGGCTTTATACAGGAGCCGACACTATAACAGCTTTATACAGGGGCCGACACTATAACAGCTTTATACAGGAGCCGACACTATAACAGCTTTATACAGGAGCCGACACTATAACAGCTTTATACAGGAGCCGACACTATAACAGCTTTATACAGGAGCCGACACTATAACAGCTTTATACAGGAGCCGACACTATAACAGCTTTATACAGGAGCCGACGCTATAACAGCTTTATACAGGGGCCGACGCTATAACAGCTTTATACAGGAGCCGACAGTATAACAGCTTTATACAGGAGCCGACGCTATAACAGCTTTATACAGGGGCCGACACTATAACAGCTTTATACAGGAGCCGACACTATAACAGCTTTATACAGGAGCCGACACTATAACAGCTTTATACAGGGGCCGACACTATAACAGCTTTATACAGGGGCCGACACTATAACAGCTTTATACAGGAGCCGACACTATAACAGCTTTATACAGGAGCCGACACTATAACAGCTTTATACAGGAGCCGACACTATAACAGCTTTATACAGGAGCCGACGCTATAACAGCTTTATACAGGAGCCGACGCTATAACAGCTTTATACAGGGGCCGACGCTATAACAGCTTTATACAGGAGCCGACACTATAACAGCTTTATACAGGGGCCGACACTATAACAGCTTTATACAGGAGCCGACACTATAACAGCTTTATACAGGAGCCGACGCTATAACAGCTTTATACAGGAGCCGACACTATAACAGCTTTATACAGGGGCCCACACTATAACGGCTTTATACAGGAGCCGACACTATAACAGCTTTATACAGGGGCCGACACTATAACAGCTTTATACAGGAGCCGACACTATAACAGCTTTATACAGGAGCCGACACTATAACAGCTTTATACAGGAGCCGACACTATAACAGCTTTATACAGGAGCCGACACTATAACAGCTTTATACAGGGGCCGACGCTATAACAGCTTTATACAGGAGCCGACAGTATAACAGCTTTATACAGGAGCCGACGCTATAACAGCTTTATACAGGGGCCGACACTATAACAGCTTTATACAGGAGCCGACACTATAACAGCTTTATACAGGGGCCGACACTATAACAGCACTATACAGGGGCCGACACTATAACAGCTTTATACAGGAGCCGACACTATAACAGCTTTATACAGGGGCCGACACTATAACAGCTTTATACAGGAGCCGACACTATAACAGCTTTATACAGGAGCCGACACTATAACAGCTTTATACAGGAGCCGACGCTATAACAGCTTTATACAGGGGCCGACACTATAACAGCTTTATACAGGGGCCGACACTATAACAGCTTTATACAGGAGCCGACACTATAACAGCTTTATACAGGGGCCGACACTATAACAGCACTATACAGGGGCCGACACTATAACAGCTTTATACAGGGGCCGACACTATAACAGCATTATACAGGGGCCGACACTATAACAGCTTTATACAGGGGCCGACACTATAACAGCTTTATACTGGAGCCGACACTATAACGGCTTTATACAGGGGCCGACACTATAACAGCTTTATACAGGGGCCGACACTATAACAGCTTTATACAGGGGCCGACACTATAACAGCATTATACAGGGGCTGACACTATAACAGCTTTATACTGGAGCCGACACTATAACGGCTTTATACAGGGGCCGACTCTATAACAGCTTTATACAGGGGCCGACACTATAACAGCTTTATACAGGAGCCGACACTATAACGGCTTTATACAGGGCCGACACTATAACAGCTTTATACAGGAGCCGACAATATAACAGCTTTATACAGGGGCCGACACTATAACAGCTTTATACAGGAGCCGACACTATAACAGCTTTATACAGGGCCGACACTATAACAGCTTTATACAGGAGCCGACACTATAACAGCTTTATACAGGAGCCGACACTATAACAGCTTTATACAGGAGCCGACACTATAACAGCTTTATACGGGGGCCGACACTATAACAGCTTTATACAGGGGCCGACACTATAACAGCTTTATACAGGGGCCGACACTATAACAGCTTTATACAGGAGCCGACACTATAACAGCTTTATACGGGGGCCGACACTATAACAGCTTTATACAGGAGCCGACACTATAACAGCTTTATACAGGGGCCGACACTATAACAGCTTTATACAGGGGCCGACACTATAACAGCTTTATACAGGAGCCGACACTATAACAGCTTTATACGGGGGCCGACACTATAACAGCTTTATACAGGGGCGACACTATAACAGCTTTATACGGGGGCCGACACTATAACAGCTTTATACAGGGGCCGACACTATAACAGCTTTATACAGGAGCCGACACTATAACGGCTTTATACAGGAGCCGACACTATAACAGCTTTATACAGGGGCCGACACTATAACAGCTTTATACAGGGGCCGACACTATAACAGCTTTATACAGGAGCCGACACTATAACGGCTTTATACAAGGGCCGACACTATAACAGCTTTATACAGGAGCCGACACTATAACAGCTTTATACAGGGGCCGACACTATAACAGCTTTATACAAGGGCCGACACTATAACGGCTTTATACAGGAGGCCGACACTATAACGGCTTTATACAGGAGGCCGACACTATAACAGCTTTATACAGGAGGCCGACACTATAACAGCTTTATACAGGGGCCGACACTATAACAGCTTTATACAGGGGCCGACACTATAACAGCTTTATACAGGAGCCGACACTATAACGGCTTTATACGGGGGCCGACACTATAACAGTTTTATACAGGGGCCGACACTATAACAGCTTTATACAGGAGCCGACACTATAACAGCTTTATACAGGGGCCGACACTATAACAGCTTTATACAGGAGCCGACACTATAACAGCTTTATACGGGGGCCGACACTATAACAGTTTTATACAGGGGCCGACACTATAACAGCTTTATACAGGGCCGACACTATAACAGCTTTATACGGGGGCCGACACTATAACAGCTTTATATAGGGGCCGACACTATAACAGCTTTATACAGGGCCGACACTATAACAGCTTTATACAGGAGCCGACACTATAACAGCTTTATACAGGGCCGACACTATAACAGCTTTATACAGGAGCCGACACTATAACAGCTTTATACAGGGCCGACACTATAACAGCTTTATACGGGGGCCGACACTATAACAGCTTTATATAGGGGCCGACACTATAACAGCTTTATACAGGGGCCGACACTATAACAGCTTTATACAGGAGCCGACACTATAACAGCTTTATACAGGGGCCGACACTATAACAGCTTTATACAGGGGCCGACACTATAACAGCTTTATACAGGAGCCGACACTATAACAGCTTTATACAGGGGCCGACACTATAACAGCTTTATACAGGAGCCGACACTATAACAGCATTATACAGGGGCCGACACTATAACAGCTTTATACAGGGGCCGACACTATAACAGCTTTATACAGGGCCGACACTATAACAGCATTATACAGGGGCCGACACTATAACAGCTTTATACAGGAGCCGACACTATAACAGCATTATACAGGGGCCGACACTATAACAGCTTTATACAGGAGCCGACACTATAACAGCTTTATACAGGGGCCGACACTATAACAGCTTTATACAGGAGCCGACACTATAACAGCATTATACAGGGGCCGACACTATAACAGCTTTATACAGCAGCCGACACTATAACAGCTTTATACAGGGGCCGACACTATAACAGCTTTATACAGGGGCCGACACTATAACAGCTTTATACAGCAGCCGACACTATAACAGCTTTATACAGGGGCCGACACTATAACAGCTTTATACAGGGGCCGACACTATAACAGCATTATACAGGGGCCGACACTATAACAGCTTTATACAGGGCCGACACTATAACAGCTTTATACAGGAGCCGACACTATAACAGCTTTATACAGGAGCCGACACTATAACAGCTTTATACAGGAGCCGACACTATAACAGCTTTATACGGGGGCCGACACTATAACAGCTTTATACAGGGGACGACACTATAACAGCTTTATACGGGGGCCGACACTATAACAGCTTTATACAGGGGACGACACTATAACAGCTTTATACAGGGGCCGACACTATAACGGCTTTATACAGGAGCCGACACTATAACAGCTTTATACAGGAGCCGACACTATAACAGCTTTATACAGGAGCCGACACTATAACAGCTTTATACGGGGGCCGACACTATAACAGCTTTATACAGGAGCCGACACTATAACAGCTTTATACGGGGGCCGACACTATAACAGCTTTATACAGGGGACGACACTATAACAGCTTTATACAGGGGCCGACACTATAACAGCTTTATACGGGGGCCGACACTATAACAGCTTTATACAGGGGACGACACTATAACGGCTTTATACAGGGGCCGACACTATAACGGCTTTATACAGGAGCCGACACTATAACAGCTTTATACAGGGGCCGACACTATAACAGCTTTATACGGGGGCCGACACTATAACGGCTTTATACAGGAGCCGACACTATAACAGCTTTATACAGGGGCCGACACTATAACAGCTTTATACAGGGGCCGACACTATAACGGCTTTATACAGGGGCCGACACTATAACAGCTTTATACAGGGGCCGACACTATAACAGATTTATACAGGAGCCGACACTATAACGGCTTTATACAGGAGCCGACACTATAACCGCTTTATACAGGGGCCGACACTATAACAGCTTTATACGGGGGCCGACACTATAACAGCTTTATACAGGGCCAACACTATAACAGCTTTATACAGGGGCCGACACTATAACGGCTTTATACAGGGCCGACACTATAACAGCTTTATACAGGGGCCGACACTATAACAGCTTTATACGGGGGCTGACACTATAACAGCTTTATACGGGGGCCGACACTATAACAGCTTTATACAGGGGCCGACACTATAACGGCTTTATACAGGAGCCGACACTATAACAGCTTTATACAGGAGCCTACACTATAACAGCTTTATACAGGGGCCGACACTATAACAGCTTTATACGGGGGCCGACACTATAACAGCTTTATACAGGAGCCGACACTATAACAGCATTATACAGGAGCCGACACTATAACAGCTTTATACAGGAGCCGACACTATAACAGCATTATACAGGAGCCGACACTATAACAGCTTTATACAGGGGCTGACACTATAACAGCTTTATACAGGAGCCGACACTATAATAGCTTTATACAGGGGCCGACACTATAACAGCTTTATACAGGAGCCGACACTATAACAGCTTTATACAGGAGCCTACACTATAACAGCTTTATACAGGGGCCGACACTATAACAGCTTTATACAGGGGCCGACACTATAACGGCTTTATACAGGGGCCGACACTATAACAGCTTTATACAGGGGCCGACACTATAACAGCTTTATACGGGGGCCGACACTATAACAGCTTTATACAGGGGCCGACACTATAACAGCTTTATACAGGAGCCGACACTATAACAGCTTTATACAGGAGCCGACACTATAACAGCTTTATACAGGGGCCGACACTATAACAGCTTTATACGGGGGACGACACTATAACAGCTTTATACAGGGGCCGACACTATAACAGCTTTATACAGGGGCCGACACTATAACAGCTTTATACAGGAGCGACACTATAACAGCTTTATACAGGGGCCGACACTATAACAGCTTTATACAGGAGCCGACACTATAACAGCTTTATACAGGGGCCGACACTATAACAGCTTTATACAGGAGCCGACACTATAACAGCTTTATACAGGGGCCGACACTATAACAGCTTTATACAGGGGCCGACACTATAACAGCTTTATACAGGAGCCGACACTATAACAGCTTTATACAGGAGCCGACACTATAACAGCTTTATACAGGAGCCGACACTATAACAGCTTTATACAGGAGCCGACACTATAACAGCTTTATACAGGGGCCGACACTATAACAGCTTTATACAGGGGCCGACACTATAACGGCTTTATACAGGGGCCGACACTATAACAGCTTTATACAGGGGCCGACACTATAACAGCTTTATACGGGGGCCGACACTATAACGGCTTTATACAGGAGCCGACACTATAACAGCTTTATACAGGAGCCGACACTATAACAGCTTTATACAGGAGCCGACACTATAACAGCTTTATACAGGGGCCGACACTATAACAGCTTTATACAGGAGCGACACTATAACAGCTTTATACAGGGGCCAACACTATAACAGCTTTATACAAGGGCCGACACTATAACAGCTTTATACAGGGGCCGACACTATAACAGCTTTATACAGGGGCCGACACTATAACAGCTTTATACAGGAGCGACACTATAACAGCTTTATACAGGGGCCGACACTATAACAGCTTTATACGGGGGCCGACACTATAACAGCTTTATACAGGAGCGACACTATAACAGCTTTATACTGGGGCCAACACTATAACAGCTTTATACAAGGGCCGACACTATAACAGCTTTATACAGGAGCGACACTATAACAGCTTTATACAGGAGCCGACACTATAACAGCTTTATACTGGGGCTGACACTATAACAGCTTTATACAGGAGCCGACACTATAACAGCTTTATACAGGGGCCGACACTATAACAGCTTTATACAGGAGCCGACACTATAACAGCTTTATACGGGGGCCGACACTATAACAGCTTTATACGGGGGCCGACACTATAACAGCTTTATACAGGGGCCGACACTATAACAGCTTTATACAGGGGCCGACACTATAACGGCTTTATACAGGGCCGACACTATAACAGCTTTATACAGGAGCCGACACTATAACAGCTTTATACAGGGGCCGACACTATAACAGCTTTATACAGGGGCCGACACTATAACAGCTTTATACAGGAGGCGACACTATAACAGCTTTATACAGAGGCCGACACTATAACAGCTTTATACAGGGGCCGACACTATAACAGCTTTATACAGGGCCGACACTATAACAGCTTTATACAGGGGCCGACACTATAACAGCTTTATACAGGGGCCGACACTATAACAGCTTTATACGGGGGCCGACACTATAACAGCTTTATACAGGGGACGACACTATAACAGCTTTATACAGGTGCCGACACTATAACAGCTTTATACAGGAGCCGACACTATAACAGCTTTATACAGGGGCCAACACTATAACAGCTTTATACAGGGGCCGACACTATAACAGCTTTATACAGGGCCGACACTATAACAGCTTTATACAGGGGCCGACACTATAACAGCTTTATACAGGGCCGACACTATAACAGCTTTATACAGGGGCCGACACTATAACAGCTTTATACAGGGGCCGACACTATAACAGCTTTATACAGGGCCGACACTATAACAGCTTTATACAGGGGCCGACACTATAACAGCTTTATAAAGGGGCCGACACTATAACTGCTTTATACATGGCCGACACTATAACAGCTTTATACAGGGCCGACACAATAACAGCTTTATACTGGGGCCGACACTATAACAGCTTTATACAGGGGCCGACACTATAACAGCCTTATACAGGGCCGACACTATAACAGCTTTATACAGGAGCCGACACTATAACAGCTTTATACAGGGGCCGACACTATAACAGCTTTATACAGGGGCCGACACTATAACAGCTTTATACAGGGGCCGACACTATAACAGCTTTATACAGGGGCCGACACTATAACAGCTTTATACTGGGGCCGACACTATAACAGCTTTATACAGGGGCCGACACTATAACAGCTTTATACAGGGGCCGACACTATAACAGCTTTATACAGGGGCCGACACTATAACGGCTTTATACAGGAGCCGACACTATAACAGCTTTATACAGGGCCGACACTATAACAGCTTTATACAGGGGCCGACACTATAACAGCTTTATACAGGGGCCGACACTATAACAGCTTTATACAGGAGCCGACACTATAACAGCTTTATACAGGGGCCGACACTATAACAGCTTTATACAGGAGCCGACACTATAACAGCTTTATACAGGGGCCGACACTATAACAGCTGTATACAGGAGCCGACACTATAACAGCTCTATAGAGGGGCCGACACTATAACAGCTTTATACAGGAGCCGACACTATAACAGCTTTATACAGGGGCCTACTCTATAACGGCTTTATACAGGGGCCGACACTATAACGGCTTTATACAGGGGCCGACACTATAACAGCTTTATACAGGGGCCTACTCTATAACGGCTTTATACAGGGGCCGACACTATAACAGCTTTATACAGGAGCCGACACTATAACAGCTTTATATAAGGGCCGACACTATAACAGCTTTATACAGGAGCCGACACTATAACAGCTTTATACAGGGGCCGACACTATAACAGCTTTATACAGGAGCCGACACTATAACAGCTTTATACAGGGGCGACACTATAACAGCTTTATACAGGGGCCGACACTATAACAGCTTTATACAGGGGCCGACACTATAACAGCTTTATACAGGGGCGACACTATAACAGCTTTATACAGGAGCCGACACTATAACAGCTTTATACAGGGGCCGACACTATAACAGCTTTATACAGGGGCCGACACTATAACAGCTTTATACAGGGGCCGACACTATAACAGCTTTATACAGGGGCCGACACTATAACAGCTTTATACTGGGGCCGACACTATAACAGCTTTATACAGGGGCCGACACTATAACAGCTTTATACAGGGGCCGACACTATAACAGCTTTATACAGGGGCCGACACTATAACGGCTTTATACAGGAGCCGACACTATAACAGCTTTATACAGGGCCGACACTATAACAGCTTTATACAGGAGCCGACACTATAACAGCTTTATACAGGGGCCGACACTATAACGGCTTTATACAGGAGCCGACACTATAACAGCTTTATACAGGGCCGACACTATAACAGCTTTATACAGGGGCCGACACTATAACAGCTTTATACAGGGGCCGACACTATAACAGCTTTATACAGGAGCCGACACTATAACAGCTTTATACAGGGGCCGACACTATAACAGCTTTATACAGGAGCCGACACTATAACAGCTTTATACAGGGGCCGACACTATAACAGCTGTATACAGGAGCCGACACTATAACAGCTCTATAGAGGGGCCGACACTATAACAGCTTTATACAGGAGCCGACACTATAACAGCTTTATACAGGGGCCTACACTATAACGGCTTTATACAGGGGCCGACACTATAACGGCTTTATACAGGGGCCGACACTATAACAGCTTTATACAGGGGCCTACTCTATAACGGCTTTATACAGGGGCCGACACTATAACAGCTTTATACAGGAGCCGACACTATAACAGCTTTATATAAGGGCCGACACTATAACAGCTTTATACAGGAGCCGACACTATAACAGCTTTATACAGGGGCCGACACTATAACAGCTTTATACAGGAGCCGACACTATAACAGCTTTATACAGGGGCGACACTATAACAGCTTTATACAGGGGCCGACACTATAACAGCTTTATACAGGGGCCGACACTATAACAGCTTTATACAGGGGCGACACTATAACAGCTTTATACAGGGGCCGACACTATAACAGCTTTATACAGGAGCCGACACTATAACAGCTTTATACAGGGGCCGACACTATAACAGCTTTATACAGGGGCGACACTATAACAGCTTTATACAGGGGCCGACACTATAACAGCTTTATACAGGAGCCGACACTATAACAGCTTTATACAGGGGCGACACTATAACAGCTTTATACAGGGGCCGACACTATAACAGCTTTATACAGGGGCGACACTATAACAGCTTTATACAGGGGCCGACACTATAACAGCTTTATACAGGGGCGACACTATAACAGCTTTATACAGGGGCCGACACTATAACAGCTTTTTACAGGAGCCGACACTATAACAGCTTTATACAGGGGCCGACACTATAACAGCTGTATACAGGGGCCGACACTATAACAGCTTTATACAGGAGCGACACTATAACAGCTTTATACAGGGGCCAACACTATAACAGCTTTATACAGGAGCGACACTATAACAGCTTTATACAGGAGCGACACTATAACAGCTTTATACAGGAGCCGACACTATAACAGCTTTATACAGGAGCGACACTATAACAGCTTTATACGGGGGCCGACACTATAACAGCTTTATACAGGAGCCGACACTATAACAGCTTTATACAGGAGCGACACTATAACAGCTTTATACAGGAGCCGACACTATAACAGCTTTATACAGGGGCCGACACTATAACGGCTTTATACAGGGGCCGACACTATAACAGCTTTATACAGGAGCCGACACTATAACAGCTTTATACAGGAGCGACACTATAACAGCTTTATACAGGAGCCGACACTATAACAGCTTTATACAGGGGCCGACACTATAACGGCTTTATACAGGGGCCGACACTATAACAGCTTTATACAGGAGCCGACACTATAACAGCTTTATACAGGGGCCGACACTATAACGGCTTTATACAGGGGCCGACACTATAACAGCTTTATACAGGGGCCGACACTATAACGGCTTTATACAGGAGCCGACACTATAACAGCTTTATACAGGGGCCGACACTATAACAGCTTTATACAGGGGCCGACACTATAACGGCTTTATACAGGGGCCGACACTATAACAGCTTTATACAGGGGCCGACACTATAACAGCTTTATACAGGGGCCGACACTATAACAGCTTTATACAGGGGCCGACACTATAACAGCTTTATACAGGGCCGACACTATAACAGCTTTATACAGGGGCCGACACTATAACAGCTTTATACAGGGGCCGACACTATAACAGCTTTATACAGGGCCGACACTATAACAGCTTTATACAGGAGCCGACACTATAACAGCTTTATACAGGGGCCGACACTATAACAGCTTTATACAGGGCCGACACAATAACAGCTTTATACTGGGGCCGACACTATAACAGCTTTATACAGGGGCCGACACTATAACAGCCTTATACAGGGCCGACACTATAACAGCTTTATACAGGAGCCGACACTATAACAGCTTTATACAGGGGCCGACACTATAACAGCTTTATACAGGGGCCGACACTATAACAGCTTTATACAGGAGCCGACACTATAACGGCTTTATACAGGGGCCGACACTATAACAGCTTTATACAGGGGCCGACACTATAACAGCTTTATACAGGGGCCGACACTATAACAGCTTTATACAGGGGCCGACACTATAACAGCTTTATACAGGGCCGACACTATAACAGCTTTATACAGGGCCGACACTATAACAGCTTTATACAGGGGCCGACACTATAACAGCTTTATACAGGGGCCGACACTATAACAGCTTTATACAGGGGCCGACACTATAACAGCTTTATACAGGAGCCGACACTATAACAGCTTTATACAGGGGCCGACACTATAACAGCTTTATACAGGGGCCGACACTATAACAGCTTTATACAGGGGCCGACACTATAACAGCTTTATACAGGAGCCGACACTATAACAGCTTTATACAGGAGCCGACACTATAACGGCTTTATACAGGGGCCGACACTATAACGGCTTTATACAGGGGCCGACACTATAACGGCTTTATACAGGGGCCGACACTATAACAGCTTTATACAGGGGCCTACTCTATAACGGCTTTATACAGGGGCCGACACTATAACAGCTTTATACAGGAGCCGACACTATAACAGCTTTATACAGGGGCCGACACTATAACAGCTTTATACAGGAGACGACACTATAACAGCTTTATATAAGGGCCGACACTATAACAGCTTTATACAGGAGCCGACACTATAACAGCTTTATACAGGGGCCGACACTATAACAGCTTTATACAGGAGCCGACACTATAACAGCTTTATACAGGGGCGACACTATAACAGCTTTATACAGGGGCCGACACTATAACAGCTTTATACAGGAGCCGACACTATAACAGCTTTATACAGGGGCGACACTATAACAGCTTTATACAGGAGCCGACACTATAACAGCTTTATACAGGGGCCGACACTATAACAGCTGTATACAGGGGCCGACACTATAACAACTTTATACAGGAGCCGACACTATAACAGCTCTATAGAGGGGCCGACACTATAACAGCTTTATACAGGAGCCGACACTATAACGGCTTTATACAGGGGCCGACACTATAACAGCTTTATACAGGGGCCTACTCTATAACGGCTTTATACAGGGGCCGACACTATAACAGCTTTATACAGGAGCCGACACTATAACAGCTTTATACAGGAGCCGACACTATAACAGCTCTATACAGGAGCCGACACTATAACAGCTTTATACAGGAGCCGACACTATAACAGCTTTATACAGGGGCCTACTCTATAACGGCTTTATACAGGGGCCGACACTATAACAGCTTTATACAGGGGCCGACACTATAACAGCTTTATACAGGAGCCGACACTATAACAGCTTTATACAGGAGCCGACACTATAACAGCTTTATACAGGGGCCGACACTATAACAGCTTTATACAGGAGCCGACACTATAACAGCTTTATACAGGGGCCGACACTATAACAGCTTTATACAGGAGCCGACACTATAACGGCTTTATACAGGAGCCGACACTATAACAGCTTTATACAGGGGCCGACACTATAACAGCTTTATATAAGGGCCGACACTATAACAGCTTTATACAGGAGCCGACACTATAACAGCTTTATACAGGGGCCGACACTATAACAGCTTTATACAGGAGCCGACACTATAACAGCTTTATACAGGAGCCGACACTATAACAGCTTTATACAGGAGACGACACTATAACAACTTTATATAAGGGCCGACACTATAACAGCTTTATACAGGGGCCGACACTATAACAGCTTTATATAAGGGCCGACACTATAACAGCTTTATACAGGAGCCGACACTATAACAGCTTTATACAGGGGCCGACACTATAACAGCTTTATACAGGGGCCGACACTATAACAGCTTTATATAAGGGCCGACACTATAACAGCTTTATACAGGAGCCGACACTATAACAGCTTTATACAGGAGCCGACACTATAACAGCTTTATACAGGAGCCGACACTATAACAGCTTTATACAGGGGCGACACTATAACAGCTTTATACAGGGGCCGACACTATAACAGCTTTATACAGGAGCCGACACTATAACAACTTTATATAAGGGCCGACACTATAACAGCTTTATACAGGGGCCGACACTATAACAGCTTTATACAGGGGCCGACACTATAACAGCTTTATATAAGGGCCGACACTATAACAGCTTTATACAGGAGCCGACACTATAACAACTTTATACAGGGGCCGACACTATAACAGCTTTATACAGGGGCCGACACTATAACAGCTTTATATAAGGGCCGACACTATAACAGCTTTATACAGGAGCCGACACTATAACAGCTTTATACAGGGGCCGACATTATAACAGCTTTATAAAGGAGCCGACACTATAACAGCTTTATATAAGGGCCGACACTATAACAGCTTTATACAGGGGCCGACACTATAACAGCTTTATACAGGAGCCGACACTATAACAACTTTATATAAGGGCCGACACTATAACAGCTTTATACAGGGGCCGACACTATAACAGCTTTATACAGGAGCCGACACTATAACAGCTTTATACAGGGACCGACACTATAATAGCTTTATACAGGGGCCGACACTATAACAGCTTATAAAGGAGCCGACACTATAACAGCTTTATACAGGGGCCGACACTATAACGGCTTTATACAGGGGCCGACACTATAATAGCTTTATACAGGGGCCGACACTATAACGGCTTTATACAGGGGCCGACACTATAACAGCTTTATACAGGGGCCGACACTATAACAGCTTTATACAGGGGCCGACACTATAACAGCTTTATACAGGGGCCGACACTATAACAGCTTTATACAGGAGCCGACACTATAACAGCTTTATACAGGGGCCGACACTATAACAGCTTTATACAGGGGCCGACACTATAACAGCTTTATATAAGGGCCGACACTATAACAGCTTTATACAGGAGCCGACACTATAACAACTTTATATAAGGGCCGACACTATAACAGCTTTATACAGGGGCCGACACTATAACAGCTTTATATAAGGGCCGACACTATAACAGCTTTATACAGGAGCCGACACTATAACAGCTTTATACAGGGGCCGACACTATAACAGCTTTATACAGGGGCCGACACTATAACAGCTTTATATAAGGGCCGACACTATAACAGCTTTATACAGGAGCCGACACTATAACAACTTTATATAAGGGCCGACACTATAACAGCTTTATACAGGGGCCGACACTATAACAGCTTTATACAGGAGCCGACACTATAATAGCTTTATACAGGGGCCGACATTATAACAGCTTTATACAGGAGCCGACACTATAATAGCTTTATACAGGGGCCGACACTATAACAGCTTTATAAAGGAGCCGA
Source organism: Phyllobates terribilis (assembly GCF_046119375.1). Classification (NCBI taxonomy): domain Eukaryota; kingdom Metazoa; phylum Chordata; class Amphibia; order Anura; family Dendrobatidae; genus Phyllobates; species Phyllobates terribilis. The sequence continues at coordinate 1,231,726,390 of NW_027362761.1, read as the reverse complement.
CACTATAACGGCTTTATACAGGGGCCGACACTATAACGGCTTTATACAGGGGCCGACACTATAATAGCTTTATACAGGGGCCGACACTATAACGGCTTTATACAGGGGCCGACACTATAACAGCTTTATACAGGGGCCGACACTATAACAGCTTTATACAGGGGCCGACACTATAACGGCTTTATACAGGGGCCGACACTATAATAGCTTTATACAGGGGCCGACACTATAACGGCTTTATACAGGGGCCGACACTATAACAGCTTTATACAGGGGCCGACACTATAACAGCTTTATACAGGGGCCGACACTATAACAGCTTTATACAGGAGCCGACACTATAACAGCTTTATACAGGGGCCGACACTATAACAGCTTTATACAGGGGCCGACATTATAACAGCTTTATACAGGAGCCGACACTATAACAGCTTTATACAGGGGCCGACACTATAACAGCTTTATACAGGGGCCGACACTATAACAGCTTTATACAGGGGCCGACACTATAATAGCTTTATACAGGGGCCGACACTATAACAGCTTTATACAGGGGCCGACACTATAACAGCTTTATAAAGGAGCCGACACTATAACGGCTTTATACAGGGGCCGACACTATAACGGCTTTATACAGGGGCCGACACTATAATAGCTTTATACAGGGGCCGACACTATAACGGCTTTATAAAGGAGCCGACACTATAACAGCTTTATACAGGGGCCGACACTATAACAGCTTTATACAGGGGCCGACACTATAACAGCTTTATACAGGGGCCGACACTATAACAGCTTTATAAAGGAGCCGACACTATAACAGCTTTATACAGGGGCCGACACTATAACAGCTTTATACAGGGGCCGACACTATAACAGCTTTATACAGGGGCCGACAGTATAACAGCTTTATACAGGGGCCGACACTATAACAGCTTTATACAGGAGCCGACACTATAACGGCTTTATACAGGGGCCGACACTATAATAGCTTTATACAGGAGCCGACACTATAACAGCTTTATACAGGGGCCGACAGTATAACAGCTTTATACAGGGGCCGACACTATAACAGCTTTATACAAGGGTCGACACTATAACAGCTGTATACAGGGGCCGACACGATAACAGCTTTATACAGGGGCCGACACTATAACAGCTTTATACAGGGGCCGACACTATAACAGCTTTATACAGGGGCCGACACTATAACAGCTTTATACAGGGGAGGACACTATAACAGCTTTATACAGGAGCCGACACTATAACAGCTTTATACAGGGGCCGACACTATAACGGCTTTATACTGGAGCCGACACTATAACAGCTTTATACAGGGGCTGACACTATAACGGCTTTATACAGGGCCGACACTATAACGGCTTTATACAGGGGCCGACACTATAACAGCTTTATACAGGAGCCGACACTATAACAGCTTTATACTGGGGCTGACACTATAACAGCTTTATACAGGGGCGACACTATAACAGCTTTATACTGGGGCTGACACTATAACAGCTTTATACAGGAGCCGACACTATAACAGCTTTATACAGGGGCCGACACTATAACAGCTTTATACAGCGGCCGACACTATAACAGCTTTATACAGGAGCCGACACTATAACAGCTTTATACTGGGGCTGACACTATAACAGCTTTATACAGGGGCCGACACTATAACAGCTTTATACAGGGGCCGACACTATAAAAGCTTTATAGAGGAGCCGACACTATAACGGCTTTATACAGGGGCAGACACTATAACAGCTTTATACAGGGGCCGACACTATAAAAGCTTTATACAGGAGCCGACACTATAACGGTTTATACAGGGGCCGACACTATAACAGCTTTATACAGGGACCGACACTATAACAGCTTTATACAGGGGCCGACACTATAACAGCTTTATACAGGGGCCGACACTATAACAGCTTTATACAGGAGCCGACACTTTAACAGCTTTATACAGGGGCCCACACTATAACAGCTTTATACAGGGGCCGACACTATAACAGCTTTATACAGGGGCCGACACTATAACAGCTTTATACAGGAGCCGACACTATAACAGCTTTATACAGGGGCCGACACTATAACGGCTTTATACAGGGGCCGACACTATAACAGCTTTATACAGGGGCCGACACTATAACAGCTTTATACAGGAGCCGACACTATAACAGCTTTATACAGGGGCCGACGCTATAACAGCTTTATACAGGGGCCGACACTATAACGGCTTTATACAGGGGCCGACACTATAACAGCTTTATACAGGGGCCGACACTATAACAGCTTTATACAGGAGCCGACACTATAACAGCTTTATACAGGGGCCGACACTATAACAGCTTTATACAGGAGCCGACACTATAACAGCTTTATACAGGGGCCGACACTATAACAGCTTTATACAGGGGCCGACACTATAACAGCTTTATACTGGAGCCGACACTATAACAGCTTTATACAGGGGCCGACACTATAACAGCTTTATACAGGAGCCGACACTATAACAGCTTTATACAGGAGCCGACACTATAACAGCTTTATACAGGGGCCGACACTATAACAGCTTTATACAGGGGCCGACACTATAACAGCTTTATACTGGAGCCGACACTATAACAGCTTTATACAGGGGCCGACACTATAACGGCTTTATACAGGGCCGACACTATAACAGCTTTATACAGGAGCCGACACTATAACAGCTTTATACAGGGGCCGACACTATAACAGCTTTATACAGGAGCCGACACTATAACAGCTTTATACAGGAGCCGACACTATAACAGCTTTATACAGGGGCCGACACTATAACAGCTTTATACAGGGGCCGACACTATAACAGCTTTATACAGGAGCCGACACTATAACAGCTTTATACAGGGGCCGACACTATAACAGCTTTATACAGGGGCCGACACTATAACAGCTTTATACAGGAGCCGACACTATAACAGCTTTATACAGGGGCCGACACTATAACAGCTTTATACTGGAGCCGACACTATAACAGCTTTATACAGGGCCGACACTATAACAGCTTTATACAGGGGCCGACACTATAACAGCTTTATACAGGAGCCGACACTATAACAGCTTTATACAGGGGCCGACACTATAACAGCTTTATACAGGGGCCGACACTATAACAGCTTTATACAGGAGCCGACACTATAACAGCTTTATACAGGAGCCGACACTATAACAGCTTTATACAGGGGCCGACACTATAACAGCTTTATACAGGGGCCGACACTATAACAGCTTTATACAGGAGCCGACACTATAACAGCTTTATAGAGGAGCCGACACTATAACAGCTTTATACAGGGGCCGACACTATAACAGCTTTATACAGGGGCCGACACTATAACAGCTTTATACAGGAGCCGACACTATAACAGCTTTATACAGGGGCCGACACTATAACAGCTTTATACAGGAGCCGACACTATAACAGCTTTATACAGGAGCCGACGCTATAACAGCTTTATACAGGGGCAGACACTATAACAGCTTTATACAGGAGCCGACACTATAACAGCTTTATACAGGGACCGACACTTTAACAGCTTTATACAGGGGCCCACACTATAACAGCTTTATACAGGGGCAGACACTATAACAGCTTTATACAGGAGCCGACGCTATAACAGCTTTATACAGGGGCAGACACTATAACAGCTTTATACAGGAGCCGACACTATAACAGCTTTATACAGGGACCGACACTTTAACAGCTTTATACAGGGGCCCACACTATAACAGCTTTATACAGGGACCGACACTATAACAGCTTTATACAGGAGCCGACGCTATAACAGCTTTATACAGGGGCAGACACTATAACAGCTTTATACAGGAGCCGACACTATAACAGCTTTATACAGGAGCCGACACTATAACAGCTTTATACAGGGGCCGACACTATAACAGCTTTATACAGGGGCCGACACTATAACAGCTTTATACAGGAGCCGACACTATAACAGCTTTATACAGGGGCCGACACTATAACAGCTTTATACAGGAGCCGACACTATAACAGCTTTATACAGGAGCCGACACTATAACAGCTTTATACAGGGGCCGACACTATAACAGCTTTATACAGGGGCCGACACTATAACAGCTTTATACAGGGGCCGACACTATAACAGCTTTATACAGGAGCCGACACTATAACAGCTTTATACAGGAGCCGACACTATAACAGCTTTATACAGGGGCCCACACTATAACAGCTTTATACAGGGGCCGACACTATAACAGCTTTATACAGGGGCCGACACTATAACAGCTTTATACAGGAGCCGACACTATAACAGCTTTATACAGGGGCCGACACTATAACAGCTTTATACAGGGGCCGACACTATAACAGCTTTATACAGGAGCCGACACTATAACAGCTTTATACAGGAGCCGACACTATAACAGCTTTATACAGGGGCCGACACTATAACAGCTTTATACAGGGGCCGACACTATAACAGCTTTATACAGGAGCCGACACTATAACAGCTTTATACAGGAGCCGACACTATAACAGCTTTATACAGGGACCGACACTATAACAGCTTTATACAGGGACCGACACTATAACAGCTTTATACAGGGACCGACACTATAACAGCTTTATACAGGGGCCGACACTATAACAGCTTTATACAGGGACCGACACTATAACAGCTTTATACAGGGACCGACACTATAACAGCTTTATACAGGGGCCGACACTATAACAGCTTTATACAGGGGCCGACACTATAACAGCTTTATACAGGGGCCGACACTATAACAGCTTTATACTGGAGCCGACACTATAACAGCTTTATACTGGGGCCGACACTATAACAGCTTTATACTGGGGCCGACACTATAACAGCTTTATACTGGGGCCGACACTATAACAGCTTTATACTGGGGCCGACACTATAACAGCTTTATACTGGGGCCGACACTATAACAGCTTTATACAGGAGCCGACACTATAACAGCTTTATACAGGGGCCGACACTATAACAGCTTTATACAGGGGCCGACACTATAACAGCTTTATACTGGAGCCGACACTATAACAGCTTTATACAGGGGCCGACACTATAACAGCTTTATACAGGGACCGACACTATAACAGCTTTATACAGGAGCCGACACTATAACAGCTTTATACAGGGGCCGACACTATAACAGCTGTATACAGGGGCCGACACTATAACAGCTTTATACAGGAGCCGACACTATAACGGCTTTATACGGGGGCCGACACTATAACAGCTTTATACAGGGGCCGGCACTATAACAGCTTTATACAGGGGCCGACACTATAACAGCTTCATACGGGGGCCGACACTATAACAGCTTTATACAGAGGCCGACACTATAACAGCTTTATACAGGAGCCGACACTATAACAGCTTTATACAGGAGCCGACACTATAACAGCTTTATACAGGAGCCGACACTATAACGGCTTTATACAGGGGCGACACTATAACAGCTTTATACAGGAGCCGACACTATAACAGCTTTATACAGGGCCGACACTATAACAGCTTTATACAGGAGCCGACACTATAACAGCTTTATACAGGGGCCGACACTATAACAGCTTTATACAGGAGCCGACACTATAACAGCTTTATACAGGGGCCGACACTATAACAGCTTTATACAGGGGCCGACACTATAACAGCTTTATACAGGGGCCGACGCTATAACAGCTTTATACAGGGGCCGACACTATAACAGCTTTATACAGGGGCCGACGCTATAACAGCTTTATACAGGGGCCGACGCTATAACAGCTTTATACAGGAGCCGACGCTATAACAGCTTTATACAGGGGCCGACATTATAACAGCTTTATACAGGGGCCGACAGTATAACAGCTTTATACTGGAGCCGACACTATAACAGCTTTATACTGGGGCCGACACTATAACAGCTTTATACTGGGGCCGACACTATAACAGCTTTATACTGGGGCCGACACTATAACAGCTTTATACTGGGGCCGACACTATAACAGCTTTATACTGGGGCCGACACTATAACAGCTTTATACTGGGGCCGACACTATAACGGCTTTATACAGGGGCCGACACTATAACAGCTTTATAGAGGGGCCGACACTATAACAGCTTCAAACAGGGGCCGACACTATAACAGCTTTATACAGGGGCCAACACTATAACAGCTTTATACAGGGGCCGACACTATAACAGCTTTATACAGGGGCCGACACTATAACAGCTTTATACAGGGGCCGACACTATAACAGCTTTATACAGGAGCCGACACTATAACAGCTTTATACAGGAGCCGACGCTATAACAGCTTTATACAGGGGCCGACGCTATAACAGCTTTATACAGGGGCCGACGCTATAACAGCTTTATACAGGGGCCGACACTATAACAGCTTTATACTGGAGCCGACACTATAACAGCTTTATACTGGGGCCGACACTATAACAGCTTTATACTGGGGCCGACACTATAACAGCTTTATACTGGGGCCGACACTATAACAGCTTTATACAGGGGCCGACACTATAACAGCTTTATACAGGAGCCGACACTATAACAGCTTTATACAGGAGCCGACGCTATAACAGCTTTATACAGGGGCCGACACTATAACAGCTTTATACAGAAGCCGACACTATAACAGCTTTATACAGGAGCCGACACTATAACAGCTTTATACAGGAGCCGACGCTATAACAGCTTTATACAGGGGCCGACTCTATAACAGCTTTATACAGGGGCCGACGCTATAACAGCTTTATACAGGGGCCGACACTATAACAGCTTTATACTGGAGCCGACACTATAACAGCTTTATACTGGGGCCGACACTATAACAGCTTTATACTGGGGCCGACACTATAACAGCTTTATACTGGGGCCGACACTATAACAGCTTTATACAGGGGCCGACACTATAACAGCTTTATACAGGGGCCGACACTATAACAGCTTTATACTGGAGCCGACACTATAACAGCTTTATACTGGGGCCGACACTATAACAGCTTTATACTGGGGCCGACACTATAACGGCTTTATACAGGGGCCGACACTATAACAGCTTTATAGAGGGGCCGACACTATAACAGCTTCAAACAGGGGCCGACACTATAACAGCTTTATACAGGGGCCAACACTATAACAGCTTTATACAGGGGCCGACACTATAACAGCTTTATACAGGGGCCGACACTATAACAGCTTTATACAGGGGGCGACACTATAACAGCTTTATACAGGGGCCGACACTATAACAGCTTTATACTGGGGCCGACACTATAACAGCTTTATACTGGGGCCGACACTATAACAGCTTTATACTGGGGCCGACACTATAACAGCTTTATACTGGGGCCGACACTATAACAGCTTTATACTGGGGCCGACACTATAACAGCTTTATTCAGGAGCCGACACTATAACAGCTTTATACAGGGGCTGACACTATAACAGGTTTATACAGGAGCCGACACTATAACAGCTTTATACAGGAGCCGACACTATAACGGCTTTATACAGGGGCTGACACTATAACAGCTTTATACAGGGGCCGACACTATAACAGCTTCAAACAGGGGCCGACACTATAACAGCTTTATACAGGGGCAGACACTATAACAGCTTTATACAGGAGCCGACACTATAACAGCTTTATACAGGGGCAGACACTATAACGGCTTTATACAGGGGCCGACACTATAACAGCTTTATACAGGGGCCGACACTATAACAGCTTTATACAGGAGCCGACACTATAACAGCTTTATACAGGGGCCGACACTATAACGGCTTTATACAGGGGCCGACACTATAACAGCTTTATACTGGAGCCGACACTATAACAGCTTTATACAGGGGCCGACACTATAACAGCTTTATACAGGAGCCGACACTATAACAGCTTTATACAGGGGCCGACACTATAACGGCTTTATACAGGGGCCGACACTATAACAGCTTTATACTGGAGCCGACACTATAACAGCTTTATACAGGAGCCGACACTATAACAGCTTTATACAGGGGCCGACACTATAACAGCTTTATACAGGGCCGACACTATAACGGCTTTATACAGGAGCCGACACTATAACAGCTTTATACAGGGGCCGACACTATAACAGCTTTATACAGGGGCCGACACTATAACAGCTTTATACAGGAGCCGACACTATAACAGCTTTATACAGGAGCCGACACTATAACGGCTTTATACAGGGGCCGACACTATAACAGCTTTATACAGGGGCCGACACTATAACAGCTTTATACAGGAGCCGACACTATAACAGCTTTATACAGGAGCCGACACTATAACGGCTTTATACAGGGGCCGACACTATAACAGCTTTATACAGGAGCCGACACTATAACAGCTTTATACAGGAGCCGACACTATAACAGCTTTATACAGGGGCCGACACTATAACAGCTTTATACAGGAGCCGACACTATAACAGCTTTATACAGGGGCCGACACTATAACAGCTTTATACAGGGGCCGACACTATAACAGCTTTATACAGGAGCCGACACTATAACAGCTTTATACAAGGGCCGACACTATAACAGCTTTATACAGGGGCCGACACTATAACAGCTTTATACAGGGGCGACACTATAACAGCTTTATACAGGGGCCGACACTATAACGGCTTTATACAGGAGCCGACACTATAACAGCTTTATACAGGGGCCGACACTATAACGGCTTTATACAGGAGCCGACGCTATAACAGCTTTATACAGGGGCCGGCACTATAACAGCTTTATACAGGAGCCGACACTATAACAGCTTTATACAGGAGCCGACACTATAACAGCTTTATACAGGGGCCGACACTATAACAGCTTTATACAGGAGCCGACACTATAACAGCTTTATACAGGGGCCGACACTATAACAGCTTTATACAGGAGCCGACACTATAACAGCTTTATACAGGAGCCGACACTATAACAGCTTTATACAGGGGCCGACACTATAACAGCTTTATACAGGAGCCGACACTATAACAGCTTTATACAGGAGCCGACACTATAACGGCTTTATACGGGGGCCGACACTATAACAGCTTTATACAGGAGCCGACACTATAACGGCTTTATACGGGGGCCGACACTATAACAGCTTTATACAGGAGCCGACACTATAACGGCTTTATACAGGAGCCGACACTATAACAGCTTTATACAGGAGCCGACACTATAACAGCTTTATACAGGAGCCGACACTATAACAGCTTTATACAGGAGCCGACACTATAACAGCTTTATACAGGAGCCGACACTATAACAGCTTTATACAGGGGCCGACACTATAACAGCTTTATACAGGAGCCGACACTATAACAGCTTTATACAGGAGCCGACACTATAACAGCTTTATACAGGGGCCGACACTATAACGGCTTTATACAGGAGCCGACACTATAACAGCTTTATACAGGAGCCGACACTATAACAGCACTATACAGGGGCCGACACTATAACAGCTTTATACAGGGGCCGACACTATAACAGCTTTATACAGGAGCCGACACTATAACGGCTTTATACAGGAGCCGACACTATAACGGCTTTATACAGGAGCCGACACTATAACAGCTTTATACAGGAGCCGACACTATAACAGCTTTATACAGGAGCCGACACTATAACAGCTTTATACAGGAGCCGACACTATAACAGCTTTATACAGGAGCCGACACTATAACAGCTTTATACAGGGGCCGACACTATAACAGCTTTATACAGGAGCCGACACTATAACAGCTTTATACAGGAGCCGACACTATAACAGCTTTATACAGGGGCCGACACTATAACGGCTTTATACAGGAGCCGACACTATAACAGCTTTATACAGGAGCCGACACTATAACAGCACTATACAGGGGCCGACACTATAACAGCTTTATACAGGGGCCGACACTATAACAGCTTTATACAGGAGCCGACACTATAACGGCTTTATACAGGAGCCGACACTATAACAGCTTTATACAGGGGCCGACACTATAACAGCTTTATACAGGAGCCGACACTATAACAGCTTTATACAGGGGCCGACACTATAACAGCTTTATACAGGGGCCGACACTATAACAGCTTTATACAGGAGCCGACACTATAACAGCTTTATACAGGGGCCGACACTATAACAGCTTTATACAGGGGCCGACACTATAACAGCTTTATACAGGAGCCGACACTATAACAGCTTTATACAGGGGCCGACACTATAACAGCTTTATACAGGGACCGACACTATAACAGCTTTATACAGGAGCCGACACTATAACAGCTTTATACAGGAGCCGACACTATAACAGCTTTATACAGGGGCCGACACTATAACAGCTTTATACAGGGGCCGACACTATAACAGCTTTATACAGGGGCCGACACTATAACAGCTTTATACAGGGGCCGACACTATAACAGCTTTATACAGGAGCCGACACTATAACAGCTTTATACAGGGGCCGACACTATAACAGCATTATACAGGGGCCGACACTATAACAGCTTTATACAGGGGCCGACACTATAACGGCTTTATACAGGGGCCGACACTATAACGGCTTTATACAGGGGCCGACACTATAACGGCTTTATACAGGGGCCGACACTATAACGGCTTTATACAGGGGCCGACACTATAACGGCTTTATACAGGGGCCGACACTATAACAGCTTTATACAGGGGCCTACACTATAACGGCTTTATACAGGAGCCGACACTATAACAGCTTTATATAAGGGCCGACACTATAACAGCTTTATACAGGAGCCGACACTATAACAGCTTTATACAGGGGCCGACACTATAACAGCTTTATACAGGGGCCGACACTATAACAGCTTTATACAGGGGCCGACACTATAACAGCTTTATATAAGGGCCGACACTATAACAGCTTTATACAGGAGCCGACACTATAACAGCTTTATACAGGGGCCGACACTATAACAGCTTTATACAGGGGCCGACACTATAACAGCTTTATACAGGAGCCGACACTATAACAGCTTTATACAGGAGCCGACACTATAACAGCTTTATACAGGAGCCGACACTATAACAGCTTTATACAGGGGCCGACACTATAACAGCTTTATACAGGGGCCGACACTATAATAGCTTTATACAGGGGCCGACACTATAACAGCTTTATACAGGGGCCGACACTATAACAGCTTTATAAAGGAGCCGACACTATAACAGCTTTATACAGGGGCCGACACTATAACGGCTTTATACAGGGGCCGACACTATAACAGCTTTATACTGGGGCTGACACTATAACAGCTTTATACAGGAGTCGACACTATAACAGCTTTATACAGGGGCCGACACTATAACAGCTTTATACAGGGGCCGACACTATAACGGCTTTATACAGGGGCCGACACTATAACAGCTTTATACTGGGGCAGACACTATAACAGCTTTATACAGGGGCGACACTATAACAGCTTTATACAGGGGCCGACACTATAACAGCTTTATACAGGGCCGACACTATAACAGCTTTATACAGGAGCCAACACTATAACAGCTTTATACAGGGGCCGACACTATAACGGCTTTATACAGGGGCCGACACTATAACGGCTTTATACAGGGGCCGACACTATAACAGCTTTATACAGGGGCCGACACTATAACGGCTTTATACAGGGGCCGACACTATAACGGCTTTATACAGGGGCCGACACTATAACGGCTTTATACAGGGGCCGACACTATAACGGCTTTATACAGGGGCCGACACTATAACGGCTTTATACAGGGGCCGACACTATAACGGCTTTATACAGGGGCGACACTATAACAGCTTTATACAGGGGCCGACACTATAACAGCTTTATACAGGAGCCGACACTATAACAGCTTTATACAGGGGCCGACACTATAACAGCTTTATACAGGGGCCGACACTATAACAGCTTTATACAGGGGCCGACACTATAACAGCTTTATACAGGGGCCGACACTATAACGGCTTTATACAGGGGCCGACACTATAACAGCTTTATACTGGGGCTGACACTATAACAGCTTTATACAGGAGTCGACACTATAACAGCTTTATACAGGGGCCGACACTATAACAGCTTTATACAGGGGCCGACACTATAACAGCTTTATACAGGGGCTGACACTATAACAGCTTTATACTGGGGCTGACACTATAACAGCTTTATACAGGAGCCGACACTATAACAGCTTTATACAGGGGCCGACACTATAACAGCTTTATACAGGGGCGACACTATAACAGCTTTATACAGGGGCTGACACTATAACAGCTTTATACTGGGGCTGACACTATAACAGCTTTATACAGGAGCCGACACTATAACAGCTTTATACAGGAGCCGACACTATAACAGCTTTATACAGGGGCCGACACTATAACAGCTTTATACAGGAGCCGACACTATAACAGCTTTATACAGGGGCCGACACTATAACGGCTTTATACAGGGGCCGACACTATAACAGCTTTATACAGGGGCCGACACTATAACAGCTTTATACAGGGGCCGACACTATAACGGCTTTATACAGGGGCCGACACTATAACGGCTTTATACAGGGGCCGACACTATAACGGCTTTATACAGGGGCCGACACTATAACGGCTTTATACAGGGGCCGACACTATAACAGCTTTATACAGGGGCCTACACTATAACGGCTTTATACAGGAGCCGACACTATAACAGCTTTATACAGGGGTCGACACTATAACAGCTTTATATAAGGGCCGACACTATAACAGCTTTATACAGGAGCCGACACTATAACAGCTTTATATAAGGGCCGACACTATAACAGCTTTATACAGGAGCCGACACTATAACGGCTTTATACAGGAGCCGACACTATAACAGCTTTATACAGGGGCCGACACTATAACAGCTTTATACAGGAGCCGACACTATAACAGCTTTATATAAGGGCCGACACTATAACGGCTTTATACAGGAGCCGACACTATAACGGCTTTATACAGGGGCCGACACTATAACAGCTTTATACAGGGGCCGACACTATAACAGCTTTATACAGGGGCCGACACTATAACAGCTTTATACAGGGGCCGACACTATAATAGCTTTATACAGGGGCCGACACTATAATAGCTTTATACAGGGGCCGACACTATAACAGCTTTATACAGGGGCCGACACTATAACAGCTTTATAAAGGAGCCGACACTATAACAGCTTTATACAGGGGCCGACACTATAACGGCTTTATACAGGGGCCGACACTATAATAGCTTTATACAGGGGCCGACACTATAACAGCTTTATACAGGGGCCGACACTATAACAGCTTTATACAGGGGCCGACACTATAACGGCTTTATACAGGGGCCGACACTATAATAGCTTTATACAGGGGCCGACACTATAACGGCTTTATACAGGGGCAGACACTATAACAGCTTTATACAGGAGCCGACACTATAACAGCTTTATACAGGGGCCGACACTATAACAGCTTTATACAGGGGCCGACACTATAACAGCTTTATACAGGGGCCGACACTATAACAGCTTTATACAGGGGCCGACACTATAACGGCTTTATACAGGGGCCGACACTATAACAGCTTTATACAGGGGCCGACACTATAACAGCTTTATAAAGGGGCCGACACTATAACGGCTTTATACAGGGGCCGACACTATAATAGCGTTATACAGGGCCGACACTATAACAGCTTTATACAGGGGCCGACACTATAACAGCTTTATACAGGGGCCGACACTATAACAGCTTTATACAGGGGCCGACACTATAACGGCTTTATACAAGGGCCGACACTATAACGGCTTTATACAGGGGCCGACACTATAACAGCTTTATACAGGGGCCGACACTATAACGGCTTTATACAGGGGCCGACACTATAACAGCTTTATACAGGGCCGACACTATAACAGCTTTATACAGGGGCCGACAGTATAACAGCTTTATACAGGGGCCGACACTATAACAGCTTTATACAAGGGTCGACACTATAACAGCTGTATACAGGGGCCGACACTATAACAGCTTTATACAGGGGCCGACACTATAACAGCTTTATACAGGGGCCGACACTATAACAGCTTTATACAGGGGCCGACACTATAACAGCTTTATACAGGGCCGACACTATAACGGCTTTATACAGGGGCAGACACTATAACGGCTTTATACAGGGGCCGACACTATAACAGCTTCATACAGGGGCCGACACTATAACAGCTTTATACAGGAGCCGACACTATAACAGCTTTATACAGGGGCCGACACTATAACGGCTTTATACTGGAGCCGACACTATAACAGCTTTATACAAGGGCCGACACTATAACAGCTTTATACAGGGGCCGACACTATAACAGCTTTATACAGGAGCCGACACTATAACAGCTTTATACAGGGGCCGACACTATAACAGCTTTATACTGGAGCCGACACTATAACGGCTTTATACAGGGGCCGACACTATAACAGCTTTATACAGGGGCCGACACTATAACAGCTTTATACAGGAGCCGACACTATAACAGCTTTATACAGGAGCCGACACTATAACAGCTTTATACAGGGGCCGACACTATAACAGCTTTATACAGGGGCCGACACTATAACAGCTTTATACAGGAGCCGACACTATAACAGCTTTATACAGGAGCCGACACTATAACAGCTTTATACAGGGGCCGACACTATAACAGCTTTATACAGGGGCCGACACTATAACAGCTTTATACAGGAGCCGACACTATAACAGCTTTATACAGGGGCCGACACTATAACAGCTTTATACAGGAGCCGACACTATAACAGCTTTATACAGGAGCCGACACTATAACAGCTTTATACTGGGGCTGACACTATAACAGCTTTATACAAGGGCCGACACTATAACAGCTTTATACAGGGGCCGACACTATAACAGCTTTATACAGGAGCCGACACTATAACAGCTTTATACAGGAGCCGACACTATAACAGCTTTATACTGGGGCTGACACTATAACAGCTTTATACAAGGGCCGACACTATAACAGCTTTATACAGGAGTCGACACTATAACGGCTTTATACTGGAGCCGACACTATAACAGCTTTATACAGGGGCCGACACTATAACAGCTTTATACAGGGGCCGACACTATAACAGCTTTATACAGGGGCCGACACTATAACAGTTTTATACAGGAGCCGACACTATAACAGCTTTATACAGGGCCGACACTATAACAGCTTTATACAGGGGCCGACACTATAACAGCTTTATACAGGGGCCGACACTATAACAGCTTTATACAGGAGCCGACACTATAACAGCTTTATACTGGGGCCGACACTATAACAGCTTTATACAGGGGCCGACACTATAACAGCTTTATACAGGGGCCGACACTATAACAGCTTTATACAGGGGCCGACACTATAACAGCTTTATACAGGAGCCGACACTATAATAGCTTTATACAGGAGCCGACACTATAACAGCTTTATACAGGGGCCGACACTATAACAGTTTTATACAGGAGCCGACACTATAACAGCTTTATACAGGAGCCGACACTATAACAGCTTTATACAGGAGCCGACACTATAACAGCTTTATACAGGAGCCGACACTATAACAGCTTTATACAGGGGCAGACACTATAACAGCTTTATACAGGAGCCGACACTATAACAGCTTTATACAGGAGCCGACACTATAACAGCTTTATACAGGGGCCGACACTATAACAGCTTTATACAGGAGCCGACACTATAACAGCTTTATACAGGAGCCGACACTATAACAGCTTTATACTGGGGCTGACACTATAACAGCTTTATACAGGAGCCGACACTATAACAGCTTTATACAGGAGCCGACACTATAACAGCTTTATACAGGGGCCGACACTATAACGGCTTTATACTGGAGCCGACACTATAACAGCTTTATACAGGGGCCGACACTATAACAGCTTTATACAGGGGCCGACACTATAACAGCTTTATACAGGAGCCGACACTATAACAGCTTTATACTGGGGCTGACACTATAACAGCTTTATACAGGAGCCGACACTATAACAGCTTTATACAGGAGCCGACACTATAACAGCTTTATACAGGAGTCGACACTATAACGGCTTTATACTGGAGCCGACACTATAACAGCTTTATACAGGGGCCGACACTATAACAGCTTTATACAGGGGCCGACACTATAACAGCTTTATACAGGAGCCGACACTATAACAGCTTTATACAGGGGCCGACACTATAACAGCTTTATACAGGGGCCGACACTATAACAGCTTTATACAGGGGCCGACACTATAACAGCTTTATACAGGAGCCGACACTATAATAGCTTTATACAGGGGCCGACACTATAACAGCTTTATACAGGGGCCGACACTATAACAGCTTTATACAGGGGCCGACACTATAACAGCTTTATACAGGGGCCGACACTATAACAGCTTTATAAAGGAGCCGACACTATAACGGCTTTATACAGGGGCCGACACTATAACGGCTTTATACAGGAGCCGACACTATAACAGCTTTATACAGGGGCCGACACTATAAGAGCTTTATACAGGGGCCGACACTATAACAGCTTTATACAGGGGCCGACACTATAACAGCTTTATACAAGGGCCGACGCTATAACAGCTTTATACAGGGGCCGACACTATAACAGCATTATACAGGGGCCGACACTCTAACAGCTTTATACAGAGGCCGACACTATAACAGCTTTATACAGAGGCCGACACTATAACAGCATTATACAGGGGCCGACACTCTAACAGCTTTATACAGGGGCCGACACTATAACAGCTTTATACAGGGGCCGACACTATAACAGCATTATACAGGGGCCGACACTATAACGGCTTTATACAGGGGCCGACACTATAACGGCTTTATACAGGGGCCGACACTATAACAGCTTTATACAGGGGCCGACACTATAACAGCTTTATACAGGGGCCGACACTATAACGGCTTTATACAGGGGCCGACACTATAACGGCTTTATACAGGGGCCGACACTATAACAGCTTTATACAGGGGTCGACACTATAACAGCTTTATACAGGAGCCGACACTATAACAGCTTTATATAAGGGCCGACACTATAACAGCTTTATACAGGGGCCGACACTATAACAGCTTTATACAGGGGTCGACACTATAACAGCTTTATACAGGAGCCGACACTATAACAGCTTTATACAGGAGCCGACACTATAACAGCTTTATACAGGGGTCGACACTATAACAGCTTTATACAGGAGCCGACATTATAACAGCTTTATACAGGGGCCGACACTATAACAGCTTTATACAGGAGCCGACACTATAACAGCTTTATACAGGGGTCGACACTATAACAGCTTTATACAGGAGCCGACACTATAACAGCTTTATATAAGGGCCGACACTATAACAGCTTTATACAGGAGCCGACACTATAACAGCTTTATACAGGGGCCGACACTATAACAGCTTTATACAGGAGCCGACAGTATAACAGCTTTATACAGGGGCCGACACTATAACGGCTTTATACAGGGGCCGACACTATAACAGCTTTATACAGGAGCCGACACTATAACAGCTTTATACAGGGGCCGACACTATAACAGCTTTATACAGGGGCCGACACTATAACAGCTTTATACAGGAGCCGACAGTATAACAGCTTTATACAGGGGCCGACACTATAACGGCTTTATACAGGGGCCGACACTATAACGGCTTTATACAGGGGCCGACACTATAACAGCTTTATACAGGGGCCGACACTATAACGGCTTTATATAGGGGCCGACACTATAACGGCTTTATACAGGGGCCGACACTATAACAGCTTTATACAGGGGTCGACACTATAACAGCTTTATACAGGAGCCGACACTATAACAGCTTTATATAAGGGCCGACACTATAACAGCTTTATACAGGGGCCGACACTATAACAGCTTTATACAGGGGTCGACACTATAACAGCTTTATACAGGAGCCGACACTATAACAGCTTTATACAGGAGCCGACACTATAACAGCTTTATACAGGAGCCGACATTATAACAGCTTTATACAGGGGCCGACACTATAACAGCTTTATACAGGAGCCGACACTATAACAGCTTTATACAGGGGTCGACACTATAACAGCTTTATACAGGAGCCGACACTATAACAGCTTTATATAAGGGCCGACACTATAACAGCTTTATACAGGAGCCGACACTATAACAGCTTTATACAGGGGCCGACACTATAACAGCTTTATACAGGAGCCGACACTATAACAGCTTTATACAGGGGCCGACACTATAACAGCTTTATACAGGGGCCGACACTATAACAGCTTTATACAGGGGCCGACACTATAATAGCTTTATACAGGGGCCGAAACTATAACAGCTTTATACAGGGGCCGACACTATAACAGCTTTATAAAGGAGCCGACACTATAACAGCTTTATACAGGGGCCGACACTATAACGGCTTTATACAGGGGCCGACACTATAACAGCTTTATACAGGAGTCGACACTATAACAGCTTTATACTGGGGCTGACACTATAACAGCTTTATACAGGAGCCGACACTATAACAGCTTTATACAGGGGCCGACACTATAACAGCTTTATACAGGAGCCGACACAATAACAGCTTTATACAGGGGCCGACACTATAACAGCTTTATACAGGAGCCGACACTATAACAGCTTTATACAGGGGCCGACACTATAACGGCTTTATACAGGGGCCGACACTATAACAGCTTTATACAGGGGCCGACACTATAACAGCTTTATACAGGGGCCGACACTATAACAGCTTTATACAGGGGCCGACACTATAACAGCTTTATACAGGGGCCGACACTATAACAGCTTTATACTGGGGCCGACACTATAACAGCTTTATACTGGGGCCGACACTATAACAGCTTTATACTGGGGCCGACACTATAACAGCTTTATACAGGGGCAGACACTATAACGGCTTTATACAGGGGCCGACACTATAACAGCTTTATACAGGGGCCGACACTATAACAGCTTTATACAGGAGCCGACACTATAACAGCTTTATACAGGGGCCGACACTATAACAGCTTTATACAGGGGCAGACACTATAACGGCTTTATACAGGGGCCGACACTATAACAGCTTTATACAGGAGCCGACACTATAACAGCTTTATACAGGGGCAGACACTATAACAGCTTTATACAGGGGCCGACACTATAACAGCTTTATACAGGAGCCGACACTATAACAGCTTTATACAGGGGCCGACACTATAACAGCTTTATACAGGAGCCGACAGTATAACAGCTTTATACAGGGGCCGACACTATAACGGCTTTATACAGGGGCCGACACTATAACGGCTTTATACAGGGGCCGACACTATAACAGCTTTATACAGGGGCCGACACTATAACAGCTTTATACAGGGGCCGACACTATAACGGCTTTATACAGGGGCCGACACTATAACGGCTTTATACAGGGGCCGACACTATAACAGCTTTATACAGGGGTCGACACTATAACAGCTTTATACAGGAGCCGACACTATAACAGCTTTATATAAGGGCCGACACTATAACAGCTTTATACAGGGGCCGACACTATAACAGCTTTATACAGGGGTCGACACTATAACAGCTTTATACAGGAGCCGACACTATAACAGCTTTATACAGGAGCCGACACTATAACAGCTTTATACAGGGGTCGACACTATAACAGCTTTATACAGGAGCCGACATTATAACAGCTTTATACAGGAGCCGACACTATAACAGCTTTATACAGGAGCCGACACTATAACAGCTTTATACAGGGGTCGACACTATAACAGCTTTATACAGGGGCCGACACTATAACAGCTTTATACAGGAGCCGACACTATAACAGCTTTATACAGGGGTCGACACTATAACAGCTTTATACAGGAGCCGACACTATAACAGCTTTATATAAGGGCCGACACTATAACAGCTTTATACAGGAGCCGACACTATAACAGCTTTATACAGGGGCCGACACTATAACAGCTTTATACAGGAGCCGACACTATAACAGCTTTATACAGGGGCCGACACTATAACAGCTTTATACAGGGGCCGACACTATAACAGCTTTATACAGGGGCCGACACTATAATAGCTTTATACAGGGGCCGAAACTATAACAGCTTTATACAGGGGCCGACACTATAACAGCTTTATAAAGGAGCCGACACTATAACAGCTTTATACAGGGGCCGACACTATAACGGCTTTATACAGGGGCCGACACTATAACAGCTTTATACAGGAGTCGACACTATAACAGCTTTATACTGGGGCTGACACTATAACAGCTTTATACAGGAGCCGACACTATAACAGCTTTATACAGGGGCCGACACTATAACAGCTTTATACAGGGCCGACACTATAACAGCTTTATACAGGAGCCGACACAATAACAGCTTTATACAGGGGCCGACACTATAACAGCTTTATACAGGAGCCGACACTATAACAGCTTTATACAGGGGCCGACACTATAACGGCTTTATACAGGGGCCGACACTATAACAGCTTTATACAGGGGCCGACACTATAACAGCTTTATACAGGGGCCGACACTATAACGGCTTTATACAGGGGCCGACACCATAACGGCTTTATACAGGGGCCGACACTATAACGGCTTTAAACAGGGGCCGACACTATAACAGCTTTATACAGGGGCCTACACTATAACGGCTTTATACAGGAGCCGACACTATAACAGCTTTATACAGGGGTCGACACTATAACAGCTTTATACAGGAGCCGACACTATAACAGCTTTATATAAGGGCCGACACTATAACAGCTTTATACAGGAGCCGACACTATAACAGCTTTATACAGGGGCCGACACTATAACAGCTTTATACAGGGGTCGACACTATAACAGCTTTATATAAGGGCCGACACTATAACAGCTTTATACAGGAGCCGACACTATAACGGCTTTATACAGGAGCCGACACTATAACAGCTTTATACAGGGGTCGACACTATAACAGCTTTATACAGGGGTCGACACTATAACAGCTTTATATAAGGGCCGACACTATAACAGCTTTATACAGGAGCCGACACTATAACAGCTTTATATAAGGGCCGACACTATAACAGCTTTATACAGGAGCCGACACTATAACAGCTTTATACAGGAGCCGACACTATAACGACTTTATACAGGGGCCGACACTATAACAGCTTTATACAGGGGCCGACACTATAACAGCTTTATACAGGGGCCGACACTATAACAGCTTTATACAGGGGCCGACACTATAATAGCTTTATACAGGGGCCGACACTATAACAGCTTTATACAGGGGCCGACACTATAACAGCTTTATACAGGGGCCGACACTATAATAGCTTTATACAGGGGCCGATACTATAACAGCTTTATACAGGGGCCGACACTATAACAGCTTTATAAAGGAGCCGACACTATAACAGCTTTATACAGGGGCCGACACTATAACGGCTTTATACAGGGGCCGACACTATAACGGCTTTATACAGGGGCCGACACTATAACAGCTTTATACAGGGGCCGACACTATAACGCCTTTATACAGGAGCCGACACTATAACAGCTTTATACAGGGGCCGACACTATAACGGCTTCATACAGGGGCCGACACTATAACAGCTTTATACAGGAGCCGACACTATAACAGCTTTATACAGGGGCCGACACTATAATAGCTTTATACAGGGGCCGACACTATAACAGCTTTATACAGGAGCCGACACTATAACAGCTTTATACAGGGGCCGACACTATAACAGCTTTATACAGGGGCCGACACTATAACGGCTTTATACAGGAGCCGACACTATAACAGCTTTATACAGGGGCCGACACTATAACGGCTTTATACAGGGGCCGACACTATAACAGCTTTATACAGGGGCCGACACTATAATAGCTTTATACAGGGGCCGACACTATAACAGCTTTATACAGGGGCCGACACTATAACAGCTTTATACAGGGGCCGACACTATAACGGCTTTATACAGGAGCCGACACTATAACAGCTTTATACAGGGGCCGACACTATAACAGCTTTATACAGGGGCCGACACTATAACGGCTTTATACAGGAGCCGACACTATAACAGCTTTATACAGGGGCCGACACTATAACAGCTTTATACAGGAGCCGACACTATAACGGCTTTATACAGGAGCCGACACTATAACAGCTTTATACAGGGGCCGACACTATAACGGCTTTATACAGGAGCCGACACTATAACAGCTTTATACAGGGGCCGACACTATATCAGCTTTATACAGGAGCCGACACTATAACGGCTTTATACAGGGGCCGACACTATAACGGCTTTATACAGGGGCCGACACTATAACGGCTTTATACAGGAGCCGACACTATAACGGCTTTATACAGGGGCCGACACTATAACGGCTTTATACAGGGGCCGACACTATAACAGCTTTATACAGGGGCCGACACTATAACAGCTTTATACAGGGGCCGACACTATAACAGCTTTATACAGGGGCCGACACTATAACAGCTTTATACAGGGGCCGACACTATAACAGCTTTATACAGGGGCCGACACTATAACAGCTTTATACAGGGGCCGACACTATAACAGCTTTATACAGGGGCCGACACTATAACAGCTTTATACTGGGGCCGACACTATAACAGCTTTATACTGGGGCCGACACTATAACAGCTTTATACTGGGGCCGACACTATAACAGCTTTATACAGGGGCAGACACTATAACGGCTTTATACAGGGGCCGACACTATAACAGCTTTATACAGGGGCCGACACTATAACAGCTTTATACAGGAGCCGACACTATAACAGCTTTATACAGGGGCCGACACTATAACAGCTTTATACAGGGGCAGACACTATAACGGCTTTATACAGGGGCCGACACTATAACAGCTTTATACTGGGGCCGACACTATAACAGCTTTATACAGGAGCCGACACTATAACAGCTTTATACAGGGGCCGACACTATAACAGCTTTATACAGGGGCAGACACTATAACGGCTTTATACAGTAGCCGACACTATAACAGCTTTATACAGAAGCCGACACTATAACAGCTTTATACAGGGGCCGACACTATAACAGCTTTATACAGGGGCCGACACTATAACAGCTTTATACAGGGGCCGACACTATAACAGCTTTATACAGGAGCCGACACTATAACAGCTTTATACAGAAGCCGACACTATAACAGCTTTATACAGGGGCCGACACTATAACAGCTTTATACAGGGGCCGACACTATAACAGCTTTATACAGGGGCCGACACTATAACAGCTTTATACAGGGGCCGACACTATAACAGCTTTATACAGGGGCCGACACTATAACAGCTTTATACAGGGGCCGACACTATAACAGCTTTATACAGGGGCCGACACTATAACAGCTTTATACAGTGGCCGACACTATAACAGCTTTATACAGGGGCCGACACTATAACAGCTTTATACAGGAGCCGACACTATAACAGCTTTATACAGAAGCCGACACTATAACAGCTTTATACAGGGGCCGACACTATAACAGCTTTATACAGGAGCCGACACTATAACAGCTTTATACTGGGGCTGACACTATAACAGCTTTATACAGGGACGACACTATAACAGCTTTATACAGGGGCCGACACTATAACAGCTTTATACAGGGGCCGACACTTTAACAGCATTATACAGGGGCTGACACTATAACAGCTTTATACAGGGGCCGACACTATAACAGCTTTATACAGGAGCCGACACTATAACAGCTTTATACAGGGGCCGACACTATAACAGCTTTATACAGGGGCGACACTATAACAGCTTTATACAGGGGCCTACACTATAACAGCTTTATACAGGAGCCGACACTATAACAGCTTTATACAGGAGCCGACACTATAACAGCTTTATACAGGGGACGACACTATAACAGCTTTATACAGCGGCCGACACTATAACAGCTTTATACAGGGGCCGACACTATAACAGCTTTATACAGGGGCCGACACTATAACAGCTTTATACTGGGGCTGACACTATAACAGCTTTATACAGGAGTCGACACTATAACAGCTTTATACAGGGGCCGACACTATAACAGCTTTATACAGGGGCCGACACTATAACAGCATTATACAGGGGCTGACACTATAACAGCTTTATACAGGGGCCGACACTATAACAGCTTTATACAGGGGCCGACACTATAACAGCTTTATACAGTGTCTGACACTATAACAGCTTTATACAGTGTCTGACACTATAACAGCTTTATACAGGGGCCGACACTATAACAGCTTTATACTGGGGCTGACACTATAACAGCTTTATACAGGAGCCGACACTATAACAGCTTTATACAGGGGCCGACACTATAACAGCTTTATACAGGGGCGACACTATAACAGCTTTATACAGGGGCCGACACTATAACAGCTTTATACAGGGCCGACACTATAACAGCTTTATACAGTAGCCGACACTATAACAGCTTTATACAGGGGCCGACACTATAACAGCTTTATACAGGAGCCGACACTATAACAGCTTTATACAGGGGCCGACACTATAACAGCTTTATACAGGGGTTGACACTATAACAGCTTTATACAGGAGCCGACACTATAACAGCTTTATACAGGGGTCGACACTATAACAGCTTTATACAGGGCCGACACTATAACAGCTTTATACAGGGGCCGACACTATAACAGCTTTATACAGAGGCCGACACTATAACAGCTTTATACAGGGGCTGACACTATAACGGCTTTATACAGGGGCTGACACTATAACAGCTTTATACAGGGGCCGACACTATAACAGCTTTATACAGGGGCCGACACTATAACAGCTTTATACAGGAGCCGACACTATAACAGCTTTATACAGGAGCCGACACTATAACAGCTTTATACAGGGGCCGACACTATAACAGCTTTATACAGGGGCCGACACTATAACAGCTTTATACAGGGGCCGACACTATAACAGCTTTATACAGGGGCCGACACTATAACAGCTTTATACAGGGGCCGACACTATAACAGCTTTATACAGGAGACGACACTATAACAGCTTTATACAGGAGCCGACACTATAACAGCTTTATACAGGGGCCGACACTATAACGGCTTTATACAGGGGCCGACACTATAACAGCTTTATACAAGGGCCGACGCTATAACAGCTTTATACAGGGGCCGACACTATAACAGCATTATACAGGGGCCGACACTCTAACAGCTTTATACAGAGGCCGACACTATAACAGCTTTATACAGGGGCCGACACTATAACAGCTTTATACAGGAGCCGACACTATAACAGCTTTATACAGGGGCCGACACTATAACAGCTTTATACAGGGGCCGACACTATTACAGCTTTATACAGAGGCCGACACTATAACAGCTTTATACAGGAGCCGACACTATAACGGCTTTATACAGGGGCCGACACTATAACAGCTTTATACAGGGGCCGACACTATAACGGCTTTATACAGGAGCCGACACTATAACAGCTTTATACAGGAGCCGACACTATAACAGCTTTATACAGGGGCCGAGACTATAACAGCTTTATACAGGAGCCGACACTATAACAGCTTTATACAGGAGCCGACACTATAACAGCTTTATACAGGGGCCGAGACTATAACAGCTTTATACAGGAGCCGACACTATAACAGCTTTATACAGGAGCCGACACTATAACAGCTTTATACAGGGGCCGACACTATAACAGCTTTATACAGGAGCCGACACTATAACGGCTTTATACAGGGGCCGACACTATAACAGCTTTATACAGGAGCCGACACTATAACAGCTTTATACAGGAGCCGACACTATAACGGCTTTATACAGGGGCCGACACTATAACAGCTTTATACAGGAGCCGACACTATAACAGCTTTATACAGGAGCCGACACTATAACAGCTTTATACAGGAGACGACACTATAACAGCTTTATACAGGGGCCGACACTATAACAGCTTTATACAGGGGCCGACACTATAACAGCTTTATACAGGGGCCGACACTATAACAGCTTTATACAGGAGCCGACACTATAACAGCTTTATACAAGGGCCGACGCTATAACAGCTTTATACAGAGGCCGACACTATAACAGCTTTATACAGAGGCCGACACTATAACAGCTTTATACAGGAGCCGACACTATAACAGCTTTATACAGGGGCCGACACTATAACAGCTTTATACAGGGGCCGACACTATAACAGCTTTATACAGGGGCCGACACTATAACAGCTTTATACAGGGGCCGACACTATAACAGCTTTATACAGGGGCCGACACTATAACAGCTTTATACAGGGGCCGACACTACAACAGCTTCATACAGGGGCCGACACTATAACAGCTTTATACAGGGGCCGACACTATAACAGCTTTATACAGGAGCCGACACTATAACAGCTTTATACAGGAGCCGACACTATAACAGCTTTATACAGGGGCCGACACTATAACAGCTTTATACAGGAGCCGACACTATAACAGCTTTATACAGGAGACGACACTATAACAGCTTTATACAGGGGCCGACACTATAACAGCTTTATACAGGGGCCGACACTATAACAGCTTTATACAGGGGCCGACACTATAACAGCTTTATACAAGGGCCGACGCTATAACAGCTTTATACAGGGGCCGACACTATAACAGCTTTATACAGAGGCCGACACTATAACAGCTTTATACAGAGGCCGACACTATAACAACATTATACAGGGGCCGACACTCTAACAGCTTTATACAGGGGCCGACACTATAACAGCTTTATACAGGGGCCGACACTCTAACAGCTTTATACAGGGGCCGACACTATAACAGCTTTATACAGGGGCCGACACTCTAACAGCTTTATAAAGGGGCCGACGCTATAACAGCTTTATACAGGGGCCGACACTATAACAGCATTATACAGGGGCCGACACTATAACAGCTTTATACAGAGGCCGACACTATAACAGCTTTATACAGAGGCCGACACTATAACAGCTTTATACAGGGGCCGACACTATAACAGCTTTATACAGGAGCCGACACTATAACAGCTTTATACAGAGGCCGACACTATAACAGCTTTATACAGGGGCCGACACTATAACAGCTTTATACAGGAGCCGACACTATAACAGCTTTATACAGAGGCCGACACTATAACGGCTTTATACAGGAGCCGACACTATAACAGCTTTATACAGGAGCCGACACTATAACAGCTTTATAAAAGGGCCGACGCTATAACAGCTTTATACAGGGGCCGACACTATAACAGCATTATACAGAGGCCGACACTATAACAGCTTTATACAGAGGCCGACACTATAACAGCTTTATACAGGGCCGACACTATAACAGCTTTATAAAAGGGCCGACGCTATAACAGCTTTATACAGGGGCCGACACTATAACAGCTTTATACAGGGGCCGACACAATAACAGCTTTATACAAGGGCCGACACTATAACAGCTTTATACAAGGGCCGACACTATAACAGCTTTATACAGGGGCCGACACAATAACAGCTTTATACAGGGGCCGACACTATAACAGCATTATACAGGGGCCGACACTCTAACAGCTTTATACAGAGGCCGACACTATAACAGCTTTATACAGGGGCCGACACTATAACAGCATTATACAGGGGCCGACACTCTAACAGCTTTATACAGAGGCCGACACTATAACAGCTTTATACAGGGCCGACACTATAACAGCTTTATACAGGGGCCGACACTATAACAGCTTTATGCAGAGGCCGACACTATAACAGCTTTATACAGGGCCGACACTATAACAGCTTTATAAAAGGGCCGACGCTATAACAGCTTTATACAGGGGCCGACACTATAACAGCATTATACAGGGGCCGACACTCTAACAGCTTTATACAGAGGCCGACACTATAACAGCTTTATACAGAGGCCGACACTATAACAGCTTTATACTGGGGTGGAGGATTCCTCGATACACATTACATTGTGGTTACATTAGATACAATATTACACCTATAGTTGTACATGTAGCACAGTAATAGTAATTACATAACTAGTATTATAATTCGGATGATTCGGGGGTCTAGGACTTTTCGCCGTGATGTAAATTGGCTGAATGTGTCCGGGGGTCTTTCCTTCTTCTGGATCAATACACTTAGGCAGAGGGATTTTACTAGTATCATTATTAGAATCACAAGAGTAATACAGAAGATAAAACTAATTAAAAAATCATTTGTATTTGTAATAGTGCAGCAATAATAACAATGGTAATAATACAGTAAGTTAGTGTAGTGTTAGAATAGGGGGAACAATTGGGGGAGGAAGGTTGAACCGGATGCAGCGAGGTCTTTGTTCAACCTGTTACTATGTTACCCCTCAGTATAGAGAGTATGTGCACCCGTCCTGACCATTGTATATAAGGTGTATACATCAGTGTATGTAATGTCTAATGCTATTTCCACCCTATGACATACGGCTCCATATGACCTCACCCCTCATGCTCCATGTCTCTTTTCTATGACCTCACCCCTGATGCTCCATGTCTCTTTTCTATGACCTCGCCCCTCATGCTCCATGTCTCTTTTCTATGACCTCACCCCTGATGCTCCATGTCTCTTTTCTATGACCTCGCCCCTCATGCTCCATGTCTCTTTTCGGACACAGTCTCGTGGAGGGCCTCTGCGCCATCAGGTAACTGGCTGGCTGCAAATTCATCAGGTGAAACAAAGGGACGCTGGCGTGTACACCTGCCGGGCGTGGAACGTGTATGGAGAAGTGTCCAGCTCAGCGCAACTGACCGTCATTTCACAAGGTAAGATATTTACACACCTCCATCGTCCACAGTGGAGCATTGTCCTCCCTAATTGGTGGACGGGGGGCTCTGTAGTACAGCTGCCCACGCTGAATTACCACATCTACCAGCACGGTGTCTGTGTCCCTCATAACAACCGTATGAATTGTGAATCAGGGCTGTCACAGATGACACCAGGGAGATCTCGCAGATTCCACCGCTGCCATATGTTTGGCAACTCCGCTGCCTCCAATCGTCAGGACAATTACGCAATTGACTGACGAGTGATGGACAAGGCCGCGGCTGCTTCCACTACTAGGCCAGATATTGGGGAACTAATAGTGAGCGTATGGTATATACACCTCCAACTCCAGTGCATGGAATATATATATATACCTGAGTATGGTCACTGCCAGCGCCACAATAAGAGAAAGAACCTTTAGCTGCCACCACCAATAGTTTATACAGGCGATTGGACCCCCGTTACAGGTAGTGTATGGCTTCAGGGGTGCGGTTTACAGAGCAAATGGAACAGAGATATTACATTTTATATAAAATCCAGAGGGATAGGCGGTGTTTATAAAAATATACGTGATGATATAAGATGGGAACAAACAATACAACATATACAATAATATATAATAAAAAGGAATAGCGAACGAGAATTACTAAACCTGATGTGGCAGGAATGGCCTTTATGGAGGGCAGCGCTCCAATTAGGAACATGGATCCTGTCACAGCAAACTATGTCTTCCAGAATGACCAAGACTGACACCCAAACTCTGCTCTTTATGAGATCAAGGTTACACCCACACACCTCCCCTTGGTGAGCTCATGTGGGGGTTGGATGTGGGATGTTCTGGGTCTGTTAAGAGATTATGAGATCCACAATTTACAAAATATCTTCGCCCCTAGGCACAGGGCCGACAACAGCACCCGGGCAAGTGCCAGGGCCCTGAGCAGGCGGGGGGGGGCGCACACTATGTCGGGATCCGTGAGCGGAGGAAAGCGGTGCCGGTGCCAGCGCCCTCCTCCCCCCTGCTTGCTCAGGGCCCCGGCAGCCTCCGCAGATCCGCTGTCTTCCTGCTGTGCGCTCCCTGTGACGTCTTTCCACCGCGCCCTCCTCTGAGCCATCACAAGCAGCGCAGAGCGGTAAGATGCCGGCGACGCTGGAGTCCGGCCCTGAGCAGCGGCAGCAGGTGAGGAGGACTGAGATGAGTATTTCATTTTTTTTTTATGTATGGAGGCATGGGGCATTATATGGGGGGTGTGAGGGGGGTGACATCCTGCATGAGGCATTATATGAGGGGGGTGACATCCTGCATGGGGCATTATATGAGGGGGGTGACATCCTGCATGGGGCATTATATGAGGGGGGTGACATCCTGCATGGGGCATTATATGGGAGGTGACATCCTGCATGGGGCATTGTGGGGGGTGAAATCCTGCATGGGCATTATATGAGGGGGGGACATCCTGCATGGGGCATTATATGGGGGTGACATACTGCATGGGGCATTATATGGGGGGTGACATCCTGCATGGGGCATTATATGGGGGTGAAATCCTGCATAGGGCATTATATGGGGGGGAGACATCCTGCATGGGGCATTATATGGGGGGTGACATTCTGCATGGGGCAATATAAGGGGGGGAACAGCCTGCATGGGGCATTATAAGGGGGGAACAGCCTGCATAGGGAATTATGAGGGGGGAACAGCCTGCATGGAGCATTGTATGGGGGCCAGTATCCTGTATGGAGCGTTATATGGGGGCCAGTATCCCGTATGGAGCGTTATATAGGGGCCAGTATTCCGTATGGAGCATTATGTGGGGGCCAGTATTCTGTATGGAGCGTTATATGGGGGCCAGTATCCCGTATGGAGCGTTATATAGGGGCCAGTATTCCGTATGGAGCGTTATGTGGGGGCCAGTATCCTGTATGGAGCGTTATATGGGGGCCAGGATCCTGTATTGAGCATTTTATGGGGGCCAGTATACTGTGTGGAGCGATTCACTGGTTTCGGAGCTATTATAGAATTTACAATAGATATCGCTCATGTAATGTAAGAAGTGAAATCTTTGCATTGTACTATATATATATATATATATATTTCTCTGCGGTATCTGTGCATCATGAATCGTGTATGTGTTAAAGGGGCCACTGAGACTCTTTCGCCCGGGGCCCAGAAAAACCTGGAGCCGAGGAGTCCCAGGCGGGAGATATTGTCGTCATGTTTCCTGTCACGATTTTACCTTTCTATAGAGATGAAACATGGCATGGATAGCATCATCCATCAAGCCAATATTAAGTTGGAGGGGTAAGAATGGCCTTACGGTGATGTGAGTGAATGCGTTATGTTCATCCCTTTGCTATGACACTGAAAATATATGTCCCAGAAATATGGGATAAATGCAAACCCCAATATTCATAACTGACCACTGTATCTGGTAAAAGCCAGTTCTGACCTAGAGCACATGATCAGTGCTTGGAGATACAGTGTGCTGGAATGACAGCACCATTTTAACCCTAGCCTACCTGGCAGTGCTACATACCCTCCCTCTCTACCCATTGCTGAGGGCTGAGCACAATCTGTCATCTCACCGTGCCTACAGGGGGCCACTTTAATAAAAAGAGATTTTTAGAGGGGGCGTGGCCAGTTCTGTATTGCCTTCTCTGAGACTATCTCCAGGTGGGCATCATGAATTCTACAAGGCCATGAATTGACTCGAGAGGGAGGTCATGTTTGAGGACACGAGTGTGACCTAGTAACACTGCCTCCATTGTTGGGTACCAATTTCCGTCCGTGTTGTCTTTGGAAAGTTGAAAAATTTCCTGCTACTTCGGCATCCGGAACGTTGGCTTCTAACTAGGCTAACAAGTAAGGGGTTTCTATCCTTCTAGGTTTTTAATAGGTTGCCATAATATATGGGAAAGGCTTCCTTATCCCTGGTCGGTGTACTTTATAGCTATCCTCTCCCACCACCTTACTGGGTCCCTGCCACTAGGAAAATAACTTGTTGTCTCCAGTGGGCACTAACACATATACCCGATCTCCAGGCTTAAATTGTCTCACTCGAGCCGAACTATTATACCCCCTGGATTTTTCTCTTGGGCCTTGAGAAGGTACTCTTTTCACTTTGCTGGACAGTCCCATAGTTGTCCCGAGACTCCTCCTGGTCAGGGACATTGGCTTCAGGGGATGCTTCCCCATACTCCTTTCTAGCCAGTACAGTGAGTGTACTGGCTAGATTCCTGGCGACATACGAGACTACTGGGTGCTACAGCTTTAGCCCATAAGTCCCAGAGCAAAGGGAAATCTTGACTGATAACAATAGCATGCAACAAGTCCTTGACCATGCCCACTTGGTGTGACACAGAACCATAGTCTGTGCGTATGTCGACCTGAGCCATGGGATAGTTCTTAGCGTCTCCATGAATACACCTTACCCCACCCCTTTCTTAGGGACTAGCACTTGCGGAAGTGTAGACCTTACCAGGATCTCCAAACTCCCTGAGTCCAGGAGTCCAGTCACTTGGGCACCGTTCAGTCACCTGGCATTCCTGAGGCCCCTTGCCAGGATGAAAAACAGCACTGCAGGCATTGTATGCAAAGTAGGAGTAGTACCGGCCTACATTGCAGTCCATTAGCTCTGAAGTCAAGGCACAATTGGCTGATATATGACCCGAGACTCGACACCTCCAACAGACAATGGAACGAGATGTAGAGTTTGAACCCGACTCTGACTCCTCCTGGGTCTTTGTGCGCCCCTTTATTTTGGCCTCCCAGGCTCCCTTGATTGCTCAAGGAGTTCTAAATGACCAAGTATCTTTCCACTAGGCTCACAGGGACGTCTCCATACTGGGGATCTCCTTAGGCAACTCAGCTTTGCACGGTTTTCAGTAGTGAGTGGATAAATCGGTCCACTACCACTTTTTCTACATCCTTGCCAGACAGCACATCTTGGGCTGCAACCATTTTTTGCACCATGTGTAACAGGTCAAACATCTGGGACCGGGGAGGTTTGTCACTTTGGTAGCGCCAGAATCATAGAATGGTAGAGTTGGAAGGGACCTCCTGGGTCCTCGTGTCCACCCCCTGCTCAAAGCAGGAGTCACTAGATCATCTCAGACAGATGTCTGTCCAGCCTCTGTTTGAAGACGTCCATTGAAGGGGAACTCACCACCTCTCGTGGCCGCCTGTTCCACTCATTAATCACCCTAACTGTCAAAAAGTTTTTTCTAATATCTAATCTGTGTCTCCTCCCATTTAGTTTCATCCCATTGCTTCTAGTCTTTCCTTGTGCAAATGAGAATAAAGATGATCCTTCTACAATGTGACAGCCCTTGAAATATTTGTAGACAGCTATTAAGTCTCCTCTCAGTCTTCTTTTTTGCAGCTAAACATTCCCAAATCCTGCAACCGTTCCTCGTAGGACATGGTTTGCAGACCGGTCACCATTCTGGTCGCAAACCAGAGGTGCACCCCTTGTGCCTGGACTGCCAGGGTAATGCTCAAATGCGTCATAATGTCCGCCTTTATATTGTCATGCTCCTTGGCATCCTGCAGGGCAAGTTCCCCAGTAAAGTATGGAGCTAGGAGCCCATTGCTCTGGGGGCAGTTTTTCCCCATCCGCCACCCTCTCAAATACAGTCAGGAAAGCCTCAATGTCTTCCTCCAGAGTCATCTTCTGTAAAGTCTTTTGTACTGTTCACTTCACCCAGTTACCTTCACATCTCCCTTTCCCGGACAGTTTTTGCCAGGAGAACCATCTGCTGCTGAAGCTGCTGGTTCAGGAGTTTGTTAGTCTCTTGTTGGGTCTGCTGCTGCTTCTGCTGCCCATGAACTAATTGCTTAACAAGTTCCTCCATGCTTTCAGACTGTGTTTGCAATGCTGCAATCGCCTAGGCTTTCTGGGACTTCATACCCGCATTCTCCACCAATTGTAAGGATTCACTCTCTCTGGAAGACATTAGGTAGCATTTACATAGACACTGGATTCTTTTGTCAAATCAATGTGTCGTTTATTTGAACAGGTTGAACAGCACCAAAACAAATCCCTAGCCTTCTCCAGGCACTAACTAAACAACAGAGACTCTGGTTACTCATACATGGCTGAGCTGGTCCCAATCCGGTCAAACAAAACAGCCATCATCCATAGCAAACACTGATACTTGCAGTTTGGTGCACACAGCCTGTGCAGTCTCTTCTCAGAGAGGGATTCTGGCTTGTCTCTCTATTTAGCTCCACCACTACTCTGGTCAGCTTCCTCCCAGCTGACTAAGGTGATCATCTAGCCTAGTTATATGTAGAGCAAGCCAGGTGCACTAATCAGAGCCTGCAGAGCCACAACTTAACCCTAGCTTACCTGGCAGTGCTAATAATATACACACACACTTATTATATACACAGTGGGAGAAATAATTATTTAAAGCATCTCCAATTTTCCAAGTAATTCTATTTCTAAAAGGTGCTGATGTCAGTAACAACCCCATCCAATCCACACAGGCAAAGAAATCACCATAGATGTCCATAAATTATGTGTAATAATGAGGTACAATAAAAAATTATATTGTAGTACCGTGATGTGTAATAATGAGAAATGACACAAGGTAAAGTATTGACCACGTTACTGAAATGTTTTTAATACTTCGTACAAAAGCGTTTGTTGGTGATGAAGCTTCGAGACGCCTTCTGCATGGAGAAACCAGTTGCAGGCATTGCTCAGGTGGGATTTTGGCCCATTCTTCCACACAAACGCTCTTCACATCCTGAAACTTCCATGGTCTCCTATGAACTTTGAGCTTTAGTTCCTTCCATACATTTACTCTTGGATTCAGGTCTGGTGATCGGCTGATCTGTCACCAGTTGAGAGTTTCCTTGGCCGTGTGTTTGTGATCATTGTCTTATTGAAATGTTCACCCTTGTTTCATCTCCATCATCATGGTAGTTGGCAGCAGATTTTTATCAAAAATGTCTCGGTACTAGTGATGAGAGAGCACTAAAATGCTCGGGTGCTCGATGCTTGGGTCGAGCAAATTGGGATGCTCGTCTACTCGACTTG
Source organism: Phyllobates terribilis (assembly GCF_046119375.1). Lineage (NCBI taxonomy): Eukaryota > Metazoa > Chordata > Amphibia > Anura > Dendrobatidae > Phyllobates > Phyllobates terribilis. Next base: position 1,231,691,269 of record NW_027362761.1, on the reverse strand, counting down.
AGCAACGAGCCCAATGTAAGTCTTTGGGAAAGTCAAGCATTTTTCAGGCGGCTTCCCCTGGCGGTCTGCAGAGGCCTAAAAATTGCCCAAATCCATGGGAACAGTGCTCAAATGACATGGGGACAGGATGGGGAAGACCCCTGGAAGAATTTCTGACTCCCAGGTCACTGTTGTCAACAATGTTGTCAGAGTATTACGCCACTTTTACGGACTCACAATAAAACATACAAAAACAAAATGGATTTTCCTGGGAAATATGTTAAGGAAGTTCCTTTCCAGGGTAATGACTTGTATATAAGGCAAAATAAATAACCAAAACCAAAAATACCCCTCCACACCTTGGGCTATGTTCACACGTAGCGTTTTTGATGCGTTTTTGCACTTTTGTATTGCTTTCAACCAAGACAAATGCATTGCTTTCAACCAAGACAAATGCATTCACCGGGAAATGTCATTTTAACATTTTACAACCTTATCTGGCCATGTGGTGCGTGACATCATCAGACACATCCTGTATAATTTATGATGGAGGGACTCTGAAAGTCACAAAGCCTATTTTTATAGGGCCATCAGGCGGCCTTTACTATTCTTAAAGGGCCAGCAGTCGGCCCTCCCTATTCTTAGAGAGCCATCAGACGGCTATGCTTTGTTGTTCCCATTACTAAAGAGTGGGTCTCCTATACTGTTATTGCGTATGCAGTGAATGGCAGATCTGCCCAAAATTTGGACGCACCCCAATACCCATTTGAAAATTTTGACGCACCCCAATACCCCTTTGAAGAGACTTAGAGGAGGGCCTCCTGAAAACAATGTTCCCATTATTAGGAAGTGGGTCTCCCATACTGTTTGCCTATGCAATGAATGCAAGGGCTGCCAAAAATTTGGACCTACGCCAATGCCCCTTGGAAGAGACGTAGAGGAGGGCCTCCTGAAAAAAAATGTTCCCATTATTAGGAAGTGGGTCTCACATTGTGTTTGCCTATGCAGTGAATGCAAGGGTTGCCAAAAAATTAGAGGCACTCCAATGCTCCTTGGAAGAGACATGGAGGTCAAAGGGCCTCCTGAAAACAATGTTCCCATTATTAGGAAGTGGGTCTCCCACTGTGTTTGCCTATGCAGTGAATGCAAGGGCTGCCTAAAATTGGGAGGCACTCCAATGCCCCTTGGAAAAGACGTGGAGGTCAGAGGGCCTCCTGAAAACAAAGTTCCCATTATTAGGAAGTGGGTCTCCCATAGTGTTGGCCTATGCAGTGAATGCAAGGGCTGTCAAAAATTTTGAGGCACTCCAATGCCCCTTGGAAGAGACATAGAGGGCCTCATGAAAAATTTTTCCCAGTATTAGGAAGTGGGTCTCCAATAGTGTTGGCCTATGCAGTGAATGCAAGGGCTGCCAAAAATTGGGAGGCACTCCAATGCACCTTGGAAAAGACGTGGAGGAGGGCCTCATAAAAAAATGTTCCCATTAGAAAGGAGTGGGTCTCCTATACTTGTAATGTCCATGCACTAAGTGTATGGGCTGACATACATGTACCCCTGGGGGGTATACATGAACATACGGTATAAAAAATTTTTTTTACGGGCATCATAAACACCCATCAAAAAAATTATGTGGGTGTTGCTGTTATGTTCTGCTACCAAAGCTAAGGAAAGAGAGGAGATCTGTCCCTACTATAGGACTCAGCTGAATCCCTACGATGTAACAGGGAACCTGATCCTGCGATCAGACCTGCTAAAGTCCTAATCTAGTCTGTACGGAGACCTATAGATGTGGGGAGGGAATCCCTACAAGTACTAAGGACTGGGAGGAATATGGGACACCTCCTAACAGAAATAGTAGCAGACAGACGAACAAACAAAATAGATAGAACATAGAGGTCCGTAGACCAAGCAAACTAACAGAGATAGATACAGAGCACAGGCTAGCTAGAAAGTAGATATACAATGAAGTCCAGCAAAGCCAGAAGGGCGGAGCAGGACTAAATAGGCCAACAAGGTCATGTGACCAGCAAAGGAAAAAAAAACCTAACAGCAAGGTTCTAACAGTACCCCCCCTTCTAAGAGGATCCTCCGGATCCCCTAGGACCAGGCTTATCAGGAAATCTCCTGTGAAACGCTCTGATAAGTCTGGACGCGGAAACATCATCTGACCTCACCCAAGAGTTATCCTCGGGTCCGAAACCTTTCCAGGCCACAAGATACTGCAAACTACCTCTATACCGTCTAGAGTCAAGGATGCGAGAAATTTCATGTTCCCCGTCCTCCACCACCGGAGGAACAGAGGCAGAGGCGTCACCATCCGACACAACAGCTTTTTTTAACAGAGAGACATGAAAGACCGGATTAATTCTCCAGGAGGTAGGAACCTCCAACCTAACAGCAGATTGGTTGACAACCTGAAGCACCTTAAAGGGCCCTACAAACTTGGGACCCAATTTCTTAGAAGGAATCCTCAACCGCAGATTCCTAGAGGACAACCAAACCATGTCACCAACAGCGAACAAAACCTCCTGTCGTTTCCTATCAAAGTAGTCTTTAGATTTTCTGTTGGCCTCCTGAAGATTACCACGAACATCCGTCCAAACTCTTTCCAAATCACCGGAAAAATTCTCCTCCTCAGGCACGGCAGATCCCAACTTGGAGAACGACCCAAACGACGGATGTCTCCCCGAACAACAAAAAAAAGGCGAACAACCAGCAGAAGAAGATGTATGATTGTTCAGAGCAAATTCGGCAAGTGGCAGAAACTCAGACCACCCCTCTTGATTGTCTGCCACAAAACAACGCAAGAACTGCTCAACATCCTGGTTTTTCCTTTCTGTCTGGCCATTAGATTCAGGATGATATCCGGACGAAAACGACAAATGAATTCCCAACCTGTCACAAAAGGCACGCCAAAAACGAGCCACGAACTGAGGACCCCTATCAGAAACAATGTCAGTAGGAACGCCATGAAGTCTGACAATTTCTTTGACAAAGGTCTTAGCGAGAGTTTTAGCGCAGGGCAGTTTGACGAAGGGAACCAAGTGACACATCTTGCTAAAACGGTCCACGACCACCCAGATGACAGTAAAACCCTCAGAGGGGGGAAGGTCAGTTATAAAGTCCATAGCCAAATGTGTCCAAGGAGCACTGGGAACCTCCAAAGGACAAAGCAACCCCGCAGCAGGAGTATGTGAGGACTTAGATCTAGCACATATAGTACATTGGCGCACCCACTTAATGACTTCCTTCTGCCATCCAGGCCACCAAAAACTGCGACGCACCAGTCTCTTGGTCTCAGAGATTCCGGGATGACCTGCCAACCGAGATTCGTGACACTCAACAAACAAATCTCTCCTAAAGGTCCCAGGCACAAACAACCTCCCATGAGGAGTGTTAGATGGGGCATTCTCCTGAGCTTTAAGAATCTCATCTTCCAAAACGGAGTCTAAAGCAGCTATCACAACACCTTCTTGTAAAATGTTCTCCTCTTTCTCAGCACCGACTATGGGAGAAAAACTGCGAGACAAGGCATCCGCCTTAACATTCTTAGTACCAGGGATGTAAGTAACGGAGAAATTAAACCGCGAGAAAAACAGTGCCCACCTAGCCTGACGGGCATTCAGGCGCTTGGCAGCATCAAGATATATCAGATTTTTATGATCCGTAAGAACCTGAACGGGAAATTCCGCACCTTCCAAGAAGTGGCGCCAGTGTTCAAATGCGAGTTTAATAGCCAATAATTCCCGATTACCAATATCGTAATTCAGTTCAGTCTCCGAAAATTTTTTTGAAAAAAAGGCACAGGGATGTAATCCATCCCCGTTATCCTGAGACAATACTGCGCCAACCCCCACAGAGGAAGCATCAACCTCAACCAAAAACGGCCTAGTAACATCAGGCTGCATAAGGATGGGAGCAGAGGTGAACCTCTCCTTGAGATACACAAAAGCTTCAATGGCCTCAGAAGACCACTGAACCGCATCAGCACCTTTCCTGGTGAGATCAGTCAGAGGTTTGACAATACTAGAAAATTTTTTATGAACTTTCTATAGTAATTGGCGAAACCCAAAAACCTCTGTATCGATTTCAAACCAATAGGCCTAGGCCATTCCTGCACAGCCTGAACCTTAACCGGATCCATCTCAAAACCTTTGCTGGAGATAATGTAGCCCAAAAAACTAATTCTCTGTACAGCGAACTCACATTTCTCCAGCTTAGCAAAAAGCGAATTGTCCATTAATAACTGTAATACCTCACGCACGCTCCGCCAATGAGACTCAGATCCGGCGAATAAATCAAAATGTCATCCAAATACACAACCACATTTTTACCGATCAAAGGTCTAAGGATGTCATTAATCAGATTCTGAAAAAATGCAGGAGCATTAGTAAGACCAAAAGGCATAACCAGATTCTCAAAATGACCCACAGGAGTGTTAAAAGCAGTCTTCCATTCATCACCCTCCTTCATGCGCAACAGATTGTATGCCCCCCGGAGATCAATTTTAGAGAACCACTTGGCCCCCAATAACTGGTTAAACAGATCAGGAATCAATGGCAGTGGGTAAGGATTGCGTACCGTAATTTTGTTAATCTCACGAAAATCCAGACAAGGACGTAAACCACCGTCCTTTTTTTTTACAAAAAAAAATCCAACCGCCACAGGAGACTTAGAGGGCCTAATGTGACCGGCGGCCAAGCTTGTCTGTATGTATTCCTCCAAAGCCTTCCTCTCAGGAATAGTAAGGTTAAATAAACGACTTTTAGGAAGAGTCGCTCCAGGGACAAATTCAATAGAACAATCATAGTCTCTATGGGGAGGCAAAACCTGCGATTCCTTCTCAGAAAAAACTCTCCAAAAATCCTGAATAGGAACAGGCAATTCTCCCCTATCCACAGCTGCAATACGCCCGTTACAACACTTGTCACAACATTTATGGCTCCAGGATTTAATTTCACTGGTAGACCAATCCAGTACAGGATTGTGAAATTTTAACCAGGGCAAACCCAATATTACTGGAGAAGGCAAGTTATTCAACACTACCAAATCCAATTTCTCATGGTGAACACCATTAATAGTGAGAGGAAATTCACTGACCTTGAGAGTAATATTCTTCAAAGGGGAGCCATCCACAGAAACCACAGCAATGGGGGATGATAAAGGTTCAGGTTTTAAATTGAGTCTTTCCAAGAATCCCCCATCAATTACATTCAGAGTAGACCCGCAATCAACAAACACCCGAAATTCCATTAATTTTTCCTGAGCAATCGTGGAAGCAGCTAAAAATATACCCTTGGAATTTAAACAGGCAATACGGGCGTGACTGACCATTTTTTTTTCTTTCTTCATACGAAGCTCACAGCCTTTAATCAAATGACCAGATTTTCCGCAATAGAAACACAAGCCTTCCGAAAAACGACGGTCTTTTTCTTGAGAGCGAGGTGCCACCGATCCAATCTCCATCGGTTCACCACTGTTAGTACACACATTCTCATAACCAGAAACTGACATAGCAGAGGATTTGCTCTCATTAACCCTAGCACGCAGTCTTCTATCCACCCGTATAGCTAATTGCATAGCCTGTTGCAAATCCTCAGGTGTAGGATAAGCAATTAGCAGGTCTTTAACCCTTTCACTGAGCCCAGCAAGAAATAGACTTTTCAGAGCAGAATCGTTCCACCCTGTTTGAGTGGACCAACGACGAAAATGTGTACAATATTTTTCCACATTACCCGATCCTTGTTTTAAACGTCTCAACTCAGTCTCAGCTGATGCGACACGGTCAGGATCATCATATAATAGTCCCAAAGCAGAAAAAAAACTATCCACTGATCTGAAGCATGAATCACTAGGTTGCAAAGAAAAGGCCCACTCCTGAGGCTCTTTGCGCAAAAGTGACATTATGAACCCTACGCGCTGGGATTCATCCCCAGAGGACTTAGGTCTCAAACGAAAATACAATAAGCAAGCATTTTTAAATGAAAAAAATTCTCGGTGTTCACCAAAAAATAAATCCGGCAAACATACCTTAGGCTCCAAGAAATGTGCTCCAGGACAGTTACTCACGTGCTGACGGAGCTCGGCCACCTCCAGAGAGAGTCCCTGCAGGCGATGAGCCAAATCCTGAACCGACACCATGATGGAACAGAAAAATCTTTCCTTAGAGAATTTGCTGGCTGGACTTACTGTTATGTTCTGCTACCAAAGCTAAGGAAAGAGAGGAGATCTGTCCCTACTATAGGACTCAGCTGAATCCCTACGATGTAACAGGGAACCTGATCCTGCGATCAGACCTGCTAAAGTCCTAATCTAGTCTGTACGGAGACCTATAGATGTGGGGAGGGAATCCCTACAAGTACTAAGGACTGGGAGGAATATGGGACACCTCCTAACAGAAATAGTAGCAGACAGACGAACAAACAAAATAGATAGAACATAGAGGTCCGTAGACCAAGCAAACTAACAGAGATAGATACAGAGCACAGGCTAGCTAGAAAGTAGATATACAATGAAGTCCAGCAAAGCCAGAAGGGCGGAGCAGGACTAAATAGGCCAACAAGGTCATGTGACCAGCAAAGGAAAAAAAACCTAACAGCAAGGTTCTAACAGTTGCATCACGGACCACGGTCACCCTGGTAATATGGTGGTGGAGGATGAGGAGAAGGAGGAGGACAAGAGCAAATAGCCAAAATCAGGAAGCGTATACCCATGTGTGGGTGTGAAAAGGTGAATGGGAATACACCTCCCAAAGAAAGACACTGGATTTGAGTTTATGTTACGCTGCTATCATTCGGTGGTGTTGAGAAGTCTGGCCCAATCAAGCCCTTGTTCATTTTTATAAGAGTTAGCCTGTCAGCATTTTCAGTTGACAGGCGGTTGCGCTTATCAATTATAATTCCACCGGCGGCACTAAAAACCCGCTCTGATAAAATGCTGGTGGCAGGGCAGCCCAGAACCTCCAAGGCATAGAGAGCCAGTTCATCCAGCTTGGATATCCAATAATTATAAGGCACAGAGGAATCACGGAGGACGTTGGTACGGTCGGCAAGGTACTCCCTCAGCATCTTCCCAAACTTTGCACTCTTTGGGAGAGTACCCCGCGCCTCAGGGCTTGTGCGATGGAAGGGGCTGAGAAAACTCTCCTAGAACTTTGACAGTGTTCCCCTACCTCTGCTGGATTGGAGTTGTGTCTCTCTCGCCTGTACTCCTTGGTTGTCCAATGAACTGTGACCTCTGCCACCAGAGTTTTCAGATGGGAATTTTTTTAATAGTTCCGCAACAAGGGCCTTCTGGTATTGCCCCATTTTTGTAGACTTGTCCGCCTCAGGAATAAGAGATAGAAAGTTCTCCTTGTAGCGTGGGTCTAGAAGTGTCACCAACCAGTAATGACTGTCACCCAAAATTTTGAGAACGCGAGAGTAACGGGAAAGGCAGCATAACATAAACTCAGCCATGCGTGCCAGACTGCTAACAGGCAAGACTTCCGTGCCCTCACCAAGAGGACAACTGACCAGGCTCTCCTCCTCATTCTCCTCCTCCTCCTCTCTGTCCTCTGGCCATCCACGCTGAACAGATGGTATTACAGTTGTGCAGGTAGTACCCTCTATAGCGAATGAAACTAGCTCCTGTTCTTCCTCCTCCTCCTCTTCCTCATTGTCACCCAATCCACGTTGGGATGAGATGAGGCTGGGCTGTGTGTAATCACCCTGTATGGTTCCTTGCTCCATCTCATCGTGCTCCGCCTGCAATGCATCCTCTTTGATTGTGAGCCGAGAGCGTTTCAGAAGACAGAGAAGCGGGATGGTGACGCTAATTATATCATCATCACCGTTCACCATCTTGGTGGAGTCCTCAAAGTTTTGGAGGATGGTACAGATGTCTGACATCCATGTCCACTCCTGAGGTCTTATGTGTGGAGTCTGAACTGAATACCGATGGCCTTGTTGATGCTGGTACTCAACAACTGCCCTCTTCTGCTCACAAATCCTTCCCAACATCTGCAGTGTAGAGTTCCAAAGTGTGGGGACATCACACACCAGTCTGTGAGCTGGAAGCTGCAAACGCTGCTGAAGCACGGCAAGGGTGGCGGAAGCTGTAGCTGACTTTCTAAAATGGGCACACAGGTGGCGTACTTTGACAAGCAGATCCGGCATCTTCAGAAAGCTTATGAGAAACTGCTGAACCACGAGGTTAAGCACATGGACCAGGCATGGTACGTGTGTGAGCTCGCCTCGCCTCAGAGCCGCCACCAGGTTCCGGCCATTGTCACACTTGACCATGCCTGGCTGTAGGTTCAGCGGTGTCAGCCACAGATCTGCCTGATCTTTCAGAGCTGTCCACAACGCTTCAGCCTTGTGTGGATGGTCACCTAAGCATATTAGCTTCAGCACAGTCTGTTGCCGCTTGGCCAAGGCAGTGCTGCAGTGCTTCCAGCTTGTGACTGAAGTGGTCATTTTGGAGATGAAGGCTGAAGAGGAGGAGGAGGAGATGCAGGAGCTGTAGATGGTGGGGGTAACCCTGATTGACCTAGGGCCCGCAATCCTCGGCGTTGGAAGGATGTGTTCCGTCCCAAGGTCCGACGGGGTCCCAACTTCCACTATGTTAACCCAGTTTGCCGTCAGCGAAATGTACCGTCCCTGCCCACAAGCACTTGTCCACATGTCCGTGGTTAAGTGGACTTTCCCTGTAACTGCATTATTGAGGGGACGGCTAATGTTGTGGGACACGTGCTTGTGTAATGCGGGGACGGCATACCAGGAGAAATAATGGTGGCTGGGGACCGAGTACCGAGGGACGGTCGCTGCCATCAGATTGCGGAAAGCTTCCATCTTCACGAGCCTAAAAGGAACATTTTGACCGCAAGCAGTCGCAAAATGTGGGAATTTAGTAGTGTGGCCTGTGGGGCGTTGACTGCGTATTTGCCCTTGCGTTCCAAGGACTGGGGTATGGACAACTGAATGCTGCTCTGGGACAAGGACGTGCTTGCTGATGGTGCTAGTTGAGAGTGTGCAACGACAGGTGCAGGGCAGGAGGCATCTTCGCATGCACTATGGACAGGGGATTGGCTTGCACACACAACAGCGGAAGAAGCAGTGGTGTCACCCGCAGACACTGTTCCTGGACCCTGTGGTTCGGCCCACAAACTCAGGTACTTTGCTGCCATGTGCCTGATCATGCTGGTGGTGGCCAGGCTGGTAATTTTGCTACCCCTGCTGATGCTGGCCTGGCAGATGGTGCAAATGGTCTTTTTGGGGTTATCGGCAGAGTCTTTAAAAAACAACCAGACTCGGGAACACCTAATAGTTATACTGGCAACGTCCGCCGTGTTGGTGTTACGGGGAACGGTTGCCTGCCTTCTGTCTGCAGCCACCACACTGCTTCTTCCTGCCTGTTGGGGTGCTCTACCTCCCTCCCCCTGTGTGCTGCTGTCCTCCCTCTGCATGTCCTCCTGCCAGGTTGGGTCAGTTACTATATCATCCACCACCTCGTCTTCCACTTCGGCACCTTGGTCCTCCTCCTGACTTTCTGGCAATTGTGTCTCATCATCGTTCACCTCTTGTGACACTTTCCCACCGTCCCTTTCATATGACCGTGGCTGCTCAAATATTTGGGCATCGCTACATGCGATCTCCTCTTGCCCCACTTCAAGTGGACCAGGCGAGAGGCCCGAATGTATAAATGGGAAAGTGAACAGCTCTTCGGAGTGTCCAAGTGTGGGATCAGTTGTCTCTGGGTACTCAGCATGGTGGGAGGAAGGAGGATCAGGGTGAGGAATATGCGGTCCAGACTCACGGCTACTGAGACTTGACCGTGTGGAAGACAGGGTTGTGGTGGTGGTGGCTAAGTGACTGGAAGCATTATCTGCTATCCAACCAATAACCTTTTCACACTGCTCTGTGTTCAACAGTGGTGTTCTGCGGTCCCCTATTAATTGGGACAGGAAGGTCGAGCGAGAAGATGTGGGTGTTTGTTCTGGCACAATTTCAGCTTGCCCACGGTCTCGGCCTCTGCATGCACCATCATCGCCATCACGTCCAGTTCCCCAGCCCTTGCCACGTGCCTTGCCCATTTTAAATGGAGGACAATAACTTCCATGCTCACTACAAATTACTGAATTTGGAGCGAACTTATATGTGATCCGTGTGACAGACAAACCACAGTTTTAAATAGCTGGCCTGTAGGTAACTATTTTAAACAGCAAACTGGTTTGAATAAGTTAGCTGACACACTGAAACAAAATTTCAATGGAGGCCAGAAATGGCAATATTTTCAGCGAAATTATATGTGATCCGTGTTACGGACAAACCACAGTTCCCCTGAAATGAGTAGTAGCAGTAAAAAGGGAAAGAGCAAATAGTTTTTGGATTTGTGACATGGTTTATTGTGCAATATCTTTGGAGAAGATAGAGTGAGATTTTTCAGGAAATTAATCAGAGAATGGGAGCTATACATGGGAGAGGGCAGGAGAGAGGGGCAGATGTGGATGAGAGGTGGTGGAGGGGGGATGGGGCGGTGAATGTGGATGAAAAATGCACACAGGAATATGGATGCAGGAATATAGTACATAGTTAGAAGAGAGTACAAAGTGTGGGTTACCTGACTCCTGCCCTGAAGGACTGCCATTGAAATGACTGTCAGAGACACTTGTCGAGTAGGACACTTTGCTGAAGAGGACACGTGCATGCAGCCCACACCACGTGCACCCCTTATGAGATGTCTAGATTTATAGGAAGGACTATAGCATCAGGTGAGAGGGATTGTGGATAACAGCTGGTCATCACACAATGGGGTGGAGAGCTGATCAAAGACATAGGCCTAACACACTGTGCCTGACACAGTATAACACCTTCCATCAGATAAAGTCTACAATGATGGAAGGACAGACATCGATCAGTAAATATTGAATAAAATGCAACAGATAACAGAGCACAAATACAGCAAGCAGAGACATTCTACCTGTGTGAAGATAGAAGAGATGGATGGATGTTAGTCAGCTGCCATTGAAATGACTGTCAGAGACACTTGTCGGGCAGGACACTTTGCTGAAGAGGACACGTGCATGCACTCCACACCGCGTGAACCTCATTATATATATATATATATATATATATATATATACATATACACACACACGTACAGGGAGTCTCCCTGGATGGTTGCTGGTCAAGGGTGGAACCGGATGTGTATATACTATACGTTCACTGTGAAAGCGCCCAATAACTGGCCCAGTAGCAATAGTAGTCATTGTCTCGTCCATCAAGCGTCAGTCAATTGTGTGACTGTCCTGACAAATTGGTGGGATATCTTCCTGACAGTGTTTATTCTCGGTTACCACGTCCGCAGTAGCAGGGAGTCTACACTCGGTTGTCACCTCCACAATGTAGCACAGTGTTTATACCACGTCCACAATGTAGCGCAGTGTTTATACTCAGTTATAACTTCCATAATGTAGCATGGGGTCTACACTCAGTTTCCATGTGTACATTGTAGTATGATTGTCCATGTGTACGTAGTACAGACTCTTAAAAGCATCCATTAATATATGATTTGATCATTTCTATGACATTCTGGTGATGATGTTTGTTTTGTTCCCTCAGATTCTCCTTTGGCCTTGGAAGTCAACCATCACCTGGTTGGGGTGTTCGATGTGTCGGATGATGAAGATGACTTGTCCAGAGAGGGGCCTTCAGGGTCACATGAATAAAGATGGCCAGTGGACATTGTTTGTTCAGGCAGAGAACCTGTGTCCATCATGTTGATGGGGAGAAGCAGCTGAGATGGGTCAAGAAGATGCCACCAATAATGACAAATATGGAGCAGTTACATGGTTGGGTGAACAGCCGGACAGAAGGGGCAGGTGGCACCTTCCTTGGTTCATGTAGGAGCCAATGACCCACTGGTCTCCACAGCGTTAATGCATGATATACTTGGAGGATGCCATCTAAGGTCATTTTATTGCTCCTTAGGCTGCAGAGTGTCCTATACCAGTATTATTACTGGGGGGGGGGCACATATATGTGGCTAGAGATGCCCCAATTTATTCATCCTAAATTAACACTGTCCAAAAATTGTATGGAACCAAAAAGGGTGTGGCTAACTAGTCACGTTTCGCCATATGACCCGGCTCGGCTGTGAACTGACGTCTTCCAGACAATGCTACAGATACTTGGCAGATGCTGACTACTACCCCTTTTCCCTTGGTTGGCAAAGGGCTTCTTATGAGAGGGGGTGGGAAGGGATCTGTATATATATATAAGATATTTACTGTGTATCACCCTAAATGAATAGTGTAAATACAAACAGAACAATATTTGGTCATGTGATGTGTGTGGGTGTGGCTTCAGCAGTCTATAGATGGAGCATCAGCGTTAGGGTGGTATTCTTACAGACATGGTAAGAAGAGAATGTCTTCTTGTTTCCTCCAAATCGCCTGCAACAGCAAATATTCTGCAAACCACGTCAGCACGTGGGTGCTCCCTAAACCCAGGCCCAAGGGACGCCTCCATGTCATAAAGTCTGAGGCTCTGGGACTAGAGAGACCACCAGATCTATAAGTAGTGGGCAACATGGTAACCATCTCCAGCAAGTTCTCTGTAGCACAAGGGTATTGCATACAATTTCAGGAAGTCAAGACACATCTTAGAGCCAAAACGTTGTACTCCATGATGTACCAGGCCGATGGCGAGTAACCGCCGCAGACAAATCCTACTTCTGTGACCAAATGCCACACCCTGGCCTGATCTCCAATCCTCATTCCAGATACCTCCATCCCCCAAAATCCTTCCCATCCCTGATCTCTCCACCTCCAACATTCTACCCTTCCCTGATCCCTCCATCCCCCGACATTATACCCATCACTGATCCATCCACCCTCCACATCATCACTCCAGGTATGAGGATCCACAATGCCCTCATTGTGCTTTCTCCTGAGAAATTCAGAAGGCTCAGTGTATGGATTTTCCCAGGAAATTCAGATAGCAGAGAAGTTGTTCTCTGCAAATGTAATGTCCCTTATTATGGTCACTTTGCAGTCCTGGGAGTATGATAAACAAACTACAGAAGTGTTTGCTCCTTCCTGATTTCTTATTCTTTTGTACACTACCACCACCATATTTTACTGTTGGTATGATTTTCATTTTCTGAAATGCTGTGTTACTTCTACGCCAGAAGTAATGGGACATACACCTTCCAAAAAGTTAAACTTTTGTCTGATCAGTTCACAGAGTATTCTCCCAAAAGTCTTGGGGATGATCAAGGATGTTTTCTGGCAAAACTGTGATGAGTCTTTATGTTCCTTTTGCTCAGCGGTGGTTTTTGTCTTGGAACTCTGCCATGCTGCCATTTTTGCTCAGTCTCTTTCTTATGGTGGAGTCATGAACACTGACTAACTGCGGCAAGTGAGGCCTGCAGTTCCTTGGACGTTGTTGTGGGGTCTTTTGTGACCTCTTGGATTAGTTGTCTCTGCGCTCTTGTGGTAATTTTGGTTGGCCGGCTACTCCTGGGAAGGTTCCCCACTGTTCCATGGTTTCGCCATTTGTGGATAACGGCTCTCACTGTGGTTCGCTGGAGTCCCGAAGCTTTAGAAATGGCTTTATAACCTTTTCCAGACTGATAGATCTCAATTACTTTATTTCTCATTTGTTCCTGAATTTCTTTGGATCGCAGCATGATGTCTAGCTTTTGAGGATCTTTTGTTCTACTTCACTGTGTCAGGCAGGTCCTATATAAGTGATTTGATTGAGAACAGATGTGGCAGTAATCAGGCCTGTGTGTGGCTATGGAAAGTGAACCCAGATTCCAAAAGATGTGATAAACCACAGATAATTTATATTTTAAGGTGATGAAGGGGAGCAAACACTGTTTCACACAGGGCCCTGAATGTTTGGATTTCATTTTTCCCTTAATAATAAAGACTTTCATTTATAAACTGCATTTTGTGGTTACTTGTGTTATCTGTCTAATATTTACATTTGTTTTGTGATCTGAAACATTTAAGTGACAAACATGCAAAAGAATAAGAAATCAAGAAGGAGCAAACACTTTTTCACACCACTGTATACTCGCTAAACTCTCCGCACCCCATCGGCTCCTCACCGCATCCTCTTCTTGCCACCGCTTCTGCTGAATTCCCCAGCTTTCATGAGACCCGGGACAGTCGTGGGCTTGTGATGGCGATTAGTGATTAACGAAAGTGCTCATTACTGGAGTTTGCGTCCCCATGTTTTGCGGTTGTTAGACAGCCACAAAACAAGCTGGGATTGCCCGTGTTTTGTAGCTGTCTAACAGCCGCGAAACCTGTGGCCATGAAGGACGCGAACATCTCACTCCAGCACTTGACATACTCTGTGCATCTCCGAGCACCCTCTTCAAACTCAAGTAAAGAGCACTTCCGCTCATCACTAATGCCGATCATAAGAGGTGACAAGGACTGGACGGGTGACAGTGAGGAGTGCAGGGGCGAGAGAGATGACTAGAAGTATTATTTTGTGTATTTGCCTTATTTTTCGGACTATAAGACACACCAGACCATAAGACGCACCCCAAATTTTGGGGTGGAATATAGAAAAAAAATATTTTTATAAGATGGGGGTCCATCTTACAGTCTTAATAGTGGTGGAGCGAGGGTCACAGGGTCCTTCAGGAATCCGGTGCTCCAGCAGCGGGGAGTTGCGGTGGAGCAGGATTGCAAGGCCCTCAGTTCCCTCCCTCAGGAACCAGGCAGCTGCAGCAGAAGAGATGGCTGGGGCCCGGTGCCTGGCTGGGGGCCGGGGCCTGGCTGGTGGTCTGGCTGGAGGCTGGGTTCCTGGCTGAGGCCCGGTGCATGACTGGGGCCTGTAGCCTGACTTGGGGCCGGGCCCTGGGCCTCGCTGAGGGCAAGGTCTACCATAGTGTTTGTCTAAGCAGTGAAGAAACGGCTGCCAAAAATTTGGAGGAACTCCAATGCCCCTTGCAAGAGACATAGAGGTCGGAGGGCCTCCTGAAATTTTTTTTCCCATTATGAGGAAGTGGGTCTCCCATACTGTTTGCCTATGCAGTGAAGCAACAGCTGCCAAAAATTTGGAGGAACTCGAATGCCCCTTGCAAGAGACGTAAAGGTCGGAGCATGTATTGCCAAGTTTTTAGCAATAAGGTTTGGATACGCCTTTAAAGAAGGCAACCACTTGTAATATAATGCAATTTTATTTATAATAGTTAATTTGAAAGATAAAATACAGAATCAAATGAATAGTATGATATTATGATATTGCGTACACTTTTGTAGATTCTAAGTACAAAGGTTAAATATTTATAAAGGTTACATACTTACTATTAGTTAGAAGAAGAAAATGATTTCCCTAGTAGCATGTACATCATCTGTCCGGAAACTTCAGCTGGAGAAGCGCTCAGCGATGGGCAGAGAATTCATCCTAGGTCCTACACTGTTCAGAGCGTCCTCTTCACAGGTCCACAATGCTTCTGCCATAACTGAATTCTTCAACAGCTTTTATATTTTAGAAAAAGGCTTACCCAACCTAATATTACGTAAGCATGAAAGTACATAGGTTGTTGTCCAACATTCCAATTCGGTGACAGTGGCCAGCTATCACAGATAAGCAATGCCGGACAAGACCTGTTCACGGACCATTCTACTGTCATAATGTTTACATATGATAAAAGTACCATATTTTTCGGACCATCAGATGCACTTTTTTCCCCAAAATTTGGAAGGAAAATGGGGGGTGCGTCTTATGGTCTGAACGTTACTTTACCGGTGGTGGTGTGTCGTGGATCGCAGCGTCCTCCGGCGGCGGCAGAGGTGAGATGCAGCTGGAGCCTGTACCTGTGCTGGAGTGGCTGGTGTCGGGTGGTGAACCAGAGGAGCTGGGGCCTGTGCCGGGCTGTGAGTGGCATCCGGCGGTGAGGCAGAGGAGCCGGGGCCTCTGCCGGCTTTGAGCGGTGTCCGGCGGTGCGGCAGAGCAGCGTGTGCGGCTTCCGGCGGCCGCAGCCATTTTCCTGAGGCCATAATCCACGGGAAAATGGCTGCCTGAGCCGGTGCATGCGCCGACCGGGAGCTCCGGCGGCCATTTTCCTGTAGATCACGGCCACCGGAAGCCGCACACGCTGCTCTGCCACATCGCCGGACGCCGCTCACAGGCCCCGGCTCCGGCTCCTCTGCTTCACTGCCGGACGCCGCTCACAGGTCCAGGCCTCAGGCAGGTGCACAGGCCCCAGGCAGAGGCAGGTGCGCAGGCCCCAGGCAGTTGCGCAGGCCCCAGGCCCCAGGAGGTCCCCGGGCCTCATGCAGGTGCACAGGTCCCAGGCAGGCCCCAGGCCCCAGCAAGTCCCCAGGCCCCAGCAAGTCAACATGCCCCAGCAAGTCCCCAGGCCCCAGCAAGTCCACAGGCCCCAGACGATCCACAGGCCCCAGCCAGACACCGGCATCTCACCTCTTCTGCTGCCGCCGGGTTCCTGAGGCAGGGAACGGAGGAACCTGCGATCCTGCTCCACCATCACCGCAATTCACAGCTGCTGGAGCACCGGTTTCATGTATCCAGGGTCTGCAGCATTCCTCCACTTCCGCCGGCCCGGTTTCCTGAAGGACCCTGCCTCCTGCTCCACCCCCCCAGGTAAGATACCTAATCAGGCTATAAGACTGACCCGGTGCGTCTTATAGTCTAAAAAGTATGGTAAATCCTACACCGGGTTATAAATCAGAACAAGGTTTTCTTCCCAGACAGTATATTGTGTTAAGAAACTATGTATCAGTGATATACATTCACAGATAAAGTACACCTTAACACAGAATATATAATCAGAATATTAATTAAAGGTTGGATACATCATAATGGGTTTCAGATAGCCACTTATATTTTTGGTACTACAATAAGCTTCTCCATCTTAAGCCATATGCCTGTAGTCTTATTTACATATTGTGCAATCGTCTGTCTCTGGTTCTACCTCGCATCTCTCATGGGAAACACAGCGTATACAAAGATTAATTCCCTTCAGTAATAAAGATTAAACCTCAGACTGTTAGCAAACTCAACCTAAAGCCATGTTTTTTAGTATGTCTGGACTAATGACCCCTAGTCTACTGAGGTAGGATACCTACAAATGCTGACATGTCTAATTCCTATTTCATTTCAATATGGATTTGAAAAATAAAATAGTCATTTTTCATGTTCATACTACAATTTGCAATGGTATACCGTAATATAATATTATGGTTTCCATGGTTTTAATGGTACTGTTAGCATTGTCCGTTTTACACGGACAAGCCATCATATACCCTGAGTATGTATCCACGGCCGTGCATACATACACACACCCTCCATCTTGTGGAAGGGGGCCGATGTAATCTACCTACCAAATTTGTCTAGGTAGTTTACCTCAGGCTATTCGACCCCTAACAACATGGGGGGCTGGTCTTTGTTGTGAATGTTGGCATACTGGACATTTCATAATTGCTTCCTTGATTACATCTAACCTGATGGGCCCCTCTGGTCTGTGCCCATAGAGTCAGTCCGAGCAACTCCTCAGTGGTGTCAGTCCGAGCAGCTCCTCAGTGGTGTCAGTCCGAGCAACTCCTCAGTGGTGTCAGTCCGAGCAGCTCCTCAGTGGTGTCAGTCCGAGCAGCTCCTCAGTGGTGTCAGTCCGAGCAACTCCTCAGTGGTGTAAGCCCGAGCAGCTCCTCAGTGGTGTCAGTCCGAGCAACTCCTCAGTGGTGTAAGCCCGAGCAGCTCCTCAGTGGTGTCAGTCCGAGCAGCTCCTCAGTGGTGTCAGTCTGAGCAGCTACTCAGTGGTGTCAGTCCGAGCAGCTCCTCAGTGGTGTCAGTCCGAGCAGCTCCTCAGTGGTGTCAGTCCGAGCAGCTCCTCAGTGGTGTCAGTCCGAGCAGCTCCTCAGTGGTGTCAGTCTGAGCAGCTCCTCAGTGGTGTCAGTCCGAGCAGCTCCTCAGTGGTGTCAGTCCGAGCAGCTCCTCAGCGGTGTCAGTCCGAGCAGCTCCTCAGCGGTGTCAGTCCGAGCAGCTCCTCAGCGGTGTCAGTCCGAGCAGCTCCTCAGTGGTGTCAGTCCGAGCAGCTCCTCAGTGGTGTCAGTCCGAGCAGCTCCTCAGTGGTGTCAGTCCGAGCAGCTCCTCAGTGGTGTCAGTCCGAGCAGCTCCTCAGCGGTGTCAGTCCGAGCAGCTCCTCAGCGGTGTCAGTCCGAGCAGCTCCTCAGCGGTGTCAGTCCGAGCAGCTCCTCAGCGGTGTCAGTCCGAGCAGCTCCTCAGCGGTGTCAGTCCGAGCAGCTCCTCAGCGGTGTCAGTCCGAGCAGCTCCTCAGTGGTGTCAGTCCGAGCAGCTCCTCAGTGGTGTCAGTCCGAGCAGCTCCTCAGTGGTGTCAGTCCGAGCAGCTCCTCAGTGGTGTCAGTCCGAGCAGCTCCTCAGTGGTGTCAGTCCGAGCAGCTCCTCAGTGGTGTCAGTCCGAGCAGCTCCTCAGTGGTGTCAGTCCGAGCAGCTCCTCAGTGGTGTCAGTCCGAGCAGCTCCTCAGTGGTGTCAGTCTTTTTACTGGATTCAGTGACTGATATTTTGGGAAGCTCATCTGCTACTGAGTTGAAGAATCTTTCCAGGGTATCTGAAGCAGAAATAGCATCAACATGAAACACAGTCACTTTAATTATTTGTACAATTGCCCAGGTATCTTGGCATAACTCTTTTCCCCATACTTCTTTGCTATGTATACTTGTAGTCTGATAGCCCACTGCGTTCCACACACAGTTGTTACCTTGGTACCTAGCTGACCCTTCTGTAAACCACGCTTGTTTCCTCTGCTCAGGAATCAATTGTTCAAAGGATATCTCCTGCTCTTGAAGTCGCACAGGGACTTTGCTTACCTTCTCATGCAATGTAGAGATTCCACTAACTCCTAATTTTGCTCTGTCCTGAATTGCCTCAATTTGCTTTCCTCCTAATTCTGTAGTTATAACCTTGCACTCACTGAATTGTTTTGGAGTTCCATTAATCAAACTGGCCTCCGCCCCTGTATCTACCAACATTTGTGGGGCGTGGTAGACACTTTTATCTGTCTCCCTCCACCGATCCTCCATTTAATATGAAGACATCTTATTAGGAGAAAATGATGCCCTTTTCTGTTGGGATTTGAATTCCTGTATCACGGATTTAACATCAGCATAAAGATCCTCAAACCCCGATGCTGTGGGCTTTACCCGCAACGAGGAGGGAGTGGGCCCTCTCTCTCCCCGTGTCCTGCCCGGACCCTGAGGGGGCATTGCTGGTGATGAGGAGGGAGTAGGCCCTCTCTCTCCCCATGTCCTGCCCGGCCCCTGCTGTGGGCTTTGCTGGTGATGAGGAGGGAGTGGGCCCTCTCTCTCCCCATGTCCTGCCCGGCCCCTGCTGTGGGCTTTGCTGGTGATGAGGAGGGAGTGGGCCCTCTCTCTCCCCGTGTCCTGCCCGGCCCCTGCTGTGGGCTTTGCTGGTGATGAGGAGGGAGTGGCCCTCTCTCTCCCCGTGTCCTGCCCGGACCCTGCTGTGGGCTTTGCTGGTGATGAGGAGGGAGTGGGCCCTCTCTCTCCCCGTGTCCTGCCCGGACCCTGCTGTGGGCTTTGCTGGTGATGACGAGGGAGTGGGCCCTCTTTCTCCCCATGTCCTGCCCGGACCCTGCTGTGGGCTTTGCTGGTGATGAGGAGGGAGTGGGCCCTCTCTCTCCCCATGTCTTGCCCGGCCCCTGCTGTGGGCTTTGCTGGTGATGAGGAGGGAGTGGGCCCTCTTTCTCCCCATGTCCTGCCCGGACCCTGCTGTGGGCTTTGCTGGTGATGAGGAGGGAGTGGGTCCTCTCTCTCCCCGTGTCCTGCCCGGACCCTGCTGTGGGCTTTGCTGGTGATGAGGAGGGAGTGGGCCCTCTCTCTCCCCGTGTCCTGCCCGGCCCCTGCTGTGGGCTTTGCTGGTGATGAGGAGGGAGTGGGCCCTCTCTCTCCCCGTGTCCTGCCTGGCCCCTGCTGTGGGCTTTGCTGGTGATGAGGAGGGAGTGGGCCCTCTCTCTCCCCGTGTCCTGCCCGGACCCTGCTGTAGGCTTTGCTGGTGATGAGGAGGGAGTGGCCCTCTCTCTCCCCGTGTCCTGCCCGGACCCTGCTGTGGGCTTTGCTGGTGATGAGGAGGGAGTGGGCCCTCTCTCTCCCCGTGTCCTGCCCGGACCCTGAGGGGGCATTGCTGGTGATGAGGAGGGAGTAGGCCCTCTCTCTCCCCATGTCCTGCCCGGCCCCTGCTGTGGGCTTTGCTGGTGATGAGGAGGGAGTGGGCCCTCTCTCTCCCCATGTCCTGCCCGGCCCCTGCTGTGGGCTTTGCTGGTGATGAGGAGGGAGTGGGCCCTCTCTCTCCCCGTGTCCTGCCCGGCCCCTGCTGTGGGCTTTGCTGGTGATGAGGAGGGAGTGGCCCTCTCTCTCCCCGTGTCCTGCCCGGACCCTGCTGTGGGCTTTGCTGGTGATGAGGAGGGAGTGGGCCCTCTCTCTCCCCGTGTCCTGCCCGGACCCTGCTGTGGGCTTTGCTGGTGATGAGGAGGGAGTGGGCCCTCTTTCTCCCCATGTCCTGCCCGGACCCTGCTGTGGGCTTTGCTGGTGATGAGGAGGGAGTGGGCCCTCTCTCTCCCCGTGTCCTGCCCGGCCCCTGCTGTGGGCTTTGCTGGTGATGAGGAGGGAGTGGGCCCTCTCTCTCCCCATGTCCTGCCCGGCCCCTGCTGTGGGCTTTGCTGGTGATGAGGAGGGAGTGGGCCCTCTTTCTCCCCATGTCCTGCCCGGACCCTGCTGTGGGCTTTGCTGGTGATGAGGAGGGAGTGGGTCCTCTCTCTCCCCGTGTCCTGCCCGGACCCTGCTGTGGGCTTTGCTGGTGATGAGGAGGGAGTGGGCCCTCTCTCTCCCCGTGTCCTGCCCGGCCCCTGCTGTGGGCTTTGCTGGTGATGAGGAGGGAGTGGGCCCTCTCTCTCCCCGTGTCCTGCCCGGCCCCTGCTGTGGGCTTTGCTGGTGATGAGGAGGGAGTGGGCCCTCTCTCTCCCCGTGTCCTGCCTGGCCCCTGCTGTGGGCTTTGCTGGTGATGAGGAGGGAGTGGGCCCTCTCTCTCCCCGTGTCCTGCCCGGACCCTGCTGTAGGCTTTGCTGGTGATGAGGAGGGAGTGGCCCTCTCTCTCCCCGTGTCCTGCCCGGACCCTGCTGTGGGCTTTGCTGGTGATGAGGAGGGAGTGGGCCCTCTCTCTCCCCGTGTCCTGCCCGGACCCTGCTGTGGGCTTTGCTGGTGATGAGGAGGGAGTGGGCCCTCTTTCTCCCCATGTCCTGCCCGGACCCTGCTGTGGGCTTTGCTGGTGATGAGGAGGGAGTGGGCCCTCTCTCTCCCCGTGTCCTGCCCGGCCCCTGCTGTGGGCTTTGCTGGTGATGAGGAGGGAGTGGGCCCTCTCTCTCCCCGTGTCCTGCCCGGCCCCTGCTGTGGGCTTTGCTGGTGATGAGGAGGGAGTGGGCCCTCTCTCTCCCCGTGTCCTGCCCGGCCCCTTCTGTGGGCTTTGCTGGTGATGAGGAGGGAGTGGGCCCTCTTTCTCCCCATGTCCTGCCCGGACCCTGCTGTGGGCTTTGATGGTGATGAGGAGGGAGTGGGCCCTCTCTCTCCCCGTGTCCTGCCCGGACCCTGCTGTGGGCTTTGCTGGTGATGAGGAGGGAGTGGGCCCTCTCTCTCCCCGTGTCCTGCCCGGCCCCTGCTGTGGGCTTTGCTGGTGATGAGGAGGGAGTGGGCCCTCTCTCTCCCCGTGTCCTGCCCGGCCCCTGCTGTGGGCTTTGCTGGTGATGAGGAGGGAGTGGGCCCTCTCTCTCCCCATGTCCTGCCCGGCCCCTGCTGTGGGCTTTGCTGGTGATGAGGAGGGAGTGGGCCCTCTTTCTCCCCATGTCCTGCCCGAACCCTGCTGTGGGCTTTGCTGGTGATGAGGAGGGAGTGGGCCCTCTCTCTCCCCGTGTCCTGCCCGGCCCCTGCTGTGGGATTTGCTGGTGATGAGGAGGGAGTGGGCCCTCTCTCTCCCCGTGTCCTGCCCGGACCCTGCTGTGGGCTTTGCTGGTGATGAGGAGGGAGTCGGCCCTCTCTCTCCCCGTGTCCTGCCCGGCCCCTGCTGTGGGCTTTGCTGGTGATGAGGAGGGAGTGGGCCCTCTCTCTCCCCATGTCCTGCCTGGCCCCTGCTGTGGGCTTTGCTGGTGATGAGGAGGGAGTGGGCCCTCTTTCTCCCCATGTCCTGCCCGGCCCCTGCTGTGGGCTTTGCTGGTGATGAGGAGGGAGTGGGCCCTCTCTCTCCCCGTGTCCTGCCCGGACCCTGCTGTGGGCTTTGCTGGTGATGAGGAGGGAGTGGGCCAATGTAGCACCCTGAGGATTCGGCTGCTACAGGGGTATTGCACCTCAACCCAGAGGTGTGATATTCCACTCCCGGGTAAGGAAGGAGTGTGGAACTGAGCTCAGATAGACTGCATGCACTACATACATCCCATTCCAGAGGAGCAGGCCGACGGTACTCCCACTTAGAAATGTGCAGGTACGACCGAGTCTGTTCCTGGCTGGAGTGGGAGGGGGGTGGTACATCCCATGTAGTGTAGGGGCAGATAGGGGGAGCAGTCTGGGTAGTGATAGGAGCTCATTGGGTGCTGGTCACCTGAGCTCACACATAGAGGGATATATAAGGAGGGCACCAACTTAGATCAGGGTCAGACGCTGAGAACAAGTCAGTTGGAGAGAGAGAAGGAAACAGCAGCCCTGGAGAGAGAGAGAGGAGAAAGAAAGAGAAAGACCCAGAGGGGGAAGACTGAAGGGACCCAAGAACCCAAATTAGAGCACCGGGTGAGGAGTCAGCAAGAGGGTACCGGAACCCAAGCTGGTGGGGGTAAAGACATTCCCCAGCCAGAGACCGGAGACCGTGGGCAGTGTCTGTCACGGTCACCCACTACATTCACCCTGAAGGCAAACCACATGAAGGGTCAGGGAACCCAGGGCCAAGGGTGTCCCAAAAGAAGGCCCGAGGGAGCTGGACCTAGGTGAATCACTGGTGGGGACGGCTGAAGAAAGGACAGAGGGAGAGCTCAGGGCCACGCTCTGGACTTGTTTGGGGGTTGGCTGGATCCAGGACCTGGTGGACGCAGCACGGCTCGGGTGGTCACTAGCAGCTGGAGTGACCGGAACATCAGCAGTAAGTAAACTCCCTTAACTGCACAACCCGAGTCTGTCTTCATTGCCGGCTGCACCACACCACCACAACCCCCATCCTCTGCGCCTGTCCCCTCTGAGGCTATACCCCTCCCGTTGGGGGTTATCCCACCAAGCTGCACATCCACCATCAGCCTCAGCGGACCCTGCTGCAGCGGCGGCCACAGTGACCGCATCACAACGGGTGGCGTAGTCGACACAAAAGAACTTTAATAACATCTGTAGGACTGCCACATAACACTTAGCTTGACGCCCTGGGCACGGGACCGGGTCACAGCCGCTCGGAGACTACAACCCCCCCCCATCTGATCCGGTGCCGGGTATTCCCCTCAAAAAGGAATATGTCCCAGGGGGCGCGTCAACTTTGGCGTAGTCGGCAGGATTACGTGCCCGCAACACCCGGGTACTGCGTGCCTGAAGAAAAGTGCAAGTTTACCTCAGAAAGAAGTCTCCCGCCGGTTCCGGAGGGTCCACGCCATCGGACTCCATCACCAGTCGTTTCCCGCCGATTGTCCGCCATTTCCAGCTTGTTCCCGCCATCTGCCGAGTTTCCCGCCACTGGGAAGCGATTCCCGCCAAAACCGCAGATTTCCCGCCTTGGAAGAGCAGCGGACGCCATTATGGGCGTGCCAAAGGAGGGCAAGAGGCCACCTCCCATCGTGGGCCAGGACAGAAAATGGCGCCAAAAGTGGAAACCGCCCCCACCAACAGAGGCTGTGATGCTGGAGGTGTCTGTCAGCGTGAAAGAACTACCCCTGGAGCTGACAGTCACCGAGTTGCCCCGGGACCGCCCTCGAAGTGGGAGGAGACGAAAGAGAAGAGAAAAGATGGGTGTCGCTTGGAGCAGTCTAGAACGAGCGCACCCGGAGGCAAGGTGTCCAGAGCGAGAGCACCCGGAGTCGAGGAGAGGAAGAATAGACCCGGGAATGGAGCGGCAGCAGCGCAGCACCGGCCCGCTGGCCAGGAGCCTGCAAAAGGAAGAAAGAGGAGAGCAGAGCAGCACCGACCCGATGGTCAGGAGCCTGCTAGAGTCCACAACCCCGCTAGGTCTAGCGGAGATTCTAGCGCAGCTCCCCCGAGACCGGGAGTGTGCACAGACTGCCCTGGAGGGCCTCGCACGGAGGATGGCCCGGGTACAGCGGGAGATACTGGCGGAGTGGAGCCGGGAGATGGCTCAGCACGCAGAGACCAGTCAGCGGAGCACGCTACCCTGGAAGAGGAAGCAGACCGCCTCTGAGGATGGCGCAGGAGGACCCAAGGCCGGAGACGGCGCCGAGGAGGGAGCCGAACGCATGGAGGCAGGTAAAGGGGACGCCTATACCCCAAGCCGTGACACCGCTTACCTGCCCCAGCTCCCCGTCGCAGAGCCCGAAAGTCCCCCTGCTGTGCCCGTAGCCGCCAGGTCACCGCCATGGACTAGGCCCCGACCGGAAGCCGCCGCAGCGACCCCTGTGACGTCACGCGCCCCGACCCGGAGCGTGACAAAGCAGGAAGTACCACCAGCCTGGTCGCAAGGCCTAGTACCTCCGGGCGCCGCACCACCAACAGCGCCCCCTACCTCCGCGGAGCCTCCGGCCTGGCCGCAAGGCCAGGTAGCCCAGGGCGCCGCCGTCCTAACGGTGCCCTTCACCTTCCAGGTGCCCCAGGCCTGGCCGCAAGGCCTGGGCAACCCGGGCGCCACCACCGCGCCCGCGCCCGCAATACCTAGGGTGCCACACCTGGGGGAGGACCTCTTCGGCCAGCTCACATGGCCGGACGGGCGGCCCTTCATCTGGCCCGAAGGGTACCCTGAGCTGGAGCGGCAGCAAAGACTAGGGCCCTTGTGTGAGCCCCTAATCCCGACTCCGAAGCCCGTGGCTCGGGTCTCGCCTCCTCTAGCAGAAGCCCAATTCGTGTGGGACCCCACGGGAGAAGATTTGATGGGGTTCACCGGAGAAACTCGGGCAGCCGCAGCTGAACGTACAGAGTGTTGCCGTCAACAGCTGGCAGAGTTTAAGAGAGAACGGGAGGAGAGGCGGGTCAGAGAACAACAGGCCCAAATCCAGAGCGCGGAGCAGAAGAGCCGGACTAGGAGGAACCCCCGTGCAGCGCATTGTCCCCGCACCATCGGGACAGTGATAAAGTTCAGCCCGCAGCATGGGTGGGGCTTTATTCGGGACCGTAACAACCGCGGTGACGTTTTTGTGACTCGCAGAGACGTCGAGTCCCACCTGCCGGAAGGTCACAAAGGCCGTGACCTCTACGTCGGAGACGAGGTCACTTTCACCCGGCACAAGTGTGCCAAAGGACCTTACGCCCTCCACGTACACCGCCTGACGGAGGAGGAGTTGCGGTGCGAGGAGGAGGAGCAAGAGGACCCGGACGGGTCTGAAGTAACAACCAGCTATAAGCAAAGAGCAGGAGGAAGACGCCGTTGAGTGCGGCAGAGCAGGTGTTGTAAATAGTTACCCAATCAGGGTATAAAGGAACTGGAACTGTTGTTGCTGCTAAAATAGTCCCCGTTGGGACCAGTGAACTGTTTTACCCGTTAACCCCTTCATCCTACAGGCTGAGGACTGTGAGCAGCCATTCCCTTCCCTCTACCTGGCCGAGGACTGAGAGCGGCCAACTTTCAACTTTCCCTGTATATAGTTGCGCGTCCTAAAGCGCCCCCTACCGGTTTTATAGGAAAACCAGTTTTTCTGAGAGACTGTCGTACTTTTCCCGGACACACGTTGCACAGTGTCCGGAGGAGGAACCTGAAACCAGAGACCAGAGAAGTCTACGAGAATGTTTTATATGAAAAGTTTTATATGATGTTTTATATGTTTATGTTTATAAAAATATGTATGTTTTTGGTGTTTTATGTCTTGCAGCCCGAGGACGTGCTGTGATTTACCAGGGGGGAATGTAGCACCCTGAGGATTCGGCTGCTACAGCGGTATTGCACCTCAACCCAGAGGTGTGATATTCCACTCCCGGGTAAGGAAGGAGTGTGGAACTGAGCTCAGATAGACTGCATGCACTACATACATCCCATTCCAGAGGAGCAGGCCGACGGTACTCCCACTTAGAAATGTGCAGGTACGACCGAGTCTGTTCCTGGCTGGAGTGGGAGGGGGGTGGTACATCCCATGTAGTGTAGGGGCAGATAGGGGGAGCAGTCTGGGTAGTGATAGGAGCTCATTGGGTGCTGGTCACCTGAGCTCACACATAGAGGGATATATAAGGAGGGCACCAACTTAGATCAGGGTCAGACGCTGAGAACAAGTCAGTTGGAGAGAGAGAAGGAAACAGCAGCCCTGGAGAGAGAGAGAGGAGAAAGAAAGAGAAAGACCCAGAGGGGGAAGACTGAAGGGACTCAAGAACCCAAATTAGAGCACCGGGTGAGGAGTCAGCAAGAGGGTACCGGAACCCAAGCTGGTGGGGGTAAAGACATTCCCCAGCCAGAGACCGGAGACCGTGGGCAGTGTCTGTCACGGTCACCCACTACATTCACCCTGAAGGCAAACCACATGAAGGGTCAGGGAACCCAGGGCCAAGGGTGTCCCAAAAGAAGGCCCGAGGGAGCTGGACCTAGGTGAATCACTGGTGGGGACGGCTGAAGAAAGGACAGAGGGAGAGCTCAGGGCCACGCTCTGGACTTGTTTGGGGGTTGGCTGGATCCAGGACCTGGTGGACGCAGCACGGCTCGGGTGGTCACTAGCAGCTGGAGTGACCGGAACATCAGCAGTAAGTAAACTCCCTTAACTGCACAACCCGAGTCTGTCTTCATTGCCGGCTGCACCACACCACCACAACCCCCATCCTCTGCGCCTGTCCCCTCTGAGGCTATACCCCTCCCGTTGGGGGTTATCCCACCAAGCTGCACATCCACCATCAGCCTCAGCGGACCCTGCTGCAGCGGCGGCCACAGTGACCGCATCACAACGGGTGGCGTAGTCGACACAAAAGAACTTTAATAACATCTGTAGGACTGCCACATAACACTTAGCTTGACGCCCTGGGCACGGGACCGGGTCACAGCCGCTCGGAGACTACAACCCCCCCCCATCTGATCCGGTGCCGGGTATTCCCCTCAAAAAGGAATATGTCCCAGGGGGCGCGTCACCCTCTCTCTCCCCGTGTCCTGCCCGGCCCCTGCTGTGGGGATTCAGAATCTTTTACTGTAACCTTTCTATTATGTGAAACCCTTTACTGTTTATGAACCTTCCCTCGCCTCCTTTTGTATTTGTACTGCGCTACACATACAGCAGCCCTTTCTACAGCATGCTGATACCTATCACATTTATCCATTAGCAGCCTATTCAGACATTGCACCACTGTCAAAGCTCTCTGCATTTCACACCTTTGCTGTTCTAACGCTTGCATTCTTTGCAGCAATTGAAGCCGTTCCTCATGCTGCCTCCTATAAGCATCTAACAAAATCCATCCTCTCCTGCTCACAGCACACAATTCCTGTTTTTTTTCCACTCTCACTTTTTGCAGACATGTCACCACATCAGCACGTTCACCTTCTTTTAAACATTTATCCCATGATTCACTTAATCCAACACATTGCAACCACTCTTTGGCCAAAATATGGTAAGGAGCCTGCTCCCACCCTGGAATTTCTACAGAAACACAACTAGTGTTGAGCGAGCACTAAAATGCTCTTTTGCTCGAAGCTCGGGCCGAGCTCACTGTGATACTCGGGTGCTCGACCCGAGCTACGAGCCCAATGTTAGTCTATGGGAGACCCGAGCATTTTTGCGGCAGCACCCCCGACAGTCTGTAGAAAGCGTAAAAGTGGCCAAAATGATAGTGACACTGCTCAAATGACACGGGGACAGCATGGGGATCGCCCCAGGAAGCATTTCTGACCCCCAGGTCACTGCTGTCAACAACGTGGTCAGAGGTATTAAGCCACTTTTACGGGCTCATAATAAAACGTTCAAAAACGAAAGTGAAACGGTTTTCCTGTGAAATATGTTAAGGAACATCCTTTCCAGGGTAAAGACTTGTGTATAAGGTAAAATAAATAACCCCCCAAAAAATACTCCTCCACACCTTGGGCTATGTTCACAAGTAGCATTTTTTATGCGTTTTTGCACTTTTGTATTGCTTTCAACCGTGACAAATGCATTCACCGGGAAATGTCATTTTACAACCTTATCTGGCCATGTGCTGTGTGACACATGCATACAGTGCTGAAAAGACATGGGAACAGCATGGGGAAGACCCCCTGGAAGCATCTCTGACTCCCAGGTCACTGCCTAAAAGTGTGCCCATCAGAAGTGATCCTTGCCACATCAGAAGATGCAGACTTGCAACTATCCCCGTGCAAGTCCTTGTCCCAGGGCAGTGTTCAATTGTACCTCCCCCATTCCTTGCAATGCAAACGCAAATATGCAGCCTGCCACCCACCCACCCCCAGGCTGCAATACCATACTGCTAGCTTGCACTTGAAATGGGGCCTTTTAGTTTGGAGGAGGCCGAAGCTGGCCACTACCTCATGGCTGCTTCGGCAGCGAAGTCTCCATACTCAGTCCCCAGCTGCCACTATTTGTCCCGGTAACCTTCCCCACACTTTTCTTAGCATGGCCTGCTTTAGGGCAGCATTGGACGAGCCCAACAGACAACCAGACTCCTCCGGTGGGCCCTGGCTTCTCCATCAGGGGAGTTGAGAGTGCCAAGGTGAGGAGCATGATGATGATAGAAGTTAGCATCTGCTTTGTTTTCTTGGAATGCAAGCGTAAGTGTGCAACCTGCCACCCACCCCCAGGCTGCAATACCATACTGCTAGTTTGCTTGCACTTGAAATGAGGCCTTTTAGGCTTGTGGAGGCAGACACCGGCCACCATGTCATGGCTGCGTCGGCGGCCTGGTATCCATACTCAGTCCCCAGCCGCCCGGCGGCCGGGTGTCCACACTCGGTCCCCAGCCGCCCCTATTTGTCCCGGTGCACCTTATACACAAGCGCGCATACCAAAACATTACCTGTGCCCTCCCCATTGCATTTAGTGGGAAGGACAGCCTATTCCGCTGTAGTGTGTGCACGCCAACCCCCATGGCACATGCGAAGATGCCTCCCACCCTGCACCTGTCGCTGCAGACTTGCAACTATCCCCGTGCAAGTCCTTGTCCCAGGGCAGTGTTCAATTGTACCTCCCCCATTCCTTGCAATGCAAGCGCAAGTATGCAGTCTGCCACCCACCCACCCCCAGGCTGCAATATCATACTGCTTGCTTGCACTTGATATTGTGCCTTTTAGGCATGTGGAGGTGGAATCTGGCCACCACGTCATGGCTGCGTCGGCGGCCTGGTATCCATACTCAGTCCTCAGCCGCCCGGCGGCCGAGTGTCCACGCTTGGTCCCCAGACACCAGGGGGCGGCCGGGTGTCCATAAACGGTCCACAGCCGCCCCTATTTGTCCCGGTGCGCCTTATATAGAAGCGCTCATACCAAGACATTACCTGTGCCCTCCCCAGTGCATTTAGTGGGAAGGACAGCCTAACCACAAACACGTGGACAAGTGAATGGGGCCAGGGATGGTCCATCTCACTGACGCTTTCACACTGGGTTAATATTGTGGAAGCCGGGACACAGTTGGACACTGGGATGCAACACGTCCTCCAGACATAGAGGATTGTGGGTCCTGGGTCAATCAGGCTTCAACACAAAGTTCAGAAGGTAGACAGCAGCAGTGGTCGGCCTCCTACACAACGAGTAAATTATTCATGATCATGAGGCCATCCATCTCCTTAGCTTTCTGTTCCTTGGAATGCAAGCGCATGTATGTAGTAGCGGCTAGGCCTGAGGTGGTCAGCGTTTTGGCGCATATCCTACCTCCTCCGAGGATTGCTGGATGTTTTCCTGCTACTTTCCCAGTTCTATGACTCCCGTTAAAACAAAGCTTCAGGTGATGAATGATGGATGAGGTTGTGGCAAAGGAGAAAGAGCAGGAGGAACAGGGACCATTCACATCAATATCAGGCCAGTCAACCGCACATGTCTTGTAGGATATGTTTCTGTACCAAAAGGAGCGGTTCGGCTACACAGTCATAGGGCATACAGTGAGTGAAATGCCTACCAAAAATTTCGAGGCACTCCAATGCCCATTGGAAGTGACATGGAGGTCAGAGGGCCTTAACTAAACCATTTTTTACATTTATAGCAACTGGGTCTCCTGTACACTGTTGGCCTAAGCTGTGAATGGAAGAGTCGTGGAGGTTAGAGGTAATTAAAAACAACATTTCAATGCCCCTTGGAAGAGCTGTGGAGTTCAGAGTGGTTTAACAAGACGGTTTTAATGCCCCTTGGAAGAGACGTTGAGGTCACAGTAGCTTAACAAGACGGTTTTAATGCCCCTTACAAGAGCCATGCAGTACAGCATATTAAAAACATTATTCCCATTATTGGGGAGTGGGTCTCCCATAGTCTTTGCCTAGGCCTTCCAAGCAAAAGCTGCCAAAAATTAGGACGGAGGAACTTGCAATGCTGGCAACACGGACCATGGTCACCCTGGTGGTATAGTGGTGGTGGAGGCTGAGGATAAGGAGAAGAGCAAAATACAGCCGAAATGAGGAAGCGTATACCCATGTGTGGGTGTGAAGCAGTGCATGGGAATACACCTCCCAAAATAACACAGTGGATTTGACTTTAAGTTACTCTGCTGTCATTTGGTGGTGATGAGAAGTCTGGCCCAATCCAGCCCTTGTTCATTTTGATTAGGGTCAGCTTGTCAGCATTGTCAGTTGACAGGCGAGTGTGCTTATCAGTTATAATTCCCCCAGCGGCACTAAAAACACGCTCCGATAACACGCTAGCGGCAGGGCAGGCCAGGACCTCCAAGGCGTACAGAGCGAGTTCATTCCAAGTGTCCAGCTTGGATACCCAATAATTAAAAGGCACAGAGGAATCACGGAGGATGCTGGTATGGTCGGCAAGGTACTCCCTCACCATCTTTTGAAACTTTCCACTCTTTGTGAGAGTACCCCGCGCCTCAGGGCCTGTAAGCAGGGCGGGTCTCAGAAAACTGTCCCAGAACGTTGACAGTGTTCCCCTGCCTCTGCTGGATTGGAGTTGCGTCTCTCTCGTCTGTACACCTTGGTTGGGCAATGAACTGTGACCTCTGCCGCTAGCGTGTTCAGGTGGGAATTTTTTTAACAGTTCTGCAGCAAGGGCCTTCTGGTACTGCCCCATTTTTGTAGACCTCTCCACCTCAGGAATAAGAGAGTGAAAGTTCTCCTTGTAGCGGGGGTCTAAAAGTGTCACCAACCAGTAATGACTGTCACCCAACATTTTGACTATGCGAGGGTCATGGCTAGGGCAGCGTAACATAGAGTCAGCCATGCATGCCAGACTAGTAACGGGCAAGACTTCCGTGTCCTCACCAAGATGACGACTGACCATGCTCTCTTCCTCCTCCTCCTCCTCCTCCCCCCTGTCCTCAGGCCACCCACGCTGAACCGACGGTATGACAGTTGTACAGGTACTACCGTCTACAGCGCATGATACCAGCTCCTGTTCTTCCTCCTCCTCCTCCTCTCCCTCATTGTCCCCCAATGCACGTTGGGATGAGATGAAGCTGGGCTGTGTGTAATCAACTGCTACGGCTTCTTGATCCATCTCATCATACTCTGGCTGCAATGCCTCCTCTTTAATTCCCTGCAGAGAGCGTTGCAAAAGACAGACAAGTGGAATGCTGACGCTAATGATGGTGTCATCGCCACTCACCATCTTGGTGGACTCCTCAAAGTTTGTCAAGATGGTACATATGTCAGACATCCAGGTCCACTCCTGAGGTCTTATGTGTGGAGTCTGACCTGAATATCGACGGCCTTGTTGCAGCTGGTACTCCACAACTGCTCTCTTCTGCTCACAAATCCTTTGCAACATGTGGAGGGTAGAGTTCTAACGTGTGGGGACATCACACACCAGTCGGTGTGACAGAAGCTGCAAACGCTGCTGCAACACAGAAAGGGCGGCGGAAGCTGTAGCCGACTTGTGAAAATGAGCTGACAGGCGGCGTACTTTGATGAGCAGATCTGGCAACTCGGGGTACGATTTAAGAAACCGCTGAACCACGAGGTTAAGCACATGAGCCAGGCATGGTACGTGTGTGATCTCGCCTCGCCTCAGAGCCGCCACCAGGTTACGGCCATTGTCACACACGACCATGCCTGGATGTAGGTTCAGCGGTCTCAGCCACAGATCTGCCTGCTCTTTCACAGCTGTCCACAACTCACAAGCAGTGTGAGGTTTATCACCTAAGCTTATGAGTTTCAGCACAGCCTGTTGTCGCTTGGCTGAGGCAGTACTGCAGTGCTTCCAGCTTGTAACTGTTGTGGTGATATCTGAGATGGAGGCTGAACATGAGGAGGAGGAGGAGGAGGATGCGCAGGAGCTGTACACTGTGGGGGCAACTCTGACTGACATAGGGCCCGCAATCCTCGGTGTGGGGAGGATGTGTTCCGTCCCAAGGTACGACTGGGTCCCGGCTTCCACTATGTTTACCCAGTGTGCCGTCAGAGAGATGTACCGTCCCTGGCCACAAGCACTTGTCCACGTGTCCGTTGTCAGGTGGACTCTCCCAGTAACTGCATTGTTGAGGCACGGCAGATGTTTTGGGACACGTGCTTGTGTAGTGCGGGGATGGCACACCGGGCAAAATAATGTCGGCTGGGGACCGAG
This sequence comes from Phyllobates terribilis, assembly GCF_046119375.1. Classification (NCBI taxonomy): domain Eukaryota; kingdom Metazoa; phylum Chordata; class Amphibia; order Anura; family Dendrobatidae; genus Phyllobates; species Phyllobates terribilis. The sequence continues at coordinate 1,231,658,440 of NW_027362761.1, read as the reverse complement.
TACCGAGGGACGGCCACTGCCATAAGTTTGTGGAAGGATTCCGTCTCCACCAGCCTAAAAGGCAGCATTTCCAACGCAAGCAGTCTTGAAATGTGCGAATTTAGGACTGTGGCCTGTGGGGCGTTGGCTGCGAATTTCCGCTTTCGTTCAAAGGTCTGGGATATGGACAATTGAACGCTGCGGTGGGACGTGGACGTGGACGTTGATGCTGTTTCTTGAGAAACTGTCATAACAAGTGAAGACTGAGAGGAAGGGGGCATCTTTACATGCAGTATGGACAGGGGATTGCCATGCACACACAACAGGGGGTTCTATTGCACGCACAACAGCGGAAGAAGCAGTGGTGACACCTGCTGACACTGGTCGTGGACACTGGGGTTCGCACCACAAAGTCGGGTGCTTTGCTGCCATGTGCCTGATCATGCTGGTGGTGGTCAGGCTGGTAGTTTTGTCACCCCTGCTGATGCTGGCATGGCAGGTGGTACAAATGGCCTTTTTGGGGTTATCAGCAGAGTCTTTAAAAGAATTCCAGACTCTGGAAGACCTACCGCTTGTACTGGCAACATCCCTCATGTTGGTGTTACGGGGAACTGTTGCCTGCCTTCTGTCTGCGGCCACCACACTGCTTCTTCCTGTCTGTTGGGGTACTCTGCCTCCCTCCCCCTGTGTGCTGCTGGCCTCACTCTGCATGTCCTCCTGCCACGTTGGGTCAGTTACTAGATCATCCACCACCTCCTCCTCTTCCACTTGCGCACCACGATCCTCCTCCTCACTTCCTGGCAATTGTGTCTCGTCATCGTCCACCTCTTGTGACAAATTGCCAGCGTCGCCTTCCTGTGGCCGTGGCTGTTCAAATATTTGGGCATCGCTACATGGGATCTTCTCTTCCACCACTTCAAGCGTATCAGGCGAGGGGCCCAAATATGCAAATGAACCAGTGAACAGCTCTTCAGAGTGTCCAAGTGTGGGATCACTTGCTGTCTGACGACACTCGGCATGGTGGGAGGAAGGAGCATCAGGGTGAGGAGGAGTATGCGGTCGAGACTCACGGCTACTAAGAGTCGACCGCATGGAAGACAGACCGGAGGTGGTGGTGCCCAGGTAACTGGAAGTATTATTTGCTATCCAATTAATAACCTGTTCACACTGATCAGTTCGCAATACTGGTGTTGTTCTGTGCTTCCCTAGTAATTCGGTCAAGAAGTGGGAGCAAGAAGATGTGGCTGATTGTAACAATTTCTCGGCTGGGTTTTTTCTGTTTTTGCAGCTTAAGGATGGCTTGTTTCACCTGCATGGAGAGCTCCTTTCACCGCATGTTTACTTCACAGCAAAACCTTCCAAATGCAAGCACCACACCTCAAATCAACTCCAGGCCTTTTATCTGCTTAATTGAGAATGACATAATGAAGGGATTGCCCACACCTGTCCATGAAATAGCCTTGGAGTCAATTGTCCAATTACTTTTGGACCCTTTAAAAACAGGGTGTCACATGTTAAGGAGCTGAAACTCCTAAACCCTTCATCCAATTTTAATGTGGATCCCCTCAAATGAAAGCTGAAAGTCTGAACTTCAACTGCATCTGAATTGTTTTGTTTAAAATTCATTGTGGTAATGTCTAGAAGCAAAATTAGAAAAATGTTGTCTCTGTCCAAATATATATGGACCTAACTGTATATAACCCCAGTATGGTCACTGCTAACTCCATGATAACCCAAGACTACTTGCTGCCACCACCAGTCATTTTATACAGGCTGACTGGATGTCTGATTTCTGGTAGCATATGGCTTCGGGGCACGGTTTAAAGAACAAAAGGAACAGAACTATTACATTTTATATTTAATCTAGAACGATCAGCAGTGTATATAAAAAATATACAAAAGATTTTACAAAGGGGACAAAACAATACAGCATATACAATTACGTAAAACAAGATTAACAAAAGAACTTACTACGCAGATCACAGAGATGATTCAGCTTAGCGAAGGAGATCACTTCGATTAGAGACATTCAGTGAACCGTACTCATGCATACACCGATGTGTATCTCTCTGCAGGAACCCAGATCATAATTCGTCTTGACCTTCTATCAGCACCTAAGTTACACCAATGCATCTCCCCTTGATGACCTCACATGGGCTGTGGGATGCTCTCAGTCCTTTGGGATGTTATGAAATTCCCAACTTATGAGATATATTCATTCCTGAAGATAGAGATCGCCGCCATATTTTCTATCGGGATTTTATCTTTTCATAAATCGTAAACATGGCATGGCTGGTGTCAGTAATCTGGTCACTATTGATTTGGGGTTTATAGGCAGGTGCTACAGTTATGAGAAAACATGCATATTCTTCCCTGATTAGCCCTAAAGCTGAAAATGTATGTCCCATCGATATTATATGTATTCAAACCCCAATTTTCATAACTCTCCACCTTAGTGGCTACCAAAGATGTTTTGATGGAAGGAAGCTCATCCTGGAGGAACAATAGCTATCTCTAAAAGGTGTTAGATATTCGCTACCCTTCCTTTCAAAGCTAAAGAGGTCTTTCCTGTCTAATTACTTGTCCAACCTATAAATCTCAGTCTTTTACAATAGACATCCAATGTCAGTCACCTGGGTACTGCTTGGAGTCTGGGCTTCAAACGGAATTTTAATTAGATTTGTCACTTCCCTATGTCCACTGTGCAATTCTACATCAAGGAGGCTTAGAATGTCTGCTCTTTTTACTACTGCATTTCTGTGTGAGAGAAGGGGGTGTAGGAAAGGGTGTTCATCTTAATATTTTCTATGACACAGAGCATATTGCCAACATTAAGAAGAAGTTGAGCAGCACATCATGGACGGCCAAGCATCTTCTGGACAACATGAAGGTAATCTAAAATTATTCACTTTCTGTGGATTCTCAAAGGTTAATAAACCTAAGCGTGGAGGCGATTGGAGGAAATGAAGTGCAGCAGATCATACATTACTAGATCACCGCCGGAGCTGTCACTCAAGGTGTGGGAAAGACTAAGTGCAACACGAAGGGAAGAGGGGAAGGGAGCCCAGACACTAGGGAAAGGAGGAATGGAGACCTACTAGGCTGATCTCATATCACCCTGTCTCCACTATCACCCCTATATTGGTTCCTCACCAATCACTGCACAGGAACCTAAAGCCTGTATTTCTCTAGAGCTTGTCCCTGGATAGGGAAGGGGGGATGAGCACTAGTTAGTCCCCACTAACAACTAAAAAGGGAGATAAACACGGGGGAAAGTAACTTAGCTTGAGCTGACTTCAGAGAGATTACACCACATATCCTCTTAGCACCAGAGAGGAAGTAAACAGGCTGCAATTGCTCCAAGCCTTCACAAGGGAACACGTGAATATCACCGGCACCTCCCTGTAGCAAACAGAAAGTATTTAAACACCCAGGCCTGGGTGTCAATTAGCAGGAGGGAGGTAACCGCTGGGTCCTAGAGTAAGACAGATCTAAGAAGGTGTCTGTAATGCCAAACGAAGAGATCTTCTGCAACCAACTGCAGGGCGACTGTCTGTCACATCTGACACACCCGTGACAGGAGCCCAGCGGGATCATGGATAACCAGATCCCCACTGGAGTGCAGTGGAACATGGATAACTAGATCACCGCCGGAGTGCAGTAAATAATGGTTAACTAGATCATTGCTGGAGTGCAGTGGATAATGGTTAACTAGATCACCTCTGGAGCGCAGTGGATCACGAAATACTAGATCACCGCCGGAGAGCAGTGGATCATGGATTACTGGATCACTGCTGCATATGAACCTTCACAATGATCTTATGTATTTATTGAGGATGTGTCCTTACAGTCCAGCACTTCTTACATACGTTTGTATCATAACTTTCTCTGTTCTATATAGTTAACAAATTGTGTGATGTCACAGGGGGCATATATGAGGTTAAATATCTGACGGCAGATGGAAATAAGTTACTATTAAGACTGTTTAGTTGAAGAGCATAAAAATCACTACCTCTCCCAATACACTTCCCCAACTAATAAAAGTAATAATCACAACAATAATAGAACAGAAGCAACAATACCCTAATAAAAATATATAATAATAATAATAATAATAATAATAATAAAAAATCATGAACAGAATCACTACCGCTCCCAAAACATGTCCTCCCAACTATGACCAGCAATAATAATATAACAGAAACAACAATGCCCTAATAATAATGACTATAGTAGCAATAATAATCATAATAATAATAATAGTAGAAACAACAATGTCCCCAGCATAGTGGAGTGGTATTGTTAAATGACTAAATGAGTCCTGAACACAATCACATGATCCCCAAAAAGAGAAGCGTCCAATGGAAATCCAACAATAGGGATCAGGGAATAATTCAGAATGTGTAATAATAAGTATAGCTTATTAATGCTATACATGATATTATAATATACTGTGTATATAAATGTGTGGGATCAGGGACCACAGTGTGACAGCGGTGTACGATCAGTGGGGTCTCCTATAGAGGTGACGCATGGCTGCTCGTCACTAGGACACCGCTGGTATAAAAATGAAATACTGGCGCAAGACAGAGAAATATTGTAAAATAGGGTGGAATTAAGTATTCACTATGAAGTTTATATCCAAAAGAGAATGTATCAATATTTCGAATTGTAACATGTATGTAGAGAATGGGAAATAACCATAACGCGCGCTCAGACAGGCAGAATAAGCAGCAAAGAAGACATATTGGGATACAGAAGGTAATGTGTCACCCAAGATCAGTGAAATAGAGAAATATCCCTAACAAAACTGTACATGAAGAAACAGAATAATAACAATGATAATAAAACTAATAATATCAACAATCATAACAACCACAATGATAATAATAATGAGAACAGCAATCGTAAAAAGAACAATAATAATAATAACAATGATAATAATAATAACAATAATAACAATAATAATAATAATAATAACAATGATAACAGTAATGTCATTGATGACCGCGCAGTAGTAAGGGACTGATTTCCTGGCTCGTAGCCGTATCTATCGGGGCTTCATCTCCTGGGGGGTTTTGTGGTTGGGATGACCTCTTACAATCCTCGTTGTATGTGCGCTGTCTTTTACATGTTCCTCTGCTGTTTTGTGATTTTCTCCTGTCAGTGACCCTTGATGGATATTGCTCATTGCTCATTATGAGTCTGCTCCTCTCATCCTTTGTCTTGTCCAGTAGAAAAGGGGTTAAAGATCGACTCCCTCCCAGTGTGTGTATTGGGGGAGGCTGCTTTTTGGTCTTTGCCTCTGGTTTACATGATTTCCAGGACAGACACATGAAACTCACAGTGATTATTGTGTGAGATAGTCCCAACTATACAGAACTACTGTACTGGACAGAGGATCAAGACCTGACCCTCAAAGATGGACCTGACCCTGACGGAAGGACCTGATCCTGAGGGAAGAACATGACCCTGAAAGAAGACCCTGACCTGAGAGATGTACCTGACCCTGAGCGAAGGACATGATCCTGAGATAAGGACCTGACCCTGAGACACGGATCCAACCCTGAGGGAAGGACCTGACCCTGAGACAGGAAAACTATAATATAAAGAAACAGGACCTGAACCTAAAGGAAAGAACTATCCTTGAGGAAATACAACAATAATATATAAAAGCAGGACTTCACCCTGGTGGAAGACATCAATATAGGATTAGAACCTGAACTGGTGGAGGACAGTAATGGAATAGAAAAGTGAGAACTTACCCTGGTGAAGGAGCTGACCCTGGTGGAGGACAGTAATGCTATAGATGAGCAGGACCTGAAACTGGTGGAGGACAGCAATGTTATAAATAAGATATGTGTCCAGTCCTGGTTCACCTGTGGCCCAATATCAGTGAACAATATTAAGGACTATGTCAAGATTTGGGAAATAAAAATGTGAACAGGAGGATTCAGGCCAAAGGTTTACATGACCTTAGAATTCAGTGATTATGACGTACCGATCCCTGTCAGCCTCTCCCCAGGTTCTCCACTCAGCAACGACCCAACATGAAGCTCTTGTCCTTGAAAATTTTGGGTTACATGAACAAGCTGTGACCTAATCGTGGGATATTTGCTGGACCCTAAAGGAGAACCGGTTATTGAGATGGAAACGTATTCAGGAGCAGTAGGTTTTATTAAGCTGCACAAACTCTATACAATACCAAGGAATGATTATATTGAAACCCAACCAAGCCAAGTGGTCAACGCTGCGCTTTCTGCTAGGGATTCAGTCATTGTCATGTAGTACAGCTGGTTCCCTGCATTGCTTCATAGTACAACGAAAACCCAAGGATGCTTCAAAAATTCTCCCATGACATCAAGTAGAAGGTTCCTTCTGGACAATTAGGCCACTAAAATAGCCTTGCAAGTTTCAGACCTTCTCTAAAATACACACTATCCTGGAGGAAAGCTGCTCATGGTCGAGAGTAAGGCAGGATTATTGTGGAACCTGGAATAACAACTTATCTCCCCATACGCAAAACCCAAGCTAAATCTGCACTTCATCATTGACCTTCAGAGAGGAGATCCCTGGGCTGCACCCAATAAGATCTTCAGACTACATCATTACCAGTATTAATCCCACCAAAACGATCTTCTCCTTCACCAGAGTGGAGTAACTCCCTGCACCCCTGGACATCGTCATCTGCACTCCCACTATGTCCTGATCCCCCCTCAATGCACAACTAAGCTTTGTCCGCATCCAGTGGGCCCATGGTATAGATGTGGTGCCAGACCCCAGCTCCCCACTATTTCAACCAAACCGTTTAGAGGTGTGCAAAAAATAAGGCCCAAACTTCATGGATCCTCTGGCCATGGCACAAGACCCGACGAGTCATCATGAACCCATCAGTTTTGGGATTGACCAAATCCTAAATAGCCCAGAGCAGGGTGCAGGCTACCAGTATACAAGGACGGAGGAGCAGGAGCCTCATGGAGCTGGAGCCTACTGTGCCATGTTTGGTCCGGCCAGCTCTGCCTACAGCCTCAACATGAGGATGGACGTCAGCATGAATGTTAATGTCCGACCAGCAGGGGTGATAAGAGTGCCAGCTCACAGGCCACTGCCGCAAGTGACCCCTACAAATGGAGTACCAAACCTCCCCACAATGACAGCGATGACAGGATTCTCTGCAATCTCATTCCCATGGATGGAAACCAGCAAAAGACCCCCAAAGGAAAGGATGTCAGGTGAATGGGATACGGGGGAAAGAGGATGCAGGACATGAACATATATACTGCTAATAGATGAGTTTATCGGGGTATTCTCTCCTGGAGTCAGGGGATTATATTCTCTATATATGAATATATTGGGGTGTTCTCTCCTGGAGTCGGGGGATTATATTCTATATATATTAATATATTGGGGCATTATCTCCTGGAGTCATGGGATTATATTCTCTATATATGAATATATCGGGGTGTTATCGCCAAGTGTCGGGGAATTATATTCTCTATATATGAATATATCGGGGTGTTATCTCCTGGAGTCGGGGGATTATATTCTCTATATATGAATATATCAGGGTGCTCTCAACTGGAGTCGGGGGATTATATTCTCTATATATGAATATATCGGGGTGTTATCTCCTGGAGTCGGGGGATTATATTCTGTATATATGAATTTATGGGGGGGTTATCTCCTGGAGTTGGGGGATTATATTCTATATATATTAATATATTGAGGCATTATCTCCTGGAGTCAGGGGATTATATTCTCTATATATGAATATATTGGGGTGTTCTCTCCTGGAGTCGGGGGATTATATTCTATATATATTAATATATTGAGGCATTATCTCCTGGAGTCAGGGGATTATATTCTCTATATATGAATATATTGGGGTGTTCTCTCCTGGAGTCGGGGGATTATATTCTATATATATTAATATATTGAGGCATTATCTCCTGGAGTCAGGGGATTATATTCTCTATATAGGAATATATCGGGGTGTTCTCTCCTGGAGTCGGGGGATTATATTCTATATATATTAATATATTGAGGCATTATCTCCTGGAGTCAGGGGATTATATTCTCTATATAGGAATATATCGGGGTGTTATCTCCTGGAGTCGGGGATTATATTCTCTATATATAAATATATCGGGGTGTTCTCTCCTGGAGTCGGGGATTATATTCTCTAGATATAAATATATCGGGGTGTTCTCTCCTGGAATCGGTGGATTATATCATCAATATATGAATATATCGGGGTGTTATCGCCAAGTGTCGGGGAATTATATTCTCTATATATGAATATATCGGGGTGTTATCTCCTGGAGTCGGGGGATTATATTCTCTATATATGAATATATCAGGGTGTTCTCTCCTGGAGTCGGGGGATTATATTCTGTATATGAATATATCAGAGTATTATCTCCTGGAGTCGGGGGATTATATTCTCTGTACATGAATATATCGGGGTGTTCTCTCCTGGAGTCGGGAGATAATATTCTCTGTATATGAATATATTGGGGTATTATCTCCTGAGGTCGGGGGATTATATTCTGTATATATGAATTTATGGGGGGGTTATCTCCTGGAGTTGGGGGATTATATTCTCTATATGTGAATATATCGGGGTGTTCTCTCCTGGAGTCGGGAGATAATATTCTCTGTATATGAATATATTGGGGTGTTATCTCCTGGAGTCGGGGGGATTATATTCTCTATATATGAATATATCAGGGTGTTATCTCCTGGAGTCGGAGGATTATATTCTCTATATATGAATATATCGGGGTGTTCTCTCCTGGAGTCGGGAGATAATATTCTCTGTATATGAATATATTGGGGTATTATCTCCTGGAGCCGGGGGATTATATTCTGTATATATGAAAATATTGGGGTGTTCTCTCCTGGAGTTGGGGGATAATATTCTCTGTATATGAATATATTCGGTTGTTATCTCCTGGAGTCGGGGGATTATATACTCTATATATGAATTTATCGGGGTGTTATCTCCGGGAGCAATGGGATTATATTCTCTATATATGAATATATTGGGGTGTTATCTCCAGGAGTCGGGGGATTATATTCTCTATATATAAATATATTGGGGTGTTATCTTCTGGAGTCTGAGGATTATATTCTCTATATACAAATATATTGGGGTGTTATCTCCAGGAGTCGAGGGATTATATTCTCTACATATGAATATATCAGAGTATTATCTCCTGGAGTCGGGGGATTATATTCTCTATATATGAATATATTGGGGTGTTCTCTCCTGGAGTCGGGGGATTATATTCTCTAGATATGAATATATTGGGGTGTTCTCTCCAGGAGTCGGGGGATTATATTCTCAATATATGAATATATTGGGGTGTTATCTCCTGGAGTCGGGGGATAATATTCTCTGTATATGAATATATCGGGGTGTTATCTCCTGGAGTCGGGGGATTATATTCTCAATATATGAATATATTGGGGTGTTCTCTCCTGGAGTCGGGGGATTATATTCTGTATATGAATATATCAGAGTATTATCTCCTGGAGTCGGGGGATTATATTCTCAATATTTGAATATATTGGGGTGTTCTCTCCAGGAGTCGGGGGATTATATTCTCAATATATGAATATATTGGGGTGTTCTCTCCTGGAGTTGGGGGATTATATTCTGTATATGAATATATCAGAGTATTATCTCCTGGAGTCGGGGGATTATATTCTCAATATTTGAATATATTGGGGTGTTCTCTCCTGGAGTCGGGGGATTATATTTTCTATATATGAATATATCGGGGTGTTATCTCGTGGAGTCGGGGATTATATTCTGTATATATAAATATATCGCGGTGTTATCTCCTGGAGTCGGGGGATTATATTCTCTATATATGAATATATTGGGGTATTATCTCCTGAAGTCGGGGGATTATATTGTCTGTATATGAATATATTAGGGTGTTATCTCCTGAAGTCGAGGGATTATATTCGGAATATATGAATATATTGGGTTGTTATCTCCTGGAGTCGGGGGATTATATTCTCTATACATGAATATATCGGGGTGTTATCTCCTGGAGTCTGGGATTATATTCTGTATATATGAATATATCGGGGTCTTATCTCCTGGAGTCGGGGGATTATATTCTCTATACATGAATATATTGGGGTGTTATCTCCTGGAGTCGATGGATTATATTCTCTATATATGAATATATTGGGGTGTTCTCTCCAGGAGTCGGGGGATTATATTCTCTATATATAAATATATTGGGGTGTTATCTTCTGGAGTCTGAGGATTATATTCTCTATATACAAATATATTGGGGTGTTATCTCCAGGAGTCGAGGGATTATATTCTCTATATATGAATATATCGGGGTGTTATCTCCTGGAGTCGGGGGATTATATTCTCTATATATGAATATATTGGGTTTTATCTCCTGGAGTCGGGGGATTATATTCTCTAGATAATAATAATAATAATAATAATAGTTTATTTTTATAGCGCCAACATATTCCGCAGCACTTTACAAATTTTAGGGGGGACTTATACAGACAATACAGAATAAGCATATCTCATATCGAACGGAGTGAGGGCCCTGCTCGCGAGCTTACAGTCTATGAGGAAGTGGGGGAGACACAAAAGGTAAAAGTACATATATTGTATAATGCAGCCTTGATATACTGAATAGGATAAATAATAATACATGGACTGGTCGCCAGCCAGTATGTGTGCAGTCCTGACAGAGGCTTTTATGTGCATGGATGGTTTGAACCCGAAGTTGAAGAAGATTTTAATATGGGGGAAAGCTGGGATGGACAGAGTGTGTTTAGGTGATACGCCAGTCTAAAGAAATGTGTTTTTAGGGTTCGCTTGAAACTGTGGGTATTGGGAATTAATCGAACTGTCCTGGGTAGTGCATTCCAGAGAATTGGTGCAGCACGCGAGAAATCTTGGAGACGGGAGTGGGAAGTTCGGATTATGGAGGATTTTAGTTTCAAGTCATTTGCAGAACGGAGGGCACGTGTAGGGTGGTAGACTGAGACAAGGGAGGAGATGTAGGGGGGTACTGAAGCATGGAGCGCTTTGTAGGTAAGCGTGATAAGTTTAAAACGAACTCTATATTGGATGGGTAACCAATGCAATGACTGGCACAGGGAAGAGGCATCTGAGTAGCGGTTGGCGAGGAATATGATCCTGGCTGCTGCATTCAGGACGGATTGGAGAGGGGAGAGTTTAGTAAGAGGGAGACCGATTAGTAGAGCGTTGCAATAGTCAAGACGAGAATGAATAAGAGCGACAGTAAGAGTTTTTGCCGAGTCAAAGGTGAGAAAAGTCCTGATTCTTGAGATGTTTTTGAGGTGTAGATGACATGAACGAGCAAGTGATCTGATGTGAGGAGTGAAAGAAAGATCTGAATCAAAAATGACCCCAAGACAGCGGGCTTGTAGCTGGGGAGTAATGGTTGAGCCACAAACGGAGATGGCAATATCGGGCACAGGTAGATTAATGGAGGAAAGACGAGTAGTTCAGTTTTTGACAGATTCAGTTTTAGGTAGAGGGAGGACATAATGTTAGACACAGCAGAAAGACAATCACTGGTGTTTTGTAGTAATGCAGGGGTGATGTCCGGAGCAGAGGTGTATAATTGTGTGTCATTATCATAGAGATGGTACTGAAAACCGAATCTACTGATTGTTTGTCCAATAGGAGCGGTGTATAAGGAGAAAAGAAGGGGGCCTAGGACTGATCCTTGAGGAACCCCGACAGTAAGAGGAAGTAGGGAGGAGGAGGAGCCGGCAAAAGACACAGAGAAGGAGCGGTCAGAGAGATAAGAGGAGAACCAGGAGAGAACCGTGTCCTTGAGGCCAATAGTGCGGAGCATAGTGAGGAGGAGCTGGTGATCCACAGTGTCGAATGCTGCAGAGAGATCCAGGAGAATCAGCAGGGAGTAGTGACCATTAGATTTAGCTGTTAGTAGATCATTAGAGACTTTAGTGAGGGCAGTTTCAGTAGAATGTAAAGAGCGGAAACCAGATTGTAAAGGGTCAAGAAGAGAGTTGTCTGAGAGATAGCGGATTAGGCGGGAGTGGACCAGGCGTTCCAGGAGTTTAGAGATAAAGGGAAGATTGGAAACAGGTCTGTAGTTGGCCGTGCAGTTCTGGTCGAGGGATGGTTTTTTAAGTAATGGATGTATGCTGGCGTGTTTAAAAGAAGAGGGAAAGATACCAGATGAGAGGGAAAGGTTGAAAATTTTAGTTAGGTGAGAGGTGACAGCTGGAGCAAGGGACTGAAGGAGATGTGAGGGAATAGGGTCGCTGGTGCAGGTGGTAGGGCGAGAAGATGCAAGGAGCCTGATCACTTCATCTTCCGTGACTGGTTCGAAGTCAGAAAATGAGCAAGATACAATGTGGCGGGGGGGAGCATGCATAACATTTGGGGATTGGGAGAAAATTTCCTGTCGGATATGGTCAATTTTTTCTTTGAAATAGTTAGCCAGATCGTCAGCGCTGAGGTCGGTGGTCGGGGCCTGTGCTGTTTGATTGAGGAGAGAATGAAACGTGTCAAAGAGTCGTTTAGGATTATTGGAAAGTGAGATGATGAGGTTGTTAAAGCAGGTTTGTTTGGAGAGGTGAAGGGCAGAGTTATATGTTTTCAGCATAAATTTATAGTGGAGGAAATCTTCGGGCAGATTTGATTTTCTCCACCACCGTTCAGCGCACCTGGAGTACCTCTGGAGAAGACGTGTTTGAGGCGTGTGCCAGGGTTGTCGCCGTCTATGCCGAATTGTTCTTTGTGTAGGAGGTGCGGCTTCATCCAGGGCGCATAGCATTATTTTGTTATAATGCTTCAATGCAGAGTCGGGACATGAGAGGGATGAGATTGGGGCCAATGATGATTGCAACCTTTTTATAAATTTCTGGGTGTTAATGGCGCGTAAATTTCTATAAGTGTGGACGGTGGGAGTGTCTTGAGTAGAGTCACAGTTCTTGACAGAGAATGAAAGAAGATTATGGTCAGAGAGTGGAAGGGGAGAGTTAGTAAAGTCATGTACTGAGCAAAGCCGGGAGAAGATCAGGTCCAATGTGTTCCCGTCCTCATGTGTAGGAGAATTAGCAAGCTGTGAAAGGCCGAAGGAGGAGGTTAATGATAAAAGATGCGTGGCAGATGGGGAAAGAGGATCGCCAATTGGGATGTTAAAGTCTCCCATGATTATCGTGGGGATGTCGCAGGATAGAAAATTTGTAAGCCAGGCAGCAAAGTGATCCAGGAACTGACGGGAGGGACCTGGAGGGCGATAGACAACCGCCACTCGCAGGGAGAAGGGCCGGTAGAGTCTGACTGTGTGGGCCTCAAAGGACGGGAAGATAAGGGAGGGTACAGGGGGGATAACCTGAAAAGTACATTTTGTTGAAAGAAGCAGACCAACACCTCCACCTGATCTGTTGTCAGGTCGCGGGGTATGAGAGAAATGTAGGCCACCATAGGAGAGAGCTGCAGCGGCGGTGGTGTCCGACTGCTGGATCCAGGTTTCAGTGAGAGCCAGAAGGTTGAGGGAATTAGAGAGGAAAAAGTCATGGATGTAAGAGAGTTTATTACAAGCTGAGCGTGCATTCCAAAGGGCACAGTTGAATGAGACAGAAGATATGCAGGGAATATTAATGAGATTAGCAGGGTTTTTGAATGCAACAGGGAAAGAGTTAGTGTTATTATTACTGGAGGGTCCTGGGTTGGGAGAAATATCACCTGCGACTAATAGAAGGAAGATACAGAGAGTGAGCAGATGATTGAGTGATTTGTGAGAGCGTTTCCTGCGTTGTATGGTGGGAATGAATGGATCTGCGTGGTATAACATTGTGAAGAGAGCATGACAACTGTACATAGGAGAAGAGAGGAGTGAGGGATTAATATGGATGAAGTGTGCCGCATTTGTGGGAGAACGGTGAATGTGGATGATTGTAGCAACCAGAAAATAAATGGCACAGATACAAATGGTGAATACTGTTTGCCAAAAAGATGACCTGTAAGCAAGTTTGTTGGTTTGTCTTGCATGTCTTACCTGTCTCCTGCCCTGTCCAACTGCCATTTTCTAACTGCCAGGGCACTTTGCTAAATTATGGCACTTCGATAAAGTATGCATAAATGCTATATGCATAAATGCCCCCGCATAGATGCTGCCCCTTAACTAAGTCTCAATATATAGGGACGTATCTGCTTAGATCTGCACAGATTTAACTCATTAACAATCAATCACTAGCTTAAAAGACAACAGGAGACCATAAAGTGCAGGGAAAAAAAAAAACAAAAACAGACTAGTAAACTCGGCATGGATCATAAACTCTTAAAGTAAGTGTGATGACCTTTAAGTATCATGGAATAAAAAAGCTAGAGGAGTGAAAAAATATATACCAGAAATTGATAGGCTGCAGAGCATTGCATGGAGATATAATGCAGTTTTCAGGACAGATCACACAAGCAGTGAAAAATATATACCAGAAATTGATAGGCTGCAGAGCATTGCATGGAGATATAATGCAGTTTTCAGGACAGATCACACAAGCAGTGAAAAATATATACCTGTAAGAAGAGAAGAAAGATGAATATTAGCAATGCCATTTTCTAACTGCCAGGGCACTTTGCTAAATTATGGCACTTCGATAAAGTATGCATAAATGCTATATGCATAAATGCACCCGCATAAATGCTGCCCCTTAACTAAGTCTCAATATATAGGGACGTATCTGCTTAGATCTGCACAGATTTAACTCATTAACAATCAATCACTAGCTTAAAAGACAACAGGAGACCATAAAGTGCAGGGAAAAAAAAAAAACAAAAACAGACTAGTAAACTCGGCATGGATCATAAACTCTTAAAGTAAGTGTGATGACCTTTAAGTATCATGGAATAAAAAAGCTAGAGGAGTGAAAAAATATATACCAGAAATTGATAGGCTGCAGAGCATTGCATGGAGATATAATGCAGTTTTCAGGACAGATCACACAAGCAGTGAAAAATATATACCTGTAAGAAGAGAAGAAAGATGAATATTAGCAATGCCATTTTCTAACTGCCAGGGCACTTTGCTAAATTATGGCACTTCGATAAAGTATGCATAAATGCTATATGCATAAATTCCCCCGCATAAATGCCTCCCCTTAACTAAGTCTCAATATATAGGGACGTATCTGCTTAGATCTGCACAGATTTAACTCATTAACAATCAATCACTAGCTTAAAAGACAACAGGAGACCATAAAGTGCAGGGAAAAAAAAAAACAAAAACAGACTAGTAAACTCGGCATGGATCATAAACTCTTAAAGTAAGTGTGATGACCTTTAAGTATCATGGAATAAAAAAGCTAGAGGAGTGAAAAAATATATACCAGAAATTGATAGGCTGCAGAGCATTGCATGGAGATATAATGCAGTTTTCAGGACAGATCACACAAGCAGTGAAAAATATATACCTGTAAGAAGAGAAGAAAGATGAATATTAGCAATGCCATTTTCTAACTGCCAGGGCACTTTGCTAAATTATGGCACTTCGATAAAGTATGCATAAATGCTATATGCATAAATGCCCCCGCATAAATGCCTCCCCTTAACTAAGTCTCAATATATAGGGACGTATCTGCTTAGATCTGCACAGATTTAACTCATTAACAATCAATCACTAGCTTAAAAGACAACAGGAGACCATAAAGTGCAGGGAAAAAAAAAAACAAAAACAGACTAGTAAACTCGGCATGGATCATAAACTCTTAAAGTAAGTGTGATGACCTTTAAGTATCATGGAATAAAAAAGCTAGAGGAGTGAAAAAATATATACCAGAAATTGATAGGCTGCAGAGCATTGCATGGAGATATAATGCAGTTTTCAGGACAGATCACACAAGCAGTGAAAAATATATACCTGTAAGAAGAGAAGAAAGATGAATATTAGCAATGCCATTTTCTAACTGCCAGGGCACTTTGCTAAATTATGGCACTTCGATAAAGTATGCATAAATGCTATATGCATAAATGCCCCCGCATAAATGCCTCCCCTTAACTAAGTCTCAATATATAGGGACGTATCTGCTTAGATCTGCACAGATTTAACTCATTAACAATCAATCACTAGCTTAAAAGACAACAGGAGACCATAAAGTGCAGGGGAAAAAAAAAAAAAAAAAAGACTAGTAAACTCGGCATGGATCATAAACTCTTAAAGTAAGTGTGATGACCTTTAAGTATCATGGAATAAAAAAGCTAGAGGAGTGAAAAAATATATCCCAGAAATTGATAGGCTGCAGAGCATTGCATGGAGATATAATGCAGTTTTCAGGACAGATCACACAAGCAGTGAAAAATATATACCTGTAAGAAGAGAAGAAAGATGAATATTAGCAATGCCATTTTCTAACTGCCAGGGCACTTTGCTAAATTATGGCACTTCGATAAAGTATGCATAAATGCTATATGCATAAATGCCCCCGCATAAATGCCTCCCCTTAACTAAGTCTCAATATATAGGGACGTATCTGCTTAGATCTGCACAGATTTAACTCATTAACAATCACTAGCTTAAAAGACAACAGGAGACCATAAAGTGCAGGGAAAAAAAAAAAAAAAAAACAGACTAGTAAACTCGGCATGGATCATAAACTCTTAAAGTAAGTGTGATGACCTTTAAGTATCATGGAATAAAAAAAGCTAGAGGAGTGAAAAATATATACCAGAAATTGATAGGCTGCAGAGCATTGCATGGAGATATAATGCAGTTTTCAGGACAGATCACACAAGCAGTGAAAAATATATACCAGAAATTGATAGGCTGCAGAGCATTGCATGGAGATATAATGCAGTTTTCAGGACAGATCACACAAGCAGTGAAAAATATATACCAGAAATTGATAGGCTGCAGAGCATTGCATGGAGATATAATGCAGTTTTCAGGACAGATCACACAAGCAGTGAAAAATATATACCTGTAAGAAGAGAAGAAAGATGAATATTAGCAATGCCATTTTCTAACTGCCAGGGCACTTTGCTAAATTATGGCACTTCGATAAAGTATGCATAAATGCTATATGCATAAATGCCCCCGCATAAATGCTGCCCCTTAACTAAGTCTCAATATATAGGGACGTATCTGCTTAGATCTGCACAGATTTAACTCATTAACAATCAATCACTAGCTTAAAAGACAACAGGAGACCATAAAGTGCAGGGGAAAAAAAAAAAAAAAAAACAGACTAGTAAACTCGGCATGGATCATAAACTCTTAAAGTAAGTGTGATGACCTTTAAGTATCATGGAATAAAAAAGCTAGAGGAGTGAAAAATATATACCAGAAATTGATAGGCTGCAGAGCATTGCATGGAGATATAATGCAGTTTTCAGGACAGATCACACAAGCAGTGAAAAATATATACCAGAAATTGATAGGCTGCAGAGCATTGCATGGAGATATAATGCAGTTTTCAGGACAGATCACACAAGCAGTGAAAAATATATACCAGAAATTGATAGGCTGCAGAGCATTGCATGGAGATATAATGCAGTTTTCAGGACAGATCACACAAGCAGTGAAAAATATATACCTGTAAGAAGAGAAGAAAGATGAATATTAGCAATGCCATTTTCTAACTGCCAGGGCACTTTGCTAAATTATGGCACTTCGATAAAGTATGCATAAATGCTATATGCATAAATGCCCCCGCATAAATGCTGCCCCTTAACTAAGTCTCAATATATAGGGACGTATCTGCTTAGATCTGCACAGATTTAACTCATTAACAATCAATCACTAGCTTAAAAGACAACAGGAGACCATAAAGTGCAGGGAAAAAAAAAAACAAAAACAGACTAGTAAACTCGGCATGGATCATAAACTCTTAAAGTAAGTGTGATGACCTTTAAGTATCATGGAATAAAAAAGCTAGAGGAGTGAAAAAATATATACCAGAAATTGATAGGCTGCAGAGCATTGCATGGAGATATAATGCAGTTTTCAGGACAGATCACACAAGCAGTGAAAAATATATACCTGTAAGAAGAGAAGAAAGATGAATATTAGCAATGCCATTTTCTAACTGCCAGGGCACTTTGCTAAATTATGGCACTTCGATAAAGTATGCATAAATGCTATATGCATAAATGCCCCCGCATAAATGCCTCCCCTTAACTAAGTCTCAATATATAGGGACGTATCTGCTTAGATCTGCACAGATTTAACTCATTAACAATCAATCACTAGCTTAAAAGACAACAGGAGACCATAAAGTGCAGGGAAAAAAAAAAACAAAAACAGACTAGTAAACTCGGCATGGATCATAAACTCTTAAAGTAAGTGTGATGACCTTTAAGTATCATGGAATAAAAAAGCTAGAGGAGTGAAAAAATATATACCAGAAATTGATAGGCTGCAGAGCATTGCATGGAGATATAATGCAGTTTTCAGGACAGATCACACAAGCAGTGAAAAATATATACCTGTAAGAAGAGAAGAAAGATGAATATTAGCAATGCCATTTTCTAACTGCCAGGGCACTTTGCTAAATTATGGCACTTCGATAAAGTATGCATAAATGCTATATGCATAAATGCCCCCGCATAAATGCCTCCCCTTAACTAAGTCTCAATATATATGGACGTATCTGCTTAGATCTGCACAGATTTAACTCATTAACAATCACTAGCTTAAAAGACAACAGGAGACCATAAAGTGCAGGGAAAAAAAAAAAAAAAAAAAAACAGACTAGTAAACTCGGCATGGATCATAAACTCTTAAAGTAAGTGTGATGACCTTTAAGTATCATGGAATAAAAAAGCTAGAGGAGTGAAAAATATATACCAGAAATTGATAGGCTGCAGAGCATTGCATGGAGATATAATGCAGTTTTCAGGACAGATCACACAAGCAGTGAAAAATATATACCAGAAATTGATAGGCTGCAGAGCATTGCATGGAGATATAATGCAGTTTTCAGGACAGATCACACAAGCAGTGAAAAATATATACCAGAAATTGATAGGCTGCAGAGCATTGCATGGAGATATAATGCAGTTTTCAGGACAGATCACACAAGCAGTGAAAAATATATACCAGAAATTGATAGGCTGCAGAGCATTGCATGGAGATATAATGCAGTTTTCAGGACAGATCACACAAGCAGTGAAAAATATATACCTGTAAGAAGAGAAGAAAGATGAATATTAGCAATGCCATTTTCTAACTGCCAGGGCACTTTGCTAAATTATGGCACTTCGATAAAGTATGCATAAATGCCCCCGCATAAATGCCTCCCCTTAACTAAGTCTCAATATATAGGGACGTATCTGCTTAGATCTGCACAGATTTAACTCATTAACAATCAATCACTAGCTTAAAAGACAACAGGAGACCATAAAGTGCAGGGAAAAAAAAAAAAAAAAAAAACAGACTAGTAAACTCGGCATGGATCATAAACTCTTAAAGTAAGTGTGATGACCTTTAAGTATCATGGAATAAAAAAGCTAGAGGAGTGAAAAATATATACCAGAAATTGATAGGCTGCAGAGCATTGCATGGAGATATAATGCAGTTTTCAGGACAGATCACACAAGCAGTGAAAAATATATACCAGAAATTGATAGGCTGCAGAGCATTGCATGGAGATATAATGCAGTTTTCAGGACAGATCACACAAGCAGTGAAAAATATATACCAGAAATTGATAGGCTGCAGAGCATTGCATGGAGATATAATGCAGTTTTCAGGACAGATCATACAAGCAGTGAAAAATATATACCTGTAAGAAGAGAAGAAAGATGAATATTAGCAATGCCATTTTCTAACTGCCAGGGCACTTTGCTAAATTATGGCACTTCGATAAAGTATGCATAAATGCTATATGCATAAATGCCCCCGCATAAATGCCTCCCCTTAACTAAGTCTCAATATATAGGGACGTATCTGCTTAGATCTGCACAGATTTAACTCATTAACAATCAATCACTAGCTTAAAAGACAACAGGAGACCATAAAGTGCAGGGAAAAAAAAAAAAAAAAAACAGACTAGTAAACTCGGCATGGATCATAAACTCTTAAAGTAAGTGTGATGACCTTTAAGTATCATGGAATAAAAAAGCTAGAGGAGTGAAAAATATATACCAGAAATTGATAGGCTGCAGAGCATTGCATGGAGATATAATGCAGTTTTCAGGACAGATCACACAAGCAGTGAAAAATATATACTAGATATGAATATATTGGGGTGTTCTCTCCAGGAGTCGGGGGATTATATTCTCAATATATGAATATATTGGGGTGTTATCTCCTGGAGTCGGGGGATTATATTCTCAATATATGAATATATCGGGGTGTTATCTCCTGGAGTCGGGGGATTATATTCTCTATATATGAATATATCTGGGTGTTATCTCTTGGAGTTGGGGGATTATATTCTCTATATATGAATATATCGGGGTGTTATCTCCTGGAGTCGGGGGATTATATTCTCTATATATGAATATATCTGGGTGTTATCTCCTGGAGTCGGAGGTTTATATTCTCTATATATGAATATATCGGGGTGTTATCTCTTGGAGTTGGGGGATTATATTCTCTATATATGAATATATCGGGGTCTTATCTCCTGGAGTCGGGGGATTATATTCTCTATATATTAATATATCGGGGTGTTTTCTCCTGGAGTCGGGGGATTATATTCTCTATATATGAATATATCGGGGTGTTTTCTCCTGGAGTCGGGGGATTATATTCTCTATATATGAATATATCGGGGTGTTATCTCCTGGAGTCGGAGGTTTATATTCTCTATATATGAATATATCGGGGTGTTCTCTCCTGGAGTTGGGGGATTATATTCTGTATAAATTAATATATCAGGGTGTTATCTTCTGGAGCTGGGGGATTATATTCTGTATATATGAAAATATCGGGGTGTTCTCTCCTGGAGTTGGGGGATTATATTCTCTATATATGAATATATTGGGGTGTTCTCTCCTGGAGTTGGGGGATTATATTCTCTATATATGAATATATCGGGGTCTTATCTCCTGGAGTCGGGGGATTATATTCTCTAAACATGAATATATCTGGGTTTTATCTCTTGGAGTTGGGGGATTATATTCTCTATATATGAATATATCGGGGTGTTCTCTCCTGGAGTCAGGGTATTATATTCTCTATATATGAATATATCGGGGTGTTCTCTCCTGGAGTTGGGGGATTATATTCTGTATAAATTAATATATCAGGGTGTTATCTTCTGGAGCCGGGGGATTATATTCTGTATATATGAAAATATCGGGGTGTTATCTCCTGGAGTCGGGGGATCATATTCTCTATATATGAATATATCGGGGTGTTATCTCCTGGAGTTGAGGGATTATATTCTCTATATATTAATATATTGGAGTGTTATCTCCTGGAGTCGGGGATTATATTCTGTATATATGAATATATCGGGATGTTATCTCCTGGAGTCTGGGGATTATATTCTCTATATATGAATATATTGGGGTGTTATCTCCTGGAGTTGGGGGATAATATTCTCTGTATATGAATATATTGGGTTGTTATCTCCTGGAGTCGGGGGATTATATTATATATATATTAATAAATCGGGGTGTTATCTCCTGGAGTCGGGGGATTATATTCTGTATATATGAATATATTGGCGTGTTATCTCCTGGAGTAATGGGATTATATTCTCTATATATAAATATATTGGGGTGTTATCTCCTGGGTTCGAGGGATTATATTCTCTATATATGAATTTATCGTGGTGTTATCTCCTGGAGTAATGGGATTATATTCCCTATATATGAATATATCGGGGTGTTCTCTCCTGGAGTCTGGGGATTATATTCTCTATATATAAATATATTGGGGTGTTATCTCCTGGAGTCGGGGGATTATATTCTCTATATATGAATATATCAGAGTATTATCTCCTGGACTCGGGGGATTATATTCTCTATATATAAATATATCGGGGTGTTCTCTCCTGGAGTCAGGGGATTATATTGTGTATATATGATTATATCGGGGTGTTCCCTCCTGGAGTCGGGGGATTATATTCTGTATATATGAATATATCGGGGTGTTCTCCCCTGGAGTTAGGGGATTATATTCTCTATATATGAATATATTGGGTTGTTATCTCCTGGAGTCGGGGGATTATATTCTCTATACATGAATATATCGGGGTGTTATCTCCTGGAGTCTGGGATTATAGTTTGTATATATAAATATATCGGGGTGCTATCTCGTGGAGTCGGGGGGATTATATTCTCTATATATGATTATATCGGGGTGTTATCTCTTGGAGTCGGGGGATTATATTCTCTATATATGAATATATCGGGGTGTTATCTCCTGGAGTTGGGGGATTATATTCTTTATAAATTAATATATCAGGGTGTTATATTCTGGAGCCGGGGGATTATATTCTGTATATATGAAAATATTGGGGTGTTATCTCCTGGAGTTGGGGGATTATATTCTCTATATATTAATATATCGGGGTGTTATCTCCTGGAGTCGGGGATTGTATTCTGCATATATGAATATATTGGGGTGTTATCTCCTGGAGTCGGGGGATTATATTCTCTATATATTAATATATTGGTGTGTTATCTCCTGGAGTTGGGGGATTATATTCTGTATATATGAATACATTGGGGTGTTATCTCCTGGAGTCGGAGGATTATATTCTCTATATATGAATATATTGGGGTGTTATCTCCTGGAGTTGGGGGATAATATTCTCTGTATATAAATATATTGGGTTGTTATCTCCTGGAGTAATGGGATTATATTCCCTATATATGAATATATCGGGGTGTTCTCTCCTGGAGTCTGGGGATTATATTCTCTATATATAAATATATTGGGGTGTTATCTCCTGGACTCGGGGGATTATATTCTCTATATATAAATATATCGGGGTGTTATCTCCTGGAGTCGGGGGATTATATTCTCTATACATGAATATATCGGGGTGTTATCTCCTGGAGTCTGGGATTATAGTCTGTATATATAAATATATCGGGGTGTTATCTCTTGGAGTAGGGGGATTATATTCTCTATATATGATTATATCGGGGTGTTATCTCTTGGAGTAGGGGGATTATATTCTGTATATATGAATATATCGGGGTCTTATCTCCTGGAGTCGGGGGATTATATTCTCTATACATGAATTTATCGGGGTGTTATCGCCAAGAGTCGGGGGATTATATTCTCTATATATGAATATATTGGGTTGTTATCTCCTGGAGTCGATGGATTATATTCTCTATATATGAATATATCGGGGTCTTATCTCCTGGAGTCGGGGGATTATATTCTCTATATATGAATATATCAGAGTGTTATCTCCTGGAGTCGGAGGATTATATTCTCTATATATGAATATATTGGGGTGTTCTCTCCTGGAGTTGGGGGATTATATTCTGTATAAATGAATATATCAGGGTGTTATCTCCTGCAGTCGGGGGATCATATTCTCTATATTTGAATATATTGGGGTGTTCTCTCCTGGAGTTGGGGGATTATATTCTGTATAAATGAATATATCGGGGTGTTATCTCCTGGAGTTGGGGGATTATATTTTCTATATATGAATATATTGGGGTGTTATCTCCTGGAGTCGGGGGATTATATTCTCTATAGATGAATATATCGGTGTGTTCTCTCCGGGAGTCGGGGGATGATATTCTCTATATATGAATATATCGGGGTGTTATCTCCTGGAGTCGGTGGATTATATTCTGTATATATGAATTTATGGGGGGTTATCTCCTGGAGTTGGGGGATTATATTCTTTATAAATGAATATATCAGGGTGTTATCTCCTGGAGTCGGAGGATTATATTGTCTATATATGAATATATCGGGGTGTTGTGTCCTGGAGTCAGGGGATTATATTCTCTATATATGAATATATCGGGGTGTTATCTCCTGGAGCCGGGGGATTATATTCTCTATATATTAATATATTGGTGTGTTATCTCCTGGAGTTGGGGGATTATATTCTGTATATATGAATACATTGGGGTGTTATCTCCTGGAGTCGGAGGATTATATTCTCTATATATGAATATATTGGGGTGTTATCTCCTGGAGTTGGGGGATAATATTCTCTGTATATAAATATATTGGGTTGTTATCTCCTGGAGTAATGGGATTATATTCCCTATATATGAATATATCGGGGTGTTCTCTCCTGGAGTCTGGGGATTATATTCTCTATATATAAATATATTGGGGTGTTATCTCCTGGAGTCGGGGGATTATATTCTCTATATATGAATATATCAGAGTATTATCTCCTGGACTCGGGGGATTATATTCTCTATATATAAATATATCGGGGTGTTATCTCCTGGAGTCGGGGGATTATATTCTCTATACATGAATATATCGGGGTGTTATCTCTTGGAGTAGGGGGATTATATTCTCTATATATGAATATATTGGAGTGTTATCTCCTGGAGTCTGGGATTATAGTCTGTATATATAAATATATCGGGGTGTTATCTTTTGGAGTAGGGGGATTATATTCTCTATATATGATTATATCGGGGTGTTATCTCTTGGAGTAGGGGGATTATATTCTGTATATATGAATATATCGGGGTCTTATCTCCTGGAGTCGGGGGATTATATTCTCTATACATGAATATATCGGGGTGTTATCGCCAAGAGTCGGGGGATTATATTCTCTATATATGAATATATTGGGTTGTTATCTCCTGGAGTCGATGGATTATATTCTGTATATATGAATATATCGGGGTCTTATCTCCTGGAGTCGGGGGATTATATTCTCTATATATGAATATATCAGAGTGTTATCTCCTGGAGTCGGAGGATTATATTCTCTATATATGAATATATTGGGGTGTTCTCTCCTGGAGTTGGGGGATTATATTCTGTATAAATGAATATATCAGGGTGTTATCTCCTGCAGTCGGGGGATCATATTCTCTATATTTGAATATATTGGGGTGTTCTCTCCTGGAGTTGGGGGATTATATTCTGTATAAATGAATATATCGGGGTGTTATCTCCTGGAGTTGGGGGATTATATTTTCTATATATGAATATATTGGGGTGTTATCTCCTGGAGTCGGGGGATTATATTCTCTATAGATGAATATATCGGTGTGTTCTCTCCGGGAGTCGGGGGATGATATTCTGTATATATGAATTTATGGGGGGTTATCTCCTGGAGTTGGGGGATTATATTCTTTATAAATGAATATATCAGGGTGTTATCTCCTGGAGTCGGAGGATTATATTGTCTATATATGAATATATCGGGGTGTTATCTCCTGGAGCCGGGGGATTATATTCTCTGTATATGAATATATTCGGTTGTTATCTCCTGGAGTCGGGGGATTATATACTCTATATATGAATTTATCAGGGTGTTATCTCCGGGAGTAATGGGATTATATTCTCTATATATGAATATATCGGGGTGTTCTCTCCTGGAGTCGGGGGATTATATTCTCAATATATGAATATATCGGGGTGTTCTCTCCAGGAGTCGGGGGATTATATTCTCTATATATAAATATATTGGGGTGTTATCTTCTGGAGTCTGAGGATTATATTCTCTATATACAAATATATTGGCGTGTTATCTCCAGGAGTCGGGGGATTATATTCTCTACATATGAATATATCAGAGTATTATCTCCTGGAGTCGGGGGATTATATTCTGTAGATATGAATATATTGGGGTGTTCTCTCCTGGAGTCGGGGGATTATATTCTCTAGATATGAATATATTGGGGTGTTCTCTCCAGGAGTCGGGGGATTATATTCTCTGTATATGAATATATCGGGGTGTTCTCTCCTGGAGTCGGGGGATAATATTCTCTGTATATGAATATATTGGGGTATTATCTCCTGAAGTTGGGGGATTATATTGTCTTTATATGAATATATCGTGGTGTTCTCTCCTGGAGTCGGGGATTATATTCTGTATATATAAATATATCGGGGTCTTATCTCCTAGAGTCGGGGGATTATATTCTCTAAACATGAATATATATGGGTGTTATCTCTTGGAGTCGGGGGATTATATTCTCTATATATGAATATATCGGGATGTTCTCTCTGGGAGTCAGGGGATTATATTCTCTATATATGAATATATCGGGGTGTTCTCTCCTGGAGTCTGGGGATTATATTGTCTATATATGAATATATTGGGGTGTTCTCTCCTGGAGTCAGGGTATTATATTCTCTATATATGAATATATCGGGGTGTTCTCTCCTGGAGTTGGGGAATTATATTCTGTATAAATTAATATATCAGGGTGTTATCTTCTGGAGCCGGGGGATTATATTCTCGATATATGAATTTATCGTGGTGTTATCTCCTGGAGTCGAGGGATTATATTCTCTATATATGAATATATTGGGGTGTTATCTCCTGGAGTAATGGGATTATATTCTCTATATATAAATATATCGGGGTGTTATCTCCTGGAGTCGGGGGATTATATTCTCTATATATGAATTTATCGTGGTGTTATCTCCTGGAGTAATGGGATTATATTCCCTATATATGAATATATCGGGGTGTTCTCTCCTGGAGTCTGGGGATTATATTCTCTATATATAAATATATTGGGGTGTTATCTCCTGGAGTCGGGGGATTATATTCTCTATATATGAATATATCAGAGTATTATCTCCTGGACTCGGGGGATTATATTCTCTATATATAAATATATCGGGGTATTATCTCCTGGAGTCGGGGGATTATATTCTCTATACATGAATATATCGGGGTGTTATCTCCTGGAGTCTGGGATTATAGTCTGTATATATAAATATATCGGGGTGTTATCTCGTGGAGTCGGGGGGATTATATTCTGTATATATGATTATATCGGGGTGTTATCTCTTGGAGTAGGGGGATTATATTCTGTATATATGAATATATCGGGGTGTTATCTCCTGGAGTTGGGGGATTATATTCTTTATAAATTAATATATCAGGGTGTTATATTCTGGAGCCGGGGTATTATATTCTGTATATATGAAAATATTGGGGTGTTATCTCCTGGAGTTGGGGGATTATATTCTCTATATATTAATATATCGGGGTGTTATCTCCTGGAGTCGGGGATTGTATTCTGCATATATGAATATATTGGGGTGTTATCTCCTGGAGTCGGGGGATTATATTATCTATATATTAATAAATCGGGGTGTTATCTCCTGGAGTCGGGGGATTATATTCTCTATATATTAATATATTTGAGTGTTATCTCCTGGAGTTGGGGGATTATATTCTCTATATATTAATATATTTGAGTGTTATCTCCTGGAGTTGGGGGATTATATTCTGTATATATGAATATATTGGGGTGTTATCTCCTGGAGTCGGGGGATTATATTCTCTATATATTAATATATTGGTGTGTTATCTCCTGGAGTCGGAGGATTATATTCTCTATATATGAATATATCGGGGTGTTCTCTCCTGGAGTTGGGGGATTATATTCTCTATATATGAATATATTGGGGTGTTATCTCCTGGAGTCGGGGGATTATATTCTCTATGTATGAATTTATCGTGGTGTTATCTCCTGGAGTCGGGGGATTATATTCCCTATATATGAATATATCGGGGTGTTCTCTCCTGAAGTCTGGGGATTATATTCTCTATATATAAATATATTGGGGTGTTATCTCCTGGAGTCGGGGGATTATATTCTCTATATATGAATATATCAGAGTATTATCTCCTGGACTCGGGGGATTATATTCTCTATATATAAATATATCGGGGTGTTATCTCCTGGAGTCGGGGGATTATATTCTCTATACATGAATATATCGGGGTGTTATCTCCTGGAGTCTGGGATTATAGTCTTTATATATAAATATATTGGGGTGTTATCTCGTGGAGTCGGAGGATTATATTCTCTATATATGAATATATTGGGGTGTTCTCTCCTGGAGTTGGGGGATTATATTCTGTATAAATGAATATATCAGGGTGTTATCTCCTGGAGTCGGGGGATTATATTCTCTATATATGAATATATCAGAGTGTTATCTCCTGGAGTCGGAGGATTATATTCTCTATATATGAATATATTGGGGTGTTCTCTCCTGGAGTTGGGGGATTATATTCTCTATATATGAATATATTGGGGTGTTATCTCCTGGAGTCGGGGGATTATATTCTCTATAGATGAATACATCAGGGTGTTCTCTCCGGGAGTCGGGAGATGATATTCTTTATATATGAATATATCGGGGTATTATCTCCTGGAGTCGGTGGATTATATTCTTTATAAATGAATATATCAGGGTGTTATCTCCTGGAGTCGGAGGATTATATTGTCTATATATGAATATATCGGGGTGTTATCTCCTGGAGCCGGGGGATTATATTCTCTGTATATGAATATATTCGGTTGTTATCTCCTGGAGTCGTGGGATTATATACTCTATATATGAATTTATCGGGGTGTTATCTCCGGGAGTCGGGGGATTATATTCTCTATAGATGAATATATCGGGGTGTTATCTCCTGGAGTCGGTGGATTATATTCTGTATATATTAATTTATGGGGGGGTTATGTCCTGGAGTTGGGGGATTATATTCTTTATAAATGAATATATCAGGGTGTTATCTCCTGGAGTCGGAGGATTATATTGTCTATATATGAATATATCGGGGTGTTATCTCCTGGAGCCGGGGGATTATATTCTCTGTATATGAATATATTCGGTTGTTATCTCCTGGAGTCGGGGGATTATATACTCTATATATGAATTTATCGGGGTGTTATCTCCGGGAGTAATGGGATTATATTCTCTATATATGAATATATCGGGGTGTTCTCTCCAGGAGTCGGGGGATTATATCCTCTATATATAAATATATTGGGGTGTTATCTTCTGCAGTCTGAGGATTATATTCTCTATATACAAATATATTGGCGTGTTATCTCCAGGAGTCGGGGGATTATATTCTCTACATATGAATATATCAGAGTATTATCTCCTGGAGTCGGGGGATTATATTCTCAATATATGAATATATTGGGGTGTTCTCTCCAGGAGTCGGGGGATTATATTCTGTGTATATGAATATATCGGGGTGTTATCTCCTGGAGTCGGGGGATTATATTCTCAATATATGAATATATTGGGGTGTTCTCTCCAGGAGTCGGGGGATTATATTCTCTGTATATGAATATATCGGGGTGTTCTCTCCTGGTGTCGGGGGATTATATTCTCAATATATGAATATATTGGGGTGTTCTCTCCAGGAGTCGGGGGATTATATTCTCTGTATATGAATATATCGGGGTGTTCTCTCCTGGAGTCGGGGGATAATATTCTCTGTATATGAATATATTGGGGTATTATCTCCTGAAGTCGGGGGATTATATTGTCTGTATATGAATATATTGGGGTGTTATCTCCTGTAGTCGAGGGATTATATTCGGAATATATGAATATATTGGGGTGTTTTCTCCTGGAGTCGGGGGATTATATTTTCTATATATGAATATATCGGGGTGTTCTCTCCTGGAGTCGGGGATTATATTCTGTATATATAAATATATCGGGGTGTTATCTCCTGGAGTCAGGGGATTATATTCTCTATATATGAATATATCGGGATGTTCTCTCGTGGAGTCGGGGGATTATATTCTGTATATATGAATATATCGGGGTCTTATCTCCTGGAGTCGGGGGATTATATTCTCTAAACATGAATATATCTGGGTGTTATCTCTTGGAGTCGGGGGATTATATTCTCTATATATGAATATATTGGGGTGATCTCTCCTGGAGTTGGGGGATTATATTCTCTATATATGAATATATTGGGGTGTTCTCTCCTGGAGTCGGGGGATTATATTCTCTATATATGAATATATTGGGGTGTTCTCTCCTGGAGTCGGGGGATTATATTCTCTATATATGATTATATCGGGGTGTTATCTCTTGGAGTAGGGGGATTATATTCTGTATATATGAATATATCGGGGTCTTATCTCCTGGAGTCGGGGGATTATATTCTCTATACATGAATATATCGGGGTGTTATCGCCAAGAGTCGGCTGATTATATTCTCTATATATGAATATCTTGGGGTGTTATCTCCTGGAGTCGATGGATTATATTCTGTATAAATGAATATATCGGGGTGTTATCTCCTGGTGTCAGGGGATTATATTCTCTATATATGGATATATCGGGGTGTTCTCTCCTGGAGTCGGGGGATTATATTCTGTATATATGATTATATCGGGGTGTTATCTCCTGGTGTCAGGGGATTATATTCTCTATATATGGATATATCGGGGTGTTCTCTCCTGGAGTCGGGGGATTATATTCTGTATTTATGACAATATTGCTGTGTTATCTCCTGGAGTTGGGGGATTATATTCTGTATAAATTAATATATCAGGGTGTTATCTTCTGGAGCCGGGGGATTATATTCTGTATATATGAAAATATTGGAGTGTTGTCTCCTGGAGTTGGGGGATTATATTCTCTATATATGAATATATCAGGTTGTTCTCTCCTGGAGTCGGGGATTATATTCTGTATATATGAATATATCGGGGTGTTATCTCCTGGAGTCGCGGAATTATATTCTCTATATATGAATATATCCGGGTGTTATCTCCTGGAGTAATGGGATTATATTATCTATATATAAATATATCGGGGTGTTATCTCCTGGAGTAATGGGATTATATTCTGCATATATGAATATATCGGGGTGTTATCTCCTGGAGTGGGAGGATTATATTTCCTATATATGAATATATTGGGGTGTTATCTCCTGGAGTCGGGGATTATATTCTGTATATATGAATATATCGGGGTGTTATCTCCTGGAGTAATGGGATTATATTCTCTATATATGAATATATCGCGGTGTTATCTCCTGGAGTCGGGGATTATATTCTATATATATGAATATATCGGGGTGTTCTCTCCAGGAGTCGGGGTATTATATTCTCAATATATGAATATATCGGGGTGTTATCTCCAGGAGTCGTGGGATTATATTCTGTATATATGAATATATCGGGATGTTATATCCTGTAGTCAGGGTATTATATTCTGTATATATGAATATATCGGGGTGTTATATCCTGTAGTCAGGGTATTATATTCTCTATATATGAGTATATCGGGGTGTTCTCTCGAGGAGTCTGGGGATTATATTCTCAATATATGAATATATCGGGGTGTTATCTTCTGGAGTCGGGGGATTATATTCTGTATATATGAATATATCGGGTGTTATCTCCTGGAGTAATGGGATTATATTCTCTATATATGAATATATCGGGGTGTTATCTCCTGGAGTCAGGGGATTATATTCACTATATGATTATATCGGGGTGTTATCTCCTGGAGTCGGGGGATTATATCCTCTATATATGAATATATCGGTGTGTTATCCTTTGGAGTCGGGGGATTATATTCTCTATATAGTATTATATCGGGGTGTTATCTACTGGAGTCAGGGGATTATATTCTCTATATATCAATATATCGGGGTGTTATCTCCTGGAGTCGTGGGATTATATTCTCTATATATGAAGATATAGGGGTGTTATCTCCTCGAGTCGGGGGATTATATTCTCTATATATGAATATATCGGGGTGTTATCTCCTGAAGTCGGGGGATTATATTACCTATATATGAATATATCGGGGTGTTATCTCCTGGAGTCGGGGATTATATTCTCTATATATGAATATATCGGGGTGTTATCTCCTGGAGTCGGGGGATTATATTCTATATATATGAACATATTGGGGTGTTATCTCCTGGACTCATGGGATTATATTCTATATATACGAATAAATCGGGGTGTTATCTCCTGGAGTTGGGGATTATATTCTCTATATATGAATATCTTGGGGTGTTCTCTCCTGGAGTCGGGGGATTATATTCTCTATATATGAATTTATCGTGGTGTTATCTCCTGGAGTCGGGGGGATTATATTCTCTATATATGAATATATCAGGGTGTTATCTCCTGGAGTCGGGAGATAATATTCTCTGTATATGAATATATTGGGGTATTATCTCCTGGAGCCGGGGGATTATATTCTGTATATATGAAAATATCGGGGTGTTATCTCCTGGAGTAATGGGATTATATTCCCTATATATGAATATATCGGGGTGTTCTCTCCTGGAGTCTGGGGATTATATTCTCTATATATAAATATATTGGGGTGTTATCTCCTGGACTCGGGGGATTATATTCTCTATATATGAATATATCAGAGTATTATCTCCTGGACTCGGGGGATTATATTCTCTATATATAAATATATCGGGGTGTTATCTCCTGGAGTTGGGGGATTATATTCTCTATATATGAATATATCGGGGTGTTATCTCCTGGAGTCAGGGGATTATATTCTCTATATATGAATATATTGGGGTGTTATCTCCTGGAGTCTGGGATTATAGTCTGTATATATAAATATATTGGGGTCTTATCTCGTGGAGTCGGGGGGATTATATTCTCTTTATATGATTATATCGGGGTGTTATCTCTTGGAGTAGGGGGATTATATTCTGTATATATGAATATATCGGGGTGTTATCTCCTGGAGTTGAGGGATTATATTCTTTATAAATTAATATATCAGGGTGTTATATTCTGGAGCCGGGGGATTATATTCTGTATATATGAAAATATTGGGGTGTTATCTCCTGGAGTTGGGGGATTATATTCTCTATATATTAATATATCGGGGTGTTGTCTCCTGGAGTCGGGGATTGTATTCTGCATATATGAATATATTGGGGTGTTCTCTCCTGGAGTCGGGGGATTATATTCTGTATAAATTAATATATCAGGGTGTTATATTCTGGAGCCGGGGGATTATATTCGGTATATATGATAATATTGGGGTGTTATCTCCTGGAGTCGGGGGATTATATTATCTATATATTAATAAATCGGGGTGTTATCTCCTGGAGTCGGGGGATTATATTCTCTATATATGAATATATCGGGGTGTTATCTTCTGGAGTAGTGGGATTATATTCTCTATATATGAATTTATCGTGGTGTTATCTCATGGAGTAAAGGGATTATATTCTCTATATATGAATATATCGGGGTGTTATCTCCTGGAGTCGGAGGATTATATTCCCTATATATGAATATATCGGGGTGTTATCTCCTGGAGTCTGGGGATTATATTCTCTATATATGAATATATCAGAGTTTTATCTCCTGGAGTCGGGGGATTATATTCTCTATATATGAATATATCGGGGTGTTATCTCCTGGAGTCGGGGGATTATATTGTCTATATATGAATTTATTGGGGTGTTATCTCCTGAAGTCGGAGGATTATATTCTGTATATATGAATATATCGGGGTGTTATCTCCTGGAGTCTGGGATTATATTCTGTATATATAAATATATCGGGGTGTTATCTCCTGGAGTCAGGGGATTATATTCTCTATATATGAATATATCAGGATGTTCTCTCATGGAGTCAGGGGATTATATTCTCTATACATGAATATATCGGGGTGTTATCTCCTGGAGTCGGGGGATTATATTCTCTATATAGGAATACATAGGGGTGTTATCTCTTGGAGTCGGGGGATTATATTCTCTATACATGAATATATCGGGGTGTTCTCTCCTGGAGTCGGGGGATTATATTCTCTATACATGAATTTATTGGGGTGTTATCTCCTGGAGTAGGGGGATTATATTCTCTATATATGAATATATTGGGGTGTTCTCTCCTGGAGTCGGGGGATTATATTCTCTATATGTTAATATATCGGGGTGTTCTCTCCGGGAGTCGGAGGATTATATCCTCTATATATGAATATATCGGGGTGTTATCTCCTGGAGTCAGGGTATTATATTCTCTATATATAAATACATCGGGGTGTTATCTCCTGGAGTCGGGGGATTATATTCTCTATACAAGAATATATCGGGATGATTTCTGCTGGAGTCGGAGGATTATATTGTCTATATATGAATATATCGGGGTGTTCTCTCCTGGAGTCGGGGGATTATATTCTCTATATATAAATACATCGGGGTGTTATTTCCTGGAGTCGGGGGATTATATTCTGTATATATGAAAATATTGGGGTGCTCTCTCCTGGAGTTGGGGGATTATATTCTGTATAAATGAATATATCGGGATGATATCTCCTGGAGTCGAGGGATTATATTCTCTATATATGAATTTATTAGGGTGTTATCTCCTGGAGTCGGGGGATTATATTCTCTGTGTATGAATATATTGAGGTGTTATCCCCTGGAGTCGGGGGATTAAATTCTCTATATATGAATATATCGGGGTGTCGTCTCCTGGAGTCGGGGGACTATATTCTGTATATATGAATATATCGGGGTGTTATCTCCTGGAGTCATGGGATTATATTCTGTATATATGAATATATCGGGGTGTTCTCTCCAGGAGTCGGGGGATTATATTCTCTATATATGAAAATATTGGGGTGCTCTTTACTGGAGTCATGGGATTATATTCTCTACATATAAATATATTGGGGTGTTATCTCCTCGAGTTGGGGGATTATATTCTCTATATATGAATATATCGGGGTGTTATCTCCTGGAGTCGGGGGATTATATTCTCTTTATATGAATATATTGGCGTGTTATCTCCTGGAGTCAGGGGATTATATTCTCTATATATAAATATATCAGGGTGTTATCTCCTGGAGTCGGGGGATTATATTCTCTTTATATGAATACATTGGGGTGTTATCTCCAGGAGGCGGGGGATTATATTCTCTATCTATGAATATATTGTAGTGTTATCTTCTGGAGTCGGGGGAAAATATTCTCTGTATATGAATAAATTGAGGTGTTATTTCCTGGGGTCGGGGGATTATATTCTCTATATATAAATATATCGGGGTGTTATTTCCTGGAGTCGGGGGATTATATTCTCTATATATGAATATATCGGGATGTTATCTTCTGGAGTCGGGGGATTATATTCTCTATATATTATTATATCGGGGTGTTATCTCCAGGAGTCGGGGGATTATCTTCTTTATATATGAATATATCGGGGTGTTATCTCCTGGAGTCGGGGGATTATATTCTCTATCTATGAATATATTGTAGTGTTATCTTCTGGAGTCGGGGGATTATATTCTCTATATATGAATATATTGGGGTGTTATCTCCTGGAGTCAGGGGATTATATTCTCTGTATATGAATATATCGGGGTGTTATCTCCTGGAGTCGTAGGATTATATTCTCTATCTATGAATATATTGGGATGTTATCTCCAGGAGTCGGGGGATTATATTCTCTATATATGAATATATCGGGGTGTTATCTCCTGGAGTCGGGGGATTATATTTTCTTTATATGAATATATCGGGGTGTTCCCTCCTGGAGTCAGAGGATTATATTCTCTTTGTATGAATATATCGGGGTGTTATCTCCTGTAGTCGGGGATTATATTCTCTATATATGAATATATCAGGGTGTTATCTCCTGGAGTCGGGGGATTATATTCTCTATCTATGAATATATTGTAGTGTTATCTTCTGGAGTCGGGGGATTATATTCTCTATATATGAATATATCGGGGTGTTATCTCCTGGAGTTGGGGGATTATATTCTGTATATATGAATATATTGGGGTGTTATCTCCTGGAGTTGGGGGATTATATTCTGTATATATGAATATATCGGGGTGTTATCTCCTGGAGTCGGAGGATTATATTCTGTATATATGAATATATCGGGGTGTTCTTTCCAGGAGTCGGGGGATTATATTCTCTATATATGTATATTTTATGGTGTTATCTCCTGGAGTAATGGGATTATATTATCTATATATGAATATATCGGGGAGTTAACTCCTGGAGTAATGGGATTATATTCTCTATATATGAATATATCGGGGTGTTATCTCCTGGAGTAATGGGATTATATTCTCTATATATGAATATATCGGGGAGTTAACTCCTGGAGTAATGGGATTATATTCTCTATATATGAATATATTAGGGTGTTCTCTCCTGGAGTCGGGGATTATATTTTCTATATATGAATATATTAGGGTCTCCTTTCCTGGTGTCGGGGGATTATATTCTCTATATGTGAATATATCGGGGTGTTCTCTCCTGGAGTCGGGGAATATATTCTCTGTATATGAATATATCGGGGTGTTATCTCCTGGAGTCGGGGGATTAAATTCCCTATATATGAATATATTAGGGTGTTCTTTCCTGGAGTCGGGGGATTATATTCTCTATATATGAATATATTGGGGTGTTCTCTCCTGGAGTCGGGGAATATTTTCTCTATATATGAATATATCGGGGTATTATCTCCTGGAGTTGGGGGATTATATTCTGTATATATGAATATATTGGGGTCTTATCTCCTGGAGTTGGGGGATTATATTCTGTATATATGAATATATCGGGGTGTTATCTCCTGGAGTCTGGGATTTTATTCTGTATATATGAATATATTGGGGTGTTCTTTCCAGGAGTCGGGGGATTATATTCTCTATATATGTATATTTTATGGTGTTATCTCCTGGAGTAATGGGATTATATTCTCTATATATCAATATATTAGGGTGTTCTTTCCTGGAGTCGGGGATTATATTTTCTATATATGAATATATTAGGGTCTCCTTTCCTGGTGTCGGGGGATTATATTCTCTATATGTGAATATATCGGGGTGTTCTCTCATGGAGTCGGGGATTATATTTTCTATATATGAATATATTAGGGTGTTATCTCCTGGAGTCGAGGGATTATATTCTGTATATATGGATATATCGGGGTGTTCTCTCCTGGAGTCGGGGAATATATTCTCTGTATATGAATATATCGGGGTGTTATCTCCTGGAGTCGGGGGATTAAATTCTCTATATATGAATATATTAGGGTGTTCTTTCCTGGAGTCGGGGGATTATATTCTCTATATAAGAATATATCGGGGTGTTATCTCCTGGAGTCGGGGGATTAAATTCTCTATATATGAATATATTAGGGTGTTCTTTCCTGGAGTCGGGGGATTATATTCTCTATATATGGATATATCGGGGTGTTATCTCCTGGAGTCGGGGATTATATTCTCTATATATGAATATATCGGGGTGTTCTCTCCTGGAGTCGGGGAATATATTCTCTATATATGAATATATCGGGGCGTTATCTCCTGGAGTCGGGGATTATATTCTGTATATATGAATATATTGGGGCGTTATCTCCTGGAGTCGGGGATTATATTCTGTATATATGAATATATCGGGGTGTTATCTCCTGGAGTCTGGGGATTATATTCTGTATATATGAATATATCGGGGTGTTATCTCCAGGAGTCGTGGGATTATATTCTCTATCTATGAATATATTGTAGTGTTATATTCTGGAGTCGGGGGATTATATTCTCTATATATGAATATATTGCGGTGTTATCTCCTGGAGTCGGGGGATTATATTCTCTATATATGAATATATCAGGGTGTTATCTCCTGGAGTCGGGGAATATATTCTCTATATATGAATATATTGGGGTGCTATCTGCTGGAGTCGAGGGATTATATTCACTATATATAAATATATCGGGGTTTTATTTCCTGGAGTCGGGGGATTATATTCTCTATATATGAATATATTGGGGTGTTATCTCCTGGAGTCGGGGGATTATATTCTCTATATATGAATATATCGGGGTGTTATCTCTTGGAGTCAGGGGATTATATTCTCTATATATGAATATATCGGGGTGTTATCTCCTGGAGTCGGGGGATTATATTCTCTATATATGAATATATCGGGGTGTTATCTCTTAGAGTCGGGGGAATATATTCTCTATATATGAATATATTGGGGTGCTCTCTCCTGGAGTAATGGGATTATATTCTCTATATATGAATATATCGGGGTGTTATCTCCTGGAGTCGGAGGATTATATTCTCTATATATGAATTTATTGGGGTGTTATCTCCTGGAGTCAGGGGATTATATTCTCTATATATGAATATATTGGGGTGTTATCTCCTGGAGTCAGAGGATTATAATCTCTATTTATGAAAATATTGGGGTGTTATCTCCTGGAGTCTAGGGATTATATTCTCTATATATGAATATATCAGGGTGTTATTTCCTTGAGTCGTGGGATTATATTCTGTATATATGAATATATCGGGGTGTTATCTCCTGGAGTCTTGGGATTATATACTGTATATATGAATATATTGGGGTGTTATCTCCTGGAGTCTTGGAATTATATTCACTATATATGAATATATCGGGGTGTTATCTCCTGGAGTCGGGGATTATATTCTCTATAAATGAATATATCGGGGTGTTATCTCCTGGAGTCGAGGGATAATTTTCTCTGTATATGAATATATTGGGGTGTTATCTCCTGGAGTCGGGGGATTATATTCTGTATATATGAATATATCAGAGTGTTATCTCCTGGAGTCGGAGGATTATATTCTCTATATATGAATATATCGGGGTGTTATCTCCTGGAGTCGGGGATTATATTCTCTATATATGAATATATCGGGGTCTTATCTCCTGGAGTCGGGGGATTATATTCTCTATATATGAATATATCGGGGTGTTATCTTCTGGAGTCGGGGGATTATATTCTCTATATATGAATATATCGGGGTGTTATTTCCTGGAGTCGGGGGATTATATTCTCTATCTATGAATATATCGGTGTGTTATCTCCTGGAGTCGGGGGATTATATTCTCTATATATTAATATATTGGAGTGCTATCTCCTGGAGTCTGGGGATTATATTCTCAATATATGAATATATCGGGGTGTTATCTATTGGAGTCAGGGGATTTTATTCTCTATATATGAATATATTGGGGTGTTCTTTGTGGAGTCGGGGGATTATATTCTCTATATATGAATATATTGGGGTGTTATCTCCTGGACTCTTGGGATTATATTCTGTATATATGAATATATCGGGGTCTTATCTCCTGGAGTC
Organism: Phyllobates terribilis; assembly: GCF_046119375.1. NCBI lineage: Eukaryota > Metazoa > Chordata > Amphibia > Anura > Dendrobatidae > Phyllobates > Phyllobates terribilis. The sequence goes on along the minus strand of NW_027362761.1, from coordinate 1,231,619,428 downwards.
GGGGATTATATTCTCTATATATGAATATATTGGGGTGTTATCTATTGGAGTCGGGGGATTATATTCTCTATATATGAATATATTGGGGTGTTATCTCCTGGAGTCGGGGTATTTTATTCTCTATATATGAATATATCGGGGTGTTATCTCCTGGAGTCGGAGGATTATATACTCTATATATGAATATATTGGGGTGTTCTCTCCTGAAGTCAGAGGATTATAATCTCTATTTATAAAAATATTGGTGTGTTATCTCCTGGAGTTGGGGGATTATATTCTGTATATATGAATATATCGGGGTGTGATCTCCTGGAGTCGGAGGATTATATACTCTATATATGAATATATTGGGGTGTTCTCTCCTGAAGTCAGAGGATTATAATCTCTATTTATGAAAATATTGGGGTGTTATCTCCTGGAGTCGGGGGATTATATTCTCTATATATGAATATATCGCTGTGTTATTTCCTGGAGTCGGAGGATTATATACTCTATATATGAATATATTGGGGTGTTATCTCCTGAAGTCGGACGATTTTATTTTTTATATATGAATATATTGGGGTGTTATCTCCTGGAGTCGGGGGATTATATTCTCTATATATGGATATATCGGGGTGTTGTATCCTGGAGTCGGGGGATTATATTCTCTATATATGAGTATATCGGGGTGTTATCTCCTGGAGTCGGGGGATTATATTCTCTGTATATGAATATATCAGGGTGTTATCTCCTGGAGTCGGGGGATTATATTCTCTATATATGAATATATTGGGGTGTTATCTCCTGGAGTCGTGAGATTATATTCTGTATGTAAGAATATATTGGGGTGTTATCTCCTGGAGTCGGGGATTATATTCTCTATAAATGAATATATCGGGGTGTTTTCTCCTGGAGTCTTGGGATTATATTCACTATATATGAATATATTGGGGTGTTATCTCCTGGAGTCGGAGGATTATATTCTCTATATATGAATATATCGGGGTGTTATCTCCAGGAGTCGGAGGATTATATTCTCTATATATGAATATATCGGGGTGTTATCTCCAGGAGTCGGAGGATTATATACTCTATATATGAATATATCGGGGTGTTATCTCCTGGAGTAATGGGATTATATTCTCTATATATGAATATATCGGGGTGTTATCTCCAGGAGTCGGAGGATTATATACTCTATATATGAATATATCGGGGTGTTATCTCCTGGAGTAATGGGATTATATTCTCTATATATGAATATATTGGGGTGTTATCTCCTGGAGTCAGGGAATATATTCTCTATATATGAATATATCGCGGTGTTATCTCCTGGAGTCGGGGGATTATATTGTCTATATATGAATATATCGGGATGTTATCTCCTGGAGTCGGGGGATTATTTTCTGTATATATAAATATATCGGGGTGTTATCTCCTGGAGTCGGGGGATTATATTCTCTATATATAAATATATCGGGGTGTTATCTCCTGGAGTCAGGGGATTCTATTCTGTATATATGAATATATTGGGGTGTTCTCTCCAGGAGTCGGGGATTATATTCTCTATATATGAATTTATTGTGGTGTTATCTCCTGGAGTCGGAGGATTATATTCTTTATATATGAATATATTGGGGTGTTATCTCCTGGAGTCAGGGGATTATATTCTCAATATATGAATATATCGGGGTGTTATCTCCTGGAGACGGAGGATTATATTCTTTATATATGAATATATCGGGGTGTTATCTCCTGGAGTCGGGGGATTATATTCTCTATATATGTATATATCGGGGTGTTATCTCTTGGAGTCGGAGGATTATATTCACTATATATGAATATATTGGGGTGTTATCTCCTTGAGTCGAGGGATTATATTCTCTATATATGAATATATTGGGGTGTTATCTCCTGGAGTCTGGGGATTATATTCTCAATATATGAATATATTGGGGTATTATCTACTGGAGTCGGGGGATTATATTCTGTATATATGAATATATTGAGGTGTTATCTCCTGGAGTCGGGGGATTATATTCTTTATATATTAATATATCAGGGTGTTATCTACTGGAGTCGGGGGATTATATTCTCTATATATGAATATATCGGGGTGTTATCTCCTGGAGTTGGGGGATTATATTCTCTATTTATGAATATATCGCTGTGTTATCTCCTGGAGTCGGGGGATTATATTCTCTATATATGAATATATTGGGGTGTTACCTCCTGGAGTCTGGGGATTATATTCTCAATATATGAATATATTGGGGTGTTATCTACTGGAGTCGGGGGATTATATTCTGTATATATGAATATATTGAGGTGTTATCTCCTGGAGTCGGGGGATTATATTCTTTATATATGAATATATCAGGGTGTTATCTACTGGAGTCGGGGGATTATATTCTCTATATATGAATATATCGGGGTGTTATCTCCTGGAGTTGGGGGATTATATTCTCTATTTATGAATATATCGCTGTGTTATCTCCTGGAGTCTGAGGATTATATTCTCTATATATGAATATATCGGGGTGTTATCTCCTGGAGTCGGGGGATTATATTCTCTATATATGAATATATTAGGGTGTTCTCTCCTGGAGTCGGGGGATTATATTCTCTATATATGAATATATTCTGGTGTTATCTCCTGGAGTATTGGGATTATATTCTCTATATATGAAGATATCGGGATGTTCTCTCCAGGAGTCGGGGGATTATATTCTCAATATATGAATATATTGGGGTGTTATCTCCTGGAGTAATGGGATTATATTCTTTATATATTAATATATCGGGGTGTTATCTCCTGGAGTCGGGGGTTTAGATTCTGTATATATGAATATATCGGGGTGTTATCTCCTGGAGTCGGGGGTTTAGATTCTGTATATATGAATATATCGGGGTGTTATCTCCTGGAGTCGGGGGTTTAGATTCTGTATATATGAATATATCGGGGTGTTATCTCCTGGAGTCGGGGACTATATTCTGTATATATGAATATATCGGGGTGTTCTCTCCAGGAGTTGGGGGATTATATTCTCAATATATGAATATATTGGGGTGTTATCTACTGGAGTCGGGGGATTATATTCTGTATATATGAATATATTGAGGTGTTATCTACTGGAGTCGGGGGATTATATTCTATATATATGAATATATCGGGGTGTTATCTCCTGGAGTTGGGGGATTATATTCTCAATATATGAATATATTGGGGTGTTATCTACTGGAGTCGGGGGATTATATTCTGTATATATGAATATATTGAGGTGTTATCTACTGGAGTCGGGGGATTATATTCTCTATTTATGAATATATCGGTGTGTTATCTCCTGGAGTCTGGGGATTATATTCTCTATATATGAATATATCGGGGTGTTATCTCCTGGAGTCGGGGGATTATATTCTCTATATATGAATATATTAGGGTGTTCTTTCCTGTAGTCGGGGGATTATATTCTGTATATATGAATATATCGGGGTGTTCTCTCCTGGAGTCGGGGGATTATATTCTCTACATATGAATATATTGGGGTGTTATCTCCTGGAGTATTGGGATTATATTCTCTATATATGAATATATCGGGATGTTCTCTCCAGGAGTCGGGGGATTATATTCTCAATATATGAATATATTGGGGTGTTATCTCCTGGAGTTGGGGGAAAATATTCTCTGTATATGAATATATTGGGGTGTTTCCTCCTGGAGTCAGGGGATTATATTCTCTATATATTAATAAATCGGGTGTTATCTCCTGGAGTAATGGGATTATATTCTCTATATATGAATATATTGTGGTGTTTTCTCCTGGAGTCGGGGGATTATATTCTGTATATATGAATATATCGGGGTGTTATCTCCTGGAGTCGGGGGATTATATTCTATATATATGAATATATCGGGGTGTTATCTCCTGGAGTCGGGGGATTATATTCTCTATATATAAATATATCGGGGTTTTATTTCCTGCAGTCGGGGGGATTATATCCTCTATATATGAATATATCGGGGTGTTATCTTCTGGAGTCGGGGGATTATATCCTCTATATAGTATTATATCGGGGTGTTATCTCCTGGAGTCGGGGGGATTATATCCTCTATATATGATTATATAGGGGTGTTATCTCCTGGGGTCGGGGGATTATATTCTCAATTTATTAATATATCGGGGTGTTCTCTCCAGGAATCGGGGGATTATATTCTCAATATATGAATATATTGGGGTGTTATCTCCTGGAGTTGGGGGATAATATTCCCTGTATATGAATATATTGGGGTGTTATTTCCTGGAGTCGGGGATTATATTCTCTATAAATGAATATATCGGGGTCTTATCTCCTGGAGTAATGGGATTATATTCTCTATATATGAATATATCGGGGTTTTATCTCCTGGAGTCATGGGATTATATTCTGCATATATGAATATATCGGGGTGTTCTCTCCAGGAATCGGGGGATTATATTCTCAATATATGAATATATTGGGGTGTTATCTCCTGTAGTTGGGGGATAATATTCTCTGTATATGATTTTATTGGGGTGTTATCTCCTGGAGTCGGGGGATAATATTCTCTATATATGAATATATTGGGGTGTTATCTCCTGGAGTCGGGGGATTATATTCTCTATATATTAAAAAATCGGGGTGTTATCTCCTGGAGTCGCGGAATTATATTCTCTATATATGAATATATCCGGGTGTTATCTCCTGGAGTAATGGGATTATATTATCTATATATAAATATATCGGGGTGTTATCTCCTGGAGTAATGGGATTATATTCTGCATATATGAATATATCGGGGTGTTATCTCCTGGAGTGGGAGGATTATATTTCCTATATATGAATATATTGGGGTGTTATCTCCTGGAGTCGGGGATTATATTCTGTATATATGAATATATCGGGGTGTTATCTCCTGGAGTAATGGGATTATATTCTCTATATATGAATATATCGCGGTGTTATCTCCTGGAGTCGGGGATTATATTCTATATATATGAATATATCGGGGTGTTCTCTCCAGGAGTCGGGGTATTATATTCTCAATATATGAATATATCGGGGTGTTATCTCCAGGAGTCGTGGGATTATATTCTCTATATATGAGTATATCGGGGTGTTCTCTCGAGGAGTCGGGGTATTATATTCTCAATATATGAATATATTGGGGTGTTATTTCCTGGAGTCTGGGGATTATATTCTCAATATATGAATATATCGGGGTGTTATCTTCTGGAGTCGGGGGATTATATTCTGTATATATGAATATATCGGGTGTTATCTCCTGGAGTAATGGGATTATATTCTCTATATATGAATATATCGGGGTGTTATCTCCTGGAGTCAGGGGATTATATTCACTATATGATTATATCGGGGTGTTATCTCCTGGAGTCGGGGGATTATATCCTCTATATATGAATATATCGGTGTGTTATCCTTTGGAGTCGGGGGATTATATTCTCTATATAGTATTATATCGGGGTGTTATCTACTGGAGTCAGGGGATTATATTCTCTATATATCAATATATCGGGGTGTTATCTCCTGGAGTCGTGGGATTATATTCTCTATATATGAAGATATAGGGGTGTTATCTCCTGGAGTCGGGGGATTATATTCTCTATATATGAATATATCGGGGTGTTATCTCCTGGAGTCGGGGATTATATTCTCTATATATGAATATATCGGGGTGTTATCTCCTGGAGTCGGGGGATTATATTCTATATATATGAACATATTGGGGTGTTATCTCCTGGAGTCATGGGATTATATTCTATATATACGAATAAATCGGGGTGTTATCTCCTGGAGTCAGGGGATTATATTCTCGATATATGAATATATCGGGGTGTTATCTCCTGGAGTCGGGGATTATATTCTCTATATATTAATATATTGGAGTGTTATCTCCTGGATTCGGAGATTATATTCTCTATATATGAATATATCGGGGTGTTATCTCCTGGAGTCGGGGGATTATATTCTCTATATATGAATATATCGGGGTGTTATCTCCTGGAGTTGGGGGATTAAATTCTCTATATGTGAATATATTGGGGTGTTATCTCCTGGAGTCGGGGGATTATATTCTCTATATGTGAATATATTGGGGTGTTATCTCCTGGAGTATGGGGATTATATTCTCTATATATGAATATATCTGGGTGTTATCTCCTGGAGTCGGTGGATTATTTTCTGTATATATGAATATATCGGGGTGTAACCTCCTGGAGTCGGGGGATTATATTCTCTATGTATGAATATATTGGGGTGTTCTCTCCTGGAGTCAGGGGATTATATTCTCTATATATGAATATATCGGGGTGTTATCTCTTGGAGTCGGGGGATTATATTCTCTATATACGAATAAATCGGGGTGTTATCTCCTGGAGTCGGAGGATTATGTTCTCTATTTATGAATATATCGGGGTGTTATCTCCTGGAGTCGGGGGATTATATTCTCTATATATGAATATATTGGGGTGTTATCTCTTGGAGTCGGGGGATTATATTCTCTATATATGAATATATTGGGGTGTTATCTCTTGGAGTCGGGGGATTATATTCTCTATATATGAATATATCGGGGTGTTATCTCCTGGAGTCAGGGGATTATATTCTCTATATATGAATATATTGGGGTGTTATCTCTTGGAGTCGGGGGATTATATTCTCTATATACGAATAAATCGGGGTGTTATCTCCTGGAGTCGGAGGATTATGTTCTCTATTTATGAATATATCGGGGTGTTATCTCCTGGAGTCGGGGGATTATATTCTCTATATATGAATATATCCGGGTGTTATCTCCTGGAGTCGGGGGATTATATTCTCTATATGTGAATATATTGGGGTGTTCTCTCGTGGAATCGGGGGATTATATTCTCTATATATGAATGTATCGGGGTGTTATCTCCTGGAGTTGGGGGATTATATTCTCTATATGTGAATATATTGGGGTGTTGTCTCCTGGAGTCGGGGGATTATATTCTCTATATGTGAATATATTGGGGTGTTATCTCCTGGAGTCGGGGGATTATTTTCTGTATATATGAAGATATCGGGGTGTAAACTCCTGGAGTCGGGGGATTATATTCTCTAAGTATGAATATATCAGGGTGTTATCTCCTGCAGTCAGGGGATTATATTCTATATATATGAATATATCGGGGTGTTATCTTCTAGAGTCATGGGATTATATTCTCTATATATGAATATATCTGGGTGTTCTCTCCTGAAGTCAGGGGATTATATTCTCTATATATGAATATATTGGCGTGTTATCTCCTGGAGTCGGGGGATTATATTCTCTATATATGAATATATCGGGGTGTTCTCTCCTGGAGTAATGGGATTATATTCCCTATATATGAATATATCGGGGTGTTATCTCTTGGAGTTGGGGGATTATATTCTGTATATATGAATATATTGGGGTGTTATCTCCTGGAGTCGGGGGATTATATTCTCTATATATGAATATATAGGGGTGTTATCTCCTGGAGTCGGGGGATTATATTCTCTATATATGAATATATCGGGGTGTTATTTCCTGGAGTAATGGGATTATATTCCCTATATATGAATATATCGGGGTGTTCTCTCCTGGAGTAATGGGATTATATTCCCTATATATGAATATATCGGGGTGTTCTCTCCTGCAGTCTGGGGATTGTATTCACTATATATGAATATGTTGGGGTGTTATTTCCTGAATCCGGGGGATTAGATTCTCTATAAATGAATATATTGGGGTGTTATCTCCTGGATTCGGGGGATTATATTCTCTATATATGAATATATCGGGGTGTTCTCTTCTGGATTCGGGGTTAATATTCTCTATGTATGAATATATCGGGGTGTTATCTCCTGGAGTCAGGGGATTATTTTCTCTATATATGAATATATCGGGGTGTTATCTCCTGGATTCGGGGGATTATATTCTCTATATATGAATATATCGGGGTGTTCTCTTCTGGATTCGGGGTTAATATTCTCTATGTATGAATATATCGGGGTGTTATCTCCTGGAGTCAGGGGATTATTTTCTCTATATATGAATATATCGGGGTGTTATCTTCTAGAGTCATGGGATTATTTTCTCTATATATGAATATATTGGGGTGTTATCTCCTGGAGTCGGGGGATTATATTCTCTATGTATGAATATATTGGGGTGTTATCTCCTGCAGTCGGGGGATTATATTCTCTATATGTGAATATATTGGGGTGTTCTCTCCTGGAGTCGGGGTATTATATTCTCTATATGTGAATATATTGGGGTGTTATCTCCAGGAGTCGGGGGATTATATTCTCTATATGTGAATATATTTTGGTGTTCTCTCCTGGAGTCGGGGGAATATATTCTCTATATATGAATATATCGGCGTGTTATCTCCTGGAGTCGGGGGATTATATTCTCTATATATGAATATATAGGGGTGTTCTCTCCTGGATTCGGGGATAATATTCACTATATATGAATATATCGGGGTGTTATCTCCTGGAGTCGGGGGATTATATTCTCTATATATGAATATATCGGGTTGTTATCTCCTGGAGTCGGGGGATTATATTCTCTATATATGAATATATCGGGGTGTTATCTCCTGGATCCGGGGGATTATATTCTCTATAAATGAATATATCGGGGTGTTATCTCCTGGAGTCGGGGGATTATATTCTCTATATATAAATATATCGGGGTGTTATCTCCAGGAGTAGGAGATTATATTCTCTATATATGAATATATCGGGGTTTTATCTCCTGGAGTCGGGGGATTATATTCTCTATGTATGAATATATTGGGGTGTTATCTCCTGGAGTCGGGGGATTATATTCTGTATATATGAATATATCGGGGTGTTATCTCCTGGAGATGGGGGATTATATTCTCTTTATTTGAATATTTTGGGGTGTTATCTCCTGGAGTCGGGGGATTATATTCTCTCTTTATGAAAATATTGGGGTGTTATCTCCTGGAGTCTTGGGATTATATTCACTATATATGAATAAAGTGGGGTGTTATCGATTGGAGTTGGGGGATTTTATTATCTATATATGAATATATTGGGGTGTTATCTCCTGGAGTCGAAGGATTATATTCTCTATTTATAAAAATATTGGGGTGTTATCTCCTGGAGTCGGGGGATTATATTCTCTATATATGAATATATCGGGGTGTTAATTCCTGGAGTCGGGGGATTATATTCTCTCTTTATGAAAATATTGGGGATGTTATCTCCTGGAGTCTGGGGATTATATTCTCTATAAATGAATATATCGGGGTGTTATTTCGTGGAGTCGGGGGATTATATTCTTTCTTTATGAAAATATTGGGGATGTTATCTCCTGGAGTCTGGGGATTATATTCTCTATATATGAATATATCGGGGTGTTATCTCCTGGAGTCGGGGGATTATATTCTGTATATATGAATATATCGGGGTGTTATCTCCTGGTGTCGAGGGATAATATTTTCCATATATGAATATATCGGTGTGTTATCTCCTGGAGTCGGGGGATTATATTCTCTATATATAAATATATCGGGGTGTTCTTTCCTGGATTCGGGGGATTATATTCTCTATATATGAGTATATCGGGGTGTTCTCTCCTGGAGTCGGGGGATTATATTCTCTATATATGAATATATTAGGGTGTTCTTTCCTGGAGTCGGAGGATTATATTCTCTATATATAAATATATCGGGGTGTACTCTCCTGGAGTCGGGGGATTATATTCTCTATACATGAATATATCGGGGTGTTATCTCCTGGATTCATGGGATTATATTCTCTATATACGAATAAATCGGGGTGTTATCTTCTGGTGTCATGGGATTATATTCTCAAAATATGAATATATCGGGGTGTTATCTCCTTGAGTCGGGGGATTATATTCTCTATATAGGAATACATAGGGGTGTTATCTCCTGGAGTCGGGGGATTATATTCTCTATATGTGAATATATTGGGGTGTTCTCTCCTGGAGTCGGCGTATTATATTCTCTATATGTGAATATATTGGGGTGTTATCTCCTGGAGTCGGGGGATTATATTCTCTATATGTGAATATATTGGGGTGTTCTCTCCTGGAGTCGGGGGATTATATTCTCTATATATGAATATATCGGCGTGTTATCTCCTGGAGTCGGGGGATTATATTCTCTATATATGAATATATTGGGGTGTTATCTCCTGGTGTCGGGGGATTATATTCTCTTTATTTGAATATTTTGGGGTGTTTTCTCCTGGAGTCGGGGGATTATATTCTCTATATATGAATATATCGGGGTGTTATCTCCTGGAGATGAGGGATTATATTCTCTTTATTTGAATATTTTGGGGTGTTCTCTCCTGGATTCGGGGATAATATTCACTATATATGAATATATCGGGGTGTTATCTCCTGGAGTCGGGGGATTATATTCTCTATATATGAATATATCGGGTTGTTATCTCCTGGAGTCGGGGGATTATATTCTCTATATATGAATATATCGGGGTGTTATCTCCTGGATCCGGGGGATTATATTCTCTATAAATGAATATATCGGGGTGTTATCTCCTGGAGTCGGGGGATTATATTCTCTATATATAAATATATCGGGGTGTTATCTCCTGGAGTCGGGGGATTATATTCTCTATATATGAATATATCGGGGTGTTATCTCCTGGATCCGGGGGATTATATTCTCTATATATGAATATATCGGGGTTTTATCTCCTGGAGTCGGGGGATTATATTCTCTATGTATGAATATATTGGGGTGTTCTCTTCTGGAGTCGGGGGATTATATTCTGTATATATGAATATATCGGGGTGTTATCTCCTGGAGATGAGGGATTATATTCTCTTTATTTGAATATTTTGGGGTGTTTTCTCCTGGAGTCGGGGGATTATATTCTCTCTTTATGAAAATATTGGGGATGTTATCTCCTGGAGTCTGGGGATTATATTCTGTATATATGAATATATCAGGGTGTTATCTCCTGGAGTCTGGGGATTATATTCACTATATATGAATATATTGGGGTGTTATCTCCTGGAGTCGGGGGATTTTATTCTCTATATATGAATATATTAGGGTGTTCTTTCCTGGAGTCGGAGGATTATATTCTCTATATATAAATATATCGGGGTGTTCTCTCCTGGAGTCGGGGGATTATATTCTCTAGATATAAATATATCGGGGTGTTATCTCCTGGAGTCGGGGGATTATATTCTCTATATATAAATATATAGGGGTGTTCTCTCCTGGAGTCGGGGGATTATATTCTCTAGATATAAATATATCGGGGTGTTATCTCCTGGAGTCAGGGGATTATATTCTCTATATAGGAATATATCGGGGTGTTATCTCCTGGAGTCATGGGATTATATTCTCTATATATAAATATATAGGGGTGTTATCTCCTGGAGTCGGAGGATTATATTCTCTATTTATGAATATATCGTGGTGTTCTCTCCTGGAGTCAGGGGATTATATTCTCTATATATGAATATATCGGGGTGTTATCTCCTGGAGTCGGGGGATTATATTCTCTATATATGAATATATCGTGGTTTTCTCTCCTGGAGTCAGGGGATTATATTCTCTATATATTAATATATTGGAGTGTTATCTCCTTGAGTCAGGGATTATATTCTGTATATATGAATATATCGGGGTGTTATCTTCCGGAGTCTGGGGATTAATTTCTCAATATATGAATATTTCGGGGTGTTATCTCTCCTGGAGTCGGGGGATTATATTCTCTTTATATTAATAAATCGGGGTGTTATCTCCTGGATTAATGGGATTATATTCTCTGTATATGAATATATTGGGGTGTTGTCTCCTGGAGTCGGGGGATTATATTCTCTATATATGAATATATCAGAGTATTATCTCCTGTAGTCAGGGGATTATATTCACTATATGATTATATCGGGGTGTTATCTCCTGGAGACGCAGGATTATATTCACTATATGATTATATCGGGGTGTTATCTCCCGGAGTCGAGGGATTATATTCTCTATATATAAATATATCGGGGTTTTATTTCAAGGAGTCGGGGGATTATATCTTCTATATAGTATTTTATCGGGGTATTATCTCCTGGTGTCGGAGGATTATATTCTCTATATATGAATATATCGGGGTGTTATCTCCTGGATTAATGGGATTATATTCTCTATATATGAATATATTGGGGTGTTCTCTCGTGGACTCTGAGGATTATATTCTCTATATATGAATATATTGGGGTGTTATCTCCTGGAGCCGGGGGATTATATTCTCTGTATATGAATATATCCGTGTGTTATCTCCTGGAGTCGGGGGATTATATTCTCTATATATGAATATATCGGTGTGTTATCTCCTGGAGTCGGGGGATTATATTCTGTATATATGAATATATTGGGGTGTTCTCTCGTGGACTCTGAGGATTATATTCTCTATATATGAATATATCCGTGTGTTATCTCCTGGAGTCGGGGGATTATATTCTGTATATATGAATATATTGGGGTGTTCTCTCGTGGACTCTGAGGATTATATTCTCTATATATGAATATATCCGTGTGTTATCTCCTGGAGTCGGAGGATTATATTCTCTATATATGAATATATCGGGGTGTTATCTCCTGGAGTCGGAGGATTGTATTCTCTATATATGAATATATTGGGGTGTTATCTCCTGGAGTCTGGGGATTATATTCACTTTATATGAATATATTGGGATGTTATCTTCTGGAGTCGGGGGATTATATTCTCTATATATGAATATATCGGGGTGTTATCTCCTGGAGTCGGAGGATTGTATTCTCTATATATGAATATATTGGGGTGTTATCTCCTGGAGTCTGGGGATTATATTCACTTTATATGAATATATTGGGATGTTATCTTCTGGAGTCGGGGGATTATATTCTCTATATATGAATTGTAGCGCCGGCGTCCCTGCCCTCTGCTAGGCAGGGACGCTGTTCCCCTCACCCCTCTGCTCCGTGCCCGGCGTCCTCCTCCCGCTTTGCTGGCAGCGCGCGCTCCTTCCCGGCCACTGTGCTTAGGGCGCGCGCGCGCGCTCTCCCTCCCTCTTAAAGGGGCCGCGCGCGCCGTCCTAAGGAGTCCCCGGCCAATGGCCGGAGGACTTCACCATATATAAGGCACCTCCTCCAAAATGGAGGTGCCCGAGCAATGTTGTTGCACTGTTCACTACTCTGCTTCAGCCCTCAGGTCCCGTTGCCAGTTACCTGCCAGATACCTGCCAGATTCCTGCCAGCTTGCTGTCTTTTCCTGCCTGATTATCTGCTACCTGCCTGCTAGTCTGAGGTCCGACGGTCTGCCTTACTACTCCTGTCAGTCTGTCTAAGGACCAGCCTGCCCGCTCACCTGGGAGCGCACTTCAGCCACCTGCCTGCTTGCCTGAGGTCCGACGGTCTGCCTTCCAACTCCTGTCAGTCTGTCTATGGACCAGCTTGCCTGCTCACCTGGGAGCACACATCTGCTACCTGCCTGCTAGCCTACCTGGAGGCTCCGCCGTCACGTGCTGTGACCACCTGCCTGTCCAGTGACTCCTGCCCGCTCACCTGGGAGCGCTCATCTGCTGCCTGTCTGCTAGCCTACCTGGAGGCTCTGCCGTCACGTGCTGTGACCACCCGCCTGTCCAGAGACTCCTGCCCGCTCACCTGGGAGCGCTCATCTGCCGCCTGTCTGTTCGTCTTCCTGGAGGCTCCGCCGTCACATGCTGTGACCACCCGTTCATCCAGAGACTCTCGCCTGCTCACCTGGGAGCTCACGTCTATCATCAGCCGCCACAGGTCGTACCAACCCTTTACCCAGAGACTGCCCCGGTCACTTGCCGTGACCATCTGCCCGTTCATCCAGAGACTGCCCCGGTCACTTGCCGTGACCATCTGCCCGTTCATCCAGAGACTGCCCCGGTCACTTGCCGTGACCATCTGCCCGTTCATCCAGAGACTGCCCCGGTCACTTGCCGTGACCTCCAGCCCGTTTACTCTGAGACTGTCCCGGTCACCTGCTGTGACTTCCTGCCCGTCTTCCCTGGTCGCCACCCGCTCCCTTACAAGGACCGCCCCCTTGTATAGTAGCTCAGAGGTTCCGCCTCCCAGACCCGTTACAGTTTGCTCGGGCCATGGAACCCGGTGGCACCCAAGCTCCCTCGCTTTCGGACCTACGTCATGAACTGTCCCGTCAGAGGTCCCAACAGGAGTCCATCCTGAGTCATCTGCGGAATGTCAACTCTTTCCTGGACACTCTGACTGCTCCACCAGCAACCACCGCTAGTGTCATGACTCGCAGCACGGCAGCGCCGCTGCCCACGAATACCATGGCATCCTGCCCCAGACCCCCGCTTTCTGCACCTCCTCGCTTCGGAGGCGACCCCGCTCAAGCTAGGGGCTTCATAAACCAGTGCACCCTGCACTTTGAACTATTGTCCCACCAGTTTAACTCCAACCGGGCCAAAATTGCCTTCATCATGTCCCATCTCACCGGGGAGGCCCTGGCCTGGCTAAATCCTCTATGGGAGAGAGGAGACCCCCTGGTGTCCGACTTGCCTGCCTTTCTCACGGCTTTCCGGAGACTCTTCGACGAACCCGGACGGAAGACCTCATCCGCATCATCTCTGCTACGCCTCCGTCAGGGAAATCTCACCGTGGGCCAATATGCCATACGGTTCCGTACCCTTGCCTCGGAGCTGGCCTGGGATAACGACGCTCTGGTATCCGTCTTCTGGGAGGGTCTGTCCGGCTGTATTAAAGATGAACTTGCCGGTCGGGACATTCCTACCACTCTCGATGACCTAATAACTCTTGCCTCCCGGATTGACCTACGGTTCCAGGAGCGTTCCAAAGAGGTCACCCGTGAGAGGAGGTTTCCACATCTAGCTCCTACTCTTCAGAAACCCGTCACTCCCTCCGTCTCTCCCCAGGTACACTCTCCTGAGCCTACGCAGGTCGACCAGACCAAGATGGTCAAAACCCGTCAGGACTTACGCCGTGCCGAGGGGAGCTGCTTCTACTGTGGCAGTAAGGAGCACCGGATCCGTACCTGTCCGGAGAGGTCGGGAAACGCCTGTGTCTAGGTTCGCTCAGAGAGGTCGACCTAGACAAGAATAAATCCTCTCCATCTCTGCTGTTGTCAGTCTCAATTATCTACGGGGAGAATCGTTATTTCGAACTAGCCCAACTTGACTCTGGAGCGGCCGGGAATCTTATTTCACAGTCCCTGGTAGAGAAATACCGCATCCCCACCAAACCTCTGGCTATACCATTATCTGTCGCTGCTGTGGATGGAGGCCTCTTACCACGTCCCATCCAACTCATCACCGAATCCGTAACTCTGCAGGTGGGAATGCTGCATTCTGAGAGCATCTCTTTTCATGTTCTGCCTGGACTCTCTCACGCCCTCTTACTAGGTCTACCTTGGCTCCAGAGACATGCACCCGTGCTTGACTGGCAGACCGGAGAAGTCCTTCGCTGGGGACAGGACTGTCATAAGACTTGTTTGGTTCCTGTTCATCCCGCCCGTCCTTCTCCTACCCCAGCTAATCTACCTGGACTTCCGATTCCTTATTGGTCTTTTGCTGATGTCTTTAATAAAAAGGAAGCAGAGACACTACCCCCTCATAGACCATACGACTGCCCTATCGACCTGTTACCTGGTACTACTCCTCCCCGTGGGCGTATTTATCCATTATCCGCTGCTGAGACCCGGTCGATGTCCGAATATATTGAGGAGAATCTGGCCAGGGGATTCATCCGGAAATCTACCTCCCCGGCGGGAGCAGGCTTCTTTTTCGTCAAAAAGAAGGACGGCTCTCTCCGTCCCTGTATAGACTATAGAGGCCTTAACCAGATCACGGTGAAGAATAAGTACCCCCTTCCGCTCATTCCGGAGTTATTTGATCGTCTGAGGGGGGCTAGAATCTTCACCAAACTGGACCTCCGTGGGGCGTACAACCTGGTTCGTATCCGTCAGGGGGATGAATGGAAGACGGCATTCAACACCCGGGACGGCCACTATGAATATCTGGTAATGCCCTTTGGTTTCTGTAACGCTCCTGCCGTCTTTCAAGAGTTGGTCAATGACATCTTCCGGGACCTTCTCTACTCCTGCGTAGTGGTGTACCTGGACGACATCTTTGTCTTCTCTCCGGATCTCCAGACTCACCGGAGGGACGTTCGTCAGGTCCTGCTCAGGCTCAGGCAGAATCACCTCTTCGCTAAATACGAGAAGTGCCTCTTTGAGCAGACCTCGCTTCCGTTTTTGGGCTACATTATTTCTCAGACCGGCCTACGAATGGATCCAGAGAAACTGTCTGCCATCGAGAAATGGCCTCGACCGGAGGGGTTGAAGGCCATTCAGCGATTCCTGGGCTTCGCTAACTACTACCGCCTCTTCATACCACACTTCTCTTCCCGGACTGCCCCAATTTCCGCGCTCACCCGTAAGGGTACTAATCCCAAAGAGTGGCCGCCCGAAGCAGAGGAGGCCTTTCTTTCCCTAAAACAGGCCTTCTCTTCCGCCCCGGTGCTGCATCGCCCGGACGGCAACAAGCAGTTCTTCCTGGAAGTTGACGCCTCCTCCTCTGGAGCCGGAGCGGTACTTACTCAAAAATCATCTTCCGGGAGAATGGTAACTTGTGGCTTCTTCTCCAAACTCTTCTCCTCTTCTGAGCGCAACTATTCCATAGGAGACCGAGAGTTATTGGCCATCAAGCTGGCGTTGGAGGAGTGGCGCTACCTACTCGAGGGGGCTCTTCACCCGGTAATAATTTACACTGACCACAAGAACTTGGCTTACCTCCAGCATGCCCAGAGACTTAACCCGCGCCAAGCCCGGTGGTCCTTGTTTTTTGCTCGCTTTGACTTTGTTCTTCATTTTCGCCCGGCTGACAAAAACGTCAAAGCAGACGCCTTGTCCCGATCCTTTCTGGTGTCCGATCTCGAGGAAGAACCTAAACATATCATCGATCCCGCCAGAGTAATGCAGGTGGCTCCCGTGAGTCTAAATCGTCTCCCTCCCGGTAAGACGTTTGTTTCAGTACCTGATCGGAAGAAGATCCTTCACTGGGGCCATTCGTCTAAACTAGCTGGCCACGCCGGTCAGAAAAAGACCCTCCAGCTTATTGCCCGGCACTACTGGTGGCCTACCCTGCACAAGGACGTAATAGACTTTGTTTCTGCCTGTGTGTCCTGCGCCCGCAACAAAGTCCCGAGACACCTGCCAGCCGGTCGCCTCCTTCCGCTTCCTGTGCCTGCTGCCCCCTGGCAGCATATTGCTATGGACTTCATAACTGATCTCCCCGTCTCCGCCGGTTGTACGGTCATTTGGGTGGTCGCGGATCGCTTTTCCAAGATGGCTCACTTTATTCCCCTGCCAGCCCTCCCGTCTGCACCCGAGCTGGCTAAAGACTTTATCCGCCACATCTTCCGTCTTCATGGCCTGCCCCTCCACATCGTGTCGGATCGTGGGGTACAGTTCACCTCACGTTTCTGGAGAGCCACTTGTAAACTGCTAGACGTCACCCTGGACTTCTCTTCCGCTTACCACCCACAGTCCAATGGTCAAGTGGAGCGGATCAATCAGAACCTGACCAGTTACCTCCGGCACTTCGTTAATGCCCATCATTCAGACTGGGTGGATCTCCTACCATGGGCCGAGTTCTCTTATAACAATCACGAGAGCGAATCCTCCTCCAAATCCCCGTTTTTTGTAGTCTTCGGTCAGCATCCTCGGATTCCTTTTCCTGTCTCCACCTCTGTGGACAACCCGGCTGCGGAATCTCTCGTTAGCAAATTTTCCTCCATTTGGGAGAGTACCCGATCCGCACTCCTTCAGTCGTCCGAACAGATGAAAAGACATGCTGACAAAAAACGCCTGGATCCTCCACAATTTCGTCCTGGAGATAAAGTCTGGCTCTCATCTAAATATGTCCGACTCAAGATACCTTCTTACAAGTTAGGGCCTCGGTTCATCGGTCCTCTGGAGGTCATCAGTCAGATCAACCCGGTGGCCTATAAATTGAAACTCCCGGCCAACTTATGGATCCCTAACTCCTTCCATGTATCTCTCCTCAAACCTGTGGTACTTAACTCTTTTTCCAAGTCTACAGGTACGCCTCCTGCTCCGGTTTCTGCTGAGGACGAGTTTGAGGTAGAGAACATTCTTGCCACCAAAAGGGTAAGAGGAAAGACCTTTTTTCTAGTAGATTGGAAGGGGTTTGGTCCTGAGGAGAGAACGTGGGAGCCCCGGGAGAACATCCATGCCCCTCTTATCCTAGCTAAATTTCTGTCTGGCCTAAAAAAGGGGGGGCCTAAAGGGGGGGTACTGTAGCGCCGGCATCCCTGCCCTCTGCTAGGCAGGGACGCTGTTCCCCTCACTCCTCTGCTCCGTGCCCGGCGTCCTCCTCCCGCTCTGCTGGCAGCGCGCGCTCCTTCCCGGCCACTGTGCTTAGGGGGCGCGCGCGCGCTCTCCCTCCCTCTTAAAGGGGCCGCGTGCGCCGTCCTAAGGAGTCCCCGGCCAATGGCCGGAGGACTTCACCGTATATAAGGCACCTCCTCCAAAATGGAGGTGCCCGAGCAATGTTGTTGCACTGTTCACTACTCTGCTTCAGCCCTCAGGTCCCGTTGCCAGTTACCTGCCAGATACCTGCCAGATTCCTGCCAGCTTGCTGTCTTTTCCTGCCTGATTATCTGCTACCTGCCTGCTAGTCTGAGGTCCGACGGTCTGCCTTACTACTCCTGTCAGTCTGTCTAAGGACCAGCCTGTCCGCTCACCTGGGAGCGCACTTCAGCTACCTGCCTGCTTGCCTGAGGTCCGACGGTCTGCCTTCCAACTCCTGTCAGTCTGTCTATGGACCAGCTTGCCCGCTCACCTGGGAGCGCTCATCTGCTACCTGCCTGCTAGCCTACCTGGAGGCTCCGCCGTCACGTGCTGTGACCACCTGCCTGTCCAGTGACTCCTGCCCGCTCACCTGGGAGCGCTCATCTGCTGCCTGTCTGCTAGCCTACCTGGAGGCTCTGCCGTCACGTGCTGTGACCACCCGCCTGTCCAGAGACTTCTGCCCGCTCACCTGGGAGCGCTCATCTGCCGCCTGTCTGTTGGTCTTCCTGGAGGCTCCGCCGTCACATGCTGTGACCACCCGTTCATCCAGAGACTCTCGCCTGCTCACCTGGGAGCTCACGTCTATCATCAGCCGCCACAGGTCGTACCAACCCTTTACCCAGAGACTGCCCCGGTCACTTGCCGTGACCATCTGCCCGTTCATCCAGAGACTGCCCCGATCACTTGCCGTGACCATCTGCCCGTTCATCCAGAGACTGCCCCGGTCACTTGCCGTGACCATCTGCCCGTTCATCCAGAGACTGCCCCGGTCACTTGCCGTGACCTCCAGCCCGTTTACTCTGAGACTGTCCCGGTCACCTGCTGTGACTTCCTGCCCGTCTTCCCTGGTCGCCACCCACTCCCTTACAAGGACCGCCCCCTTGTATAGTAGCTCAGAGGTTCCGCCTCCCAGACCCGTTACATGAATATATCGGGGTGTTATCTCCTGGAGTCGGGAGATAATATTCTCTATTTATGAATATATCGTGGTGTTCTCTCCTGGAGTCGGGGGATTATATTCTCTATATATAAATATATCGGGGTGTTGTTTCCTGGAGTCGGGGGATTATATTCTCTATATATGAATATATCGGGGTGTTATCTCCTGGAGTAATGGGATTATATTCTCTATATATGAATATATCGGGGTGTTCTCTCCTGGAGACTGGGGATTATATTCTCTATATATTAATATATTGGAGTGTTATCTCCTGGAGTCAGGGATTATATTCTGTATATATGAATATATCGGGGTGTTATCTCCTGGAGTCGGGGGATTATATTCTGCATATATGAATATATCGGGGTGTTATCTTCCGGAGTCTGGGGATTAATTTCTCAATATATGAATATATCGGGGTGTTATCTCTCCTGGAGTCGGGGGATTATATTCTCTTTATATTAATAAATCGGGGTGTTATCTCCTGGAGTCGGGGGATTATATTCTCTTTATATGAATATATCGGGGTGTTATCTCCTGGATTAATGGGATTATATTCTCTGTATATGAATATATTGGGGTGTTGTCTCCTGGAGTCGGGGGATTATATTCTCTATATATGAATATATCAGAGTATTATCTCCTGGAGTCTGGGGATTAATTTCTCAATATATGAATATATCGGGGTGTTTTCTCCCGGAGTCGAGGGATTATATTCTCTATATATAAATATATCGGGGTTTTATTTCAAGGAGTCGGGGGATTATATCTTCTATATACGAATATATCGGGGTGTTATACTTTGGAGTCGGGGATTATATTCTCTATATAGTATTTTATCGGGGTATTATCTCCTGGTGTCGGAGGATTATATTCTCTATATATGAATATATTGGGGTGTTATCTCCTGGAGCCGGGGGATTATATTCTCTGTATATGAATATATCAGTGTGTTATCTCCTGGAGTCGGAGGATTATATTCTCTATATATGAATATATTGGGGTGTTATCTCCTGGAGTCTGGGGATTATATTCACTTTATATGAATATATCGGGGTGTTATCTCCTGGAGTCTGAGGATTATATTCTCTATATATGAATATATTGGGGTGTTATCTCCTGGAGTCTGGGGATTATATTCTCTATATATGAATATATTGGGGTGTTATCTCCTGGAGTCTGGGGATTATATTCACTGTATATGAATATATTGGGGTGTTATCTCCTGGAGTCTGGGGATTATATTCACTGTATATGAATATATTGGGGTGTTATCTATTGGAGTCGGGGGATTTTATTCTCTGTATATGAATATATCGGGGTGTTATCTCCTGGAGTCTGAGGATTATATTCTCTATATATGAATATATTGGGGTGTTATCTCCTGGAGTCTGGGGATTATATTCACTGTATATGAATATATTGGGGTGTTATCTCCTGGAGTCTGGGGATTATATTCACTGTATATGAATATATTGGGGTGTTATCTATTGGAGTCGGGGGATTTTATTCTCTGTATATGAATATATCGGGGTGTTATCTCCTGGAGTCGGAGGATTATATTCTCTATTCATGAAAATATTGGGGTGTTATCTCCTGGAGTCGGGGGATTATATTCTCTCTATATAAATATATTGGAGTGTTATCTCCTGGAGTTGGGGGTTTATATTCTCTATATACAGTTATATGAAAAAGTTTGGGCACCCCTATTAATCTTAAGCTTAATGTTTTATAAAAATTGGTGTTTTTGCAGCAGCTATTTCAGTTTGATCTATGTAATAACTGTTGGATACAGTAATGTTTCTGCCTTGAAATGAGGTTTATTGTACTAACAGAAAATGTGCAATCTGCATTCAAACAAAATTTGACAGATGCATAAGTATGGGCACCTCACCAGAAAAGTGACATTAATATTTAGTAGATCCTCCTTTTGCCTCTAGTCGCTTCCTGTAGCTTTTAATGAGTTTCTGGATCCTGGATGAAGGTATTTTTGACCATTCCTCTTTACAAAACAATTCCAGTTCAGTTAAGTTTGATGGTCGCCGAGCATGGACAGCCCTCTTCACATGATCCCACAGATGTTCAATGATATTCAGGTCTGGGGACTGGGATGGCCATTCCAGAACATTGTAATTGTTCCTCTGCATGAATGCCTGAGTAGATTTGGAGCGGTGTTTTGGATCATTGTCTGGCTGAAAGATTCATCCCCTGCGTAACTTCAACTTTATCACTGATTCTTGAACATTATTGTCAAGAATCTGCTGATACTGAGTGGAATCCATGCGTCCCTCAACTTTAACAAGATTCCCGGTGCCGGCATTGGCCACACAGCCCCAAAGCATGATGGAACCTCCACCAAATTTTACTGTGGGTAGCAAGTGTTTTTCTTGGAATGCTGTGTTTTTTTGCCGCCATGCATAACGCCTTTTTGTATGACCAAACAACTCAATCTTGGTTTCATCAGTCCACAGGACCTTTTTCCAAAAAGAAATTGGCTTCTCCAAATGTGCTTTTGCATACCTCAGCCGACTCTGTTTGTGGCGTGCTTGCAGAAACGGCTTCTTTCGCATCACTCTCCCATACAGCTTCTCCTTGTGCAAAGTGCGTTGTATAGTTGACTGATGCACAGTGACACCATCTGCAGCAAGTTGATGCTGCAGCTCTCTGGAGGTGGTCTGAGGATTGTCCTTGACTGATCTCACCATTCTTCTTCTCTGCCTTTCTGATGTTTTTCTTGGCCTGCCACTTCTGGCCTTAACAAGAACTGTCCCTGTGTTCTTCCATTTCCTTACTATGTTCCTCACAGTGGAAACTGACAGGTTAAATCTCTGAGACAGCTTTTTGTATCCTTCCCCTGAACAACTATTTTGAATAATCTTTCTTTTCAGATCATTTGACAGTTGTTTTGAGGAGCCCATGATGCCACTCTTCAGAGGAGATTCAAACAGGAGAACAACTTGCAAGTGGCCACTTTAAGTAGCTTTTCTCATGATTGCATACACCTGGCTATGAAGTTCAAAGCTCAATGAGGTGACAAAACCCAAAAAAGTGCTTTAGTAAGTCAGTTAAAAGTAGGTAGGAGTATTTAAAACAAGAAAATGATAAGGGTGCCCATACTTATGCACCTGTCAAATTTTGTTTGAATGCAGATTGCACATTTTCTGTTAGTACAGTAAACCTCATTTCAAGGCAGAAACATTACTGTGTCCAACAGTTATTACATAGATCAAACTGAAATAGCTGTTGCAAAAACACCAATTTTTATAAAACATTAAGCTTAAGATTAATAGGGGTGCCCAAACTTTTTCATATAACTGTATGAATATATCGGGGTGTTCTCTCCTGGAGTCGGGGGATTATATTCTCTATATATGAATATATTGGGGTGTTCTCTCCTGGAGTCGGGGGATTATATTCTCTATATATGAATATATCGGGGTGTTATCTCCTGGAGTCGGGGGATTATATTTTCTATATATGAATATATTGTAGTGTTATCTCCTGGAGTCGGGGGATTATATTCTCTATATATGAATATATTGGGGTGTTATCTCCTGGAGTCGGGGGTTTATATTCTCTATATATGAATATATTGGGGTGTTATCTCCTGTTGTCGGGGGAATATATTCTCTGTATATGAATATATCGGGTTGTTCTCTCCTGGAGTCGGGAGATCATATTCTCTATTTATGAATATATCGGGGTGTTTTCTCCTGAATCCGGGGGTATATATTCTCTATATATTAATAAATCGGGGTGTTATCTCCTGGAGTCGGGGGAATATATTCTCTATATATGAATATATTGGGGTGTTATCTCCTGGAGTCGGGGGATTATATTCTGTATATATGAATATATTGGGGTGTTATCTCCTGGAGTCAGGGGATTATATTCTCTATATATGAATATATCAGGGTGTTATCTCCTGGAGTCGGGGGATTATATTCTCTATATATGAATATATTGGGGTGTTATCGCCAGGAGTCGGGGATTATATTCTCTATATATGAATATATCAGAGTGTTATCTCCTGGAGTTGGGGGATTATATTCACTATATGATTATATCGGGGTGTTATCTCCTGGAGTCGGTGGATTATATTCACTATATGATTATATCGGGGTGTTATCTCCAGAAGTCGGGGGATTATATTCTCTATATATGAATATATCAGGGTGTTATCTACTGGAGTCGGGGATTATATTCTTTATATATGAATATATCGGGGTGTTATCTCCTGGAGTCAGGGGATTATATTCACTATATGATTATATCGGGGTGTTATCTCCTGGAGTCAGGGGATTATATTCACTATATGATTATATCGGGGTGCTATCTCCTGGAGTCGGGGGATTATATTCACTATATGATTATATCGGGGTGTTATCTCCTGGAGTCAGGGATTATATTCTCTATATATAAATATATCGGGGTTTTATTTCATGTAGTCGGGGGATTATATCCTCTATATATGAATATATCGGTGTGATATCCTTTGGAGTCGGGGGATTATATTCTCTATATAGTATTATATCGGGGTGTTATCTACTGGAGTCAGGGGATTATATTCTCTATATATCAATATATCGGGGTGTTATCTCCTGGAGTCGTGGGATTATATTCTCTATATATGAAGATATAGGGGTGTTATCTCCTCGAGTCGGGGGATTATATTCTCTATATATGAATTTATCGGGGTGTTATGTCCTAGAGTCGGAGGATTATATAGTCTATATATGAATATATCGGGGTCTTATCTCCTGGAGTTGGGGGATTATATTCTCTATATGTGAATATATTGGGGTGTTATCTCATGGAGTATGGGGATTATATTCTCTATATGTGAATATATTGGGGTGTTATCTCCTGGAGTCGGGGGATTATATTCTCTATATGTGAATATATTGGGGTGTTATCTCATGGAGTATGGGGATTATATTCTCTATATATGAATATATCTGGGTGTTATCTCCTGGAGTCGGGGGATTATTTTCTGTATATATGAATATATCTGGGTGTTATCTCCTGGATTCATGGGATTATATTCTCTATATACGAATATATCGGGGTGTTATCTCCTGGAGTCGGGGGATTATATTCTCTATATATAAATATATTGGAGTGTTATCTCCTGGATTCGGAGATTATATTCTCTATATATGAATATATCGGGGTGTTATCTCCTGGAGTCGGGGGATTATATTCTCTATGTATGAATATATTGGGGTGTTCTCTCGTGGAATCGGGGGATTATATTCTCTATATATGAATGTATCCGGGTGTTATCTCCTGGAGTTGGGGGATTATATTCTCTATATGTGAATATATCGGGGTGTTATCTCCTGGAGTCGGGGGATTATTTTCTGTATATATGAATATATCGGGGTGTAAACTCCTGGAGTCGGGGGATTATATTCTCTATGTATGAATATATTGGGGTGTTCTCTCGTGGAATCGGGGGATTATATTCTCTATATATGAATGTATCCGGGTGTTATCTCCTGGAGTCGGGGGATTATATTCTCTATATATGAATATATCGGGGTGTAAACTCCTGGAGTCGGGGGATTATATTCTCTAAGTATGAATATATCGGGGTGTTATCTCCTGCAGTCAGGGGATTATATTCTATATATATGAATATATCGGGGTGTTATCTTCTAGAGTCATGGGATTATATTCTCTATATATGAATATATCGGGGTGTTCTCTCCTGAAGTCAGGGGATTATATTCTCTATATATGAATATATTGGCGTGTTATCTCCTGGAGTCGGGGGATTATATTCTCTATATATGAATATATCGGCGTGTTATCTCCTGGAGTCGGGGGATTATATTCTCTATATATGAATATATAGGGGTGTTCTCTCCTGGAGTAATGGGATTATATTCCCTATATATGAATATATCGGGGTGTTCTCTCCTGGAGTCTGGGGATTGTATTCACTATATATGAATATGTTGCGGTGTTATCTCCTGGAGTCGGGGGATTTTATTCTCTATATATGAATATATCGGGGTGTTATCTCCTGGAGTCGGGGGATTTTATTCTCTATATATGAATATATTGGGGTGTTATCTCCTGGAGTCGGGGGATTTTATTCTCTATATATGAATATATCGGGGTGTTATCTCCTGGTGTCGGGGGATTATATTCTCTATATATGAATATATCGGGGTGTTATTTCCTGGATCCGGGGGATTAGATTCTCTATAAATGAATATATTGGGGTGTTATCTCCTGGATTCGGGGGATTATATTCTCTATATGTGAATATATTGGGGTGTTATCTCCTTGAGTATGCGGATTATATTCTCTATATATGAACATATCGGGGTGTTATCTCCTGGAGTCAGGGGATTATATTCTATATATATGAACATATCGGGGTGTTATCTCCTGGATTCATGGGATTATATTCTCAAAATATGAATATATCGGGGTGTTTTCTCCTGGAGTCGGGGGATTATATTCTCTATGTGTGAATATATTGGGGTGTTCTCTCCTGGAGTCGGGGGATTATATTCTCTATATGTGAATATATTGGGGTGTTCTCTCCTGGAGTCGGGGGATTAAATTCTCTATATGTGAAAATATTGGGGTGTTATCTCCAGGAGTCGGGGGATTATATTCTCTATATGTGAATATATTGGGGTGTTCTCTCCTGGAGTCGGGGGATTATATTCTCTATATGTGAATATATTGGGGTGTTCTCTCCTGGAGTCGGGGGATTAAATTCTCTATATGTGAAAATATTGGGGTGTTATCTCCAGGAGTCGGGGGATTATATTCTCTATATGTGAATATATTGGGGTGTTCTCTCCTGGAGTCGGGGGATTATATTCTCTATATGTGAATATATTGGGGTGTTCTCTCCTGGAGTCGGGGGATTAAATTCTCTATATGTGAAAATATTGGGGTGTTATCTCCAGGAGTCGGGGGATTATATTCTCTATATATGAATATATTGGGGTGTTATCTCCTGGAGTCGGGGGATTATATTCTCTATATGTGAATATATTGGGGTGTTCTCTCCTGGAGTCGGGGGATTAAATTCTCTATATGTGAAAATATTGGGGTGTTATCTCCAGGAGTCGGGGGATTATATTCTCTATATGTGAATATATTGGGGTGTTCTCTCCTGGAGTCGGGGGATTATATTCTCTATATATGAATATATCGGCGTGTTATCTCCTGGAGTCGGGGGATTATATTCTCTATATATGAATATATCGGGGTGTTATTTCCTGGATCCGGGGGATTATATTCTCTATATATGAATATATCGGGGTGTTATCTCCTGGATCCGGGGGATTATATTCTCTATATATAAATATATTCCAGTGTTATCTCCTGGAGTTAGGGGATTATATTCTCTATATATGAATATATCGGGGTGATATCTCCTGGATCCGGGGGATTATATTCTCTATATATGAATATATCGGGGTGTTATCTCCTGGAGTCGGGGGATTATATTCTCTATATATGAATATATCGGGGTGATATCTCCTGGATCCGGGGGATTATATTCTCTATAAATGAATATATCGGGGTGTTATCTCCTGGAGTCGGGGGATTATATTCTCTATATATAAATATATCGGGGTGTTATCTCCAGGAGTCGGAGATTATATTCTCTATATATGAATATATCGGGGTTTTATCTCCTGGAGTCGAGGGATTATATTCTCTATATATGAATATATCGGGGTGTTCTCTTCTGGAGTCGGGGGATTATATTCTGTATATATGAATATATTGGGGTGTTATCTCCTGGAGATGGGGGATTATATTCTCTTTATTTGAATATTTTGGGGTGTTATCTCCTGGAGTCGGGGAATTATATTCTATATATATGAATATATCGGGGTGTTATCTCCTGGAGTCGGAGGATTATATAGTCTATATATGATTATATCGGGGTGTTCTCTCCTGGTGTCCGGGGATTATATTCTCTATACATGAATATATCGGGCTGTTATCTCCTGGAGTCGGGGGATTATATTCTTTATACATGAATATATCAGGGTGTTATCTCCTGGAGTAGGGGGATTATATTCTATATATATGAACATATCGGGGTGTTATCTCCTGGATTCATGGGATTATATTCTCTATATACGAATAAATCGGGGTGTTATCTTCTGGTGTCATGGGATTATATTCTCAAAATATGAATATATCGGGGTGTTATCTCCTGGAGTCGGGGGATTATATTCTCTATATAGGAATACATAGGGGTGTTTTCTCCTGGAGTCGGGGGATTATATTCTCTATGTATGAATATATTGGGGTGTTATCTCCTGGAGTCGGGGGATTATATTCTCTATATGTGAATATATTGGGGTGTTCTCTCCTGGAGTCGGGGGATTATATTCTCTATATGTGAACATATTGGGGTGTTATCTCCAGGAGTCGGGGGATTATATTCTCTATATGTGAATATATTGGGGTGTTCTCTCCTGGAGTCGGGGGATTATATTCTCTATATATGAATATATCGGCGTGTTATCTCCTGGAGCCGGGGGATTATATTCTCTATATATGAATATATAGGGGTGTTCTCTCCTGGATTCGGGGATAATATTCACTATATATGAATATATCGGGGTGTTATCTCCGGGATTCGGGGGATTATATTCTCTATATATGAATATATCGGGGTGTTATTTCCTGGATCCGGGGGATTATATTCTCTATATATGAATATATCGGGGTGTTATCTCCTGGATCCGGGGGATTATATTCTCTATATATGAATATATCGGGTTGTTATCTCCTGGAGTCGGGGGATTATATTCTCTATATATGAATATATCGGAGTGTTATCTCCTGGATCCGGGGGATTATATTCTCTATAAATGAATATATCGGGGTGTTATCTCCTGGAGTCGGGGGATTATATTCTCTATATATAAATATATCGGGGTGTTATCTCCAGGAGTCGGAGATTATATTCTCTATATATGGATATATCGGGGTTTTATCTCCTGGAGTCGAGGGATTATATTCTCTATGTATGAATATATTGGGGTGTTCTCTTCTGGAGTCGGGGGATTATATTCTGTATATATGAATATATCGGGGTGTTATCTCCTGGAATCGGGGATTATATTCTCTACATATGAATATATATGGGGGTGTTATCTCCTGGTGTCGGGGGATTATATTCTCTATATATGAATATATCGGGGTGTTATCTTCTGGAGTCGGGGGATTATATTCTCTATATATGAATATATTGGGGTGTTATCTCTTGGAGTCGGGGATTATATTCTCTATATATGAATATTTCTGGGTGTTCTCTCCTGGAGTCGGGGGATTTTATTCTCTATATATGAATATATATGGGGGTGTTATCTCCTGGAGTCGGGGGATTTTATTCTCTATATAGGAATATATCGGGGTGTTATCTCCTGGAGTCGGGGGATTTTATTCTCTATATAGGAATATATCGGGGTGTTATCTCCTGGAGTCGGGGGATTTTATTCTCTATATATGAATATATCGGGGTGTTATCTCCTGGAGTCGGGGGATTATATTCTCTATATATGAATATATCGGGGTGTTATTTCCTGGATCCGGGGGATTATATTCTCTATATATGAATATATCGCTGTGTTATCTCCTGGAGTCGGGGGATTATATTCTCTATATATGTATATATCGGGGTGTTATCTCTTGGAGTCGGGGGATTATATTCTCTATATATAAATATATCGGGGTGTTATCTCCTGGAGTCGGAGATTATATTCTCTATATATAAATATATCGGGATTTTATCTCCTCGAGTCGGGGGATTATATTCTCTATGTATGAATATATTGGGGTGTTCTCTCCTGGAGTCGGGGGATTATATTCTGTATATATGAATATATCGGGGTGTTATCTCCTGGAGATGGGGGATTATATTCTCTATATATGAATATATCAGTGTGCTCTCTCCTGGAGTCGGGGGATTATATTCTCTATATATGTATATATCGGGGTGTTATCTCTTGGAGTCGGGGGATTATATTCTCTATGTATGAATATATCGGGGTGTTCTCTCCTGGAGTCGGGGGATTATAATCTATATATATGAATATATTGGGGTGTTCTCTCCTGGAGTTGGGGGATTATATTCTCTAAATATGAATATATCGGGGTGTTATCTCCTGGAGTCGGAGATTATATTCTCTATATATGAATATATCGAGGTTTAATCTCCTGGAGTCGGGGGATTATATTCTCTATGTATGAATATTTTGGGGTGTTATCTCCTGGAGTCGGGGGATTATATTCTCTATATATGAATATATCGGGGTATTATCTCCTGGAGTCATGGGATTATATTCTCTATATATGAATATATCGGGGTGTTATCTCTTGGAGTCGGGGATTATATTCTCTATATATGAATATATCGGGGTGTTCTCTCCTGGAGTCGGGATTATATTCTCTATATATGAATATATCGGGGTGTTATTTACTGGATCCGGGGGATTATATTCTCTATAAATGAATATATCGGGGTGTTATCTCCTGGATCCGGGGGATTATATTCTCTATATATGAATATATCGGGGTGTTATCTCCTGGAGTCGGGGGATTCTATTCTCTAAATATGAATATATCGGGGTGTTATCTTCTGGAGTCATGGGATTATATTCTCTATATATGAATATATCGGGGTGTTATCTCCTGCAGTCGGGGAACATAATCTCTATATATGAATATCTCGGGGTGTTATCTCCTGGAGTCGGGGGATTATATTCTCTAAATATGAATATATCGGGGTGTTATCTTCTGGAGTCATGGGATTATATTCTCTATATATGAATATATCGGGGTGTTATCTCTTGGAGTCGGGGATTATATTCTCTATATATGAATATATCGGGGTGTTCTCTCCTGGAGTCGGGATTATATTCTCTATATATGAATATATCGGGGTGTTATTTACTGGATCCGGGGGATTATATTCTCTATAAATGAATATATCGGGGTGTTATCTCCTGGATCCGGGGGATTATATTCTCTATATATGAATATATCTGGGTGTTATCTCCTGGAGTCGGGGGATTCTATTCTCTAAATATGAATATATCGGGGTGTTATCTTCTGGAGTCATGGGATTATATTCTCTATATATGAATATATCGGGGTGTTATCTCCTGGATCCGGGGGATTATACTCTCTATAAATTAATATATCGGGGTGTTATCTCCTGGAGTCGGGGGATTATATTCTCTATATATGTATATATCGGGGTGTTATCTCCTGGAGTCGGGGGATTATATTCTCTATATATGAATATATCGGGGTGTTATTTCCTGGATCCGGGGGATTATATTCTCTATATATGAATATATCGCTGTGTTATCTCCTGGAGTCGGGGGATTATATTCTCTATATATGTATATATCGGGGTGTTATCTCTTGGAGTCGGGGGATTATATTCTCTATATATAAATATATCGGGGTGTTATCTCCTGGAGTCGGAGATTATATTCTCTATATATAAATATATCGGGATTTTATCTCCTCGAGTCGGGGGATTATATTCTCTATGTATGAATATATTGGGGTGTTCTCTCCTGGAGTCGGGGGATTATATTCTGTATATATGAATATATCGGGGTGTTATCTCCTGGAGATGGGGGATTATATTCTCTATATATGAATATATCAGTGTGCTCTCTCCTGGAGTCGGGGGATTATATTCTCTATATATGTATATATCGGGGTGTTATCTCTTGGAGTCGGGGGATTATATTCTCTATGTATGAATATATCGGGGTGTTCTCTCCTGGAGTCGGGGGATTATAATCTATATATATGAATATATTGGGGTGTTCTCTCCTGGAGTTGGGGGATTATATTCTCTAAATATGAATATATCGGGGTGTTATCTCCTGGAGTCGGAGATTATATTCTCTATATATGAATATATCGAGGTTTAATCTCCTGGAGTCGGGGGATTATATTCTCTATGTATGAATATTTTGGGGTGTTATCTCCTGGAGTCGGGGGATTATATTCTCTATATATGAATATATCGGGGTATTATCTCCTGGAGTCATGGGATTATATTCTCTATATATGAATATATCGGGGTGTTATCTCTTGGAGTCGGGGATTATATTCTCTATATATGAATATATCGGGGTGTTCTCTCCTGGAGTCGGGATTATATTCTCTATATATGAATATATCGGGGTGTTATTTACTGGATCCGGGGGATTATATTCTCTATAAATGAATATATCGGGGTGTTATCTCCTGGATCCGGGGGATTATATTCTCTATATATGAATATATCGGGGTGTTATCTCCTGGAGTCGGGGGATTCTATTCTCTAAATATGAATATATCGGGGTGTTATCTTCTGGAGTCATGGGATTATATTCTCTATATATGAATATATCGGGGTGTTATCTCCTGCAGTCGGGGAACATAATCTCTATATATGAATATCTCGGGGTGTTATCTCCTGGAGTCGGGGGATTATATTCTCTAAATATGAATATATCGGGGTGTTATCTTCTGGAGTCATGGGATTATATTCTCTATATATGAATATATCGGGGTGTTATCTCTTGGAGTCAGGGATTATATTCTCTATATATGAATATATCGGGGTGTTCTCTCCTGGAGTCGGGATTATATTCTCTATATATGAATATATCGGGGTGTTATTTACTGGATCCGGGGGATTATATTCTCTATAAATGAATATATCGGGGTGTTATCTCCTGGATCCGGGGGATTATATTCTCTATATATGAATATATCGGGGTGTTATCTCCTGGAGTCGGGGGATTCTATTCTCTAAATATGAATATATCGGGGTGTTATCTTCTGGAGTCATGGGATTATATTCTCTATATATGAATATATCGGGGTGTTATCTCCTGGATCCGGGGGATTATACTCTCTATAAATTAATATATCGGGGTGTTATCTCCTGGAGTCGGGGGATTATATTCTCTATATATGTATATATCGGGGTGTTATCTCCTGGAGTCGGGGGATTATATTCTCTATATATGAATATATCGGGGTGTTATCTCTTGGAGTCGGGGAGTATATTCTCTATATATGAATATATCGGGGTGTTATCTCCTGGAGTCGGAGATTATATTCTCTATATATGAATATATCGGGGTTTAATCTCCTGGAGTCGGGGGATTATATTCTGTATGTATGAATATATTGGGGTGTTCTCTCCTGGAGTCGGGGGATTATATTCTGTATATATGAATATATCGGGGTGTTATCTCCTGGAGTTGGGGGATTATGTTCTCTTTATTTGAATATTTTGGGGTGTTATCTCCTGGAGTCGGGGGATTATATTCTATATATATGAATATATCGGGGTGTTATCTCCTGGAGTCGGGGGATTATATTCTCTATATATGAATATATATGGGGGTGTTATCTCCTGGAGTCGGGGGATTATATTCTCTATATATGAATATATCGGGGTGTTATCTCTTGGAGTCAGGGGATTATATTCTCTATATATGTATATATCGGGGTGTTATCTCTTGGAGTCGGGGGATTATATTCTCTATATATGAATATATCGGGGTGTTATCTCTTGGAGTCGGGGGATTATATTCTCTATATATGAATATATCGGGGTGTTATCTCCTGGAGTCAGGGGATTATATTTTCTGTATTTGAATATATCGGGGTGTTATCTCCTGCAGCCGGGGAACATAATCTCTATATATGAATATATCGGGGTGTTATCTCCTGGAGTTGTGGGATTATATTCTCTATATATGAATATATCGGGGTGTTCTCTCCTGGAGTCGGGGGATTATAATCTATATATATGAATATATTGGGGTGTTCTCTCCTGGAGTTGGGGGATTATATTCTCTATATATGAATATATCGGGGTGTTTTCTCCTGCAGTCGGGGAACATAATCTCTATATATGAATATCTCGGGGTGTTATCTCCTGGAGTCGGGGGATTATATTCTCTAAATATGAATATATCGGGGTGTTATCTTCTGGAGTCATGGGATTATATTCTCTATATATGAATATCTCGGGGTGTTCTCTCCTGGAGTCGCGGTTTATATTCTCTATATATGAATATATGGGGGTGTTATTTCCTGGAGTCGGGGGATTATATTCTCTATATATGAATTTATCGGGGTGTTATCTCCTGGAGTCGGAGATTATATTCTCTATATATGAATATATCGGGGTGTTATCTCCTGGAGTTGGGGGATTATATTCTCTTTATTTGAATATTTTGGGGTGTTATCTCCTGGAGTCGTGGGATTATATTCTATATATATGAATATATCGGGGTGTTATCTCCTTGAGTCAGGGGATTAAATTCTCTGTATTTGAATATATCGGGGTGTTCTCTCCTGGAGTCAGGGGATTATATTGTCTATATATGAATATATCGGGGTGTTATTTCCTGGAGTCGGGGGATTATATTCTCTATATATGAATATATTGGGGTGTTCTCTCCTGGAGTCGGGGGATTATATTCTGTATATATGAATATATCGGGGTGTTATCTCCTGGAGTTGGGGGATTATATTCTCTTTATTTGAATATTTTGGGGTGTTATCTCCTGCAGTCGGGGGATTATATTCTATATATATGAATATATCGGGGTGTTATCTCCTGGAGTCAGGGGATTATATTCTCTGTATTTGAATATATTGGGGTGTACTCTTCTGGAGTCAGGGGATTATATTCTCTATATATGTATACATCGGGGTGTTATCTCTTGGAGTCGGGGGATTATATTCTCTATATATGAATATATTGGGGTTTTTATCTCTTGGAGTTATGGGATTATATTCTCTAAATATGAATATATCGGGGTGTTATCTTCTGGAGTCATGGGATTATATTCTCTATATATGAATATATCGGGGTGTTCTCTCCTGGAGTCAGAGGATTATATTCTCTATATATAAATATATCGGGGTGTTCTCTCCTGGAGTCAGGGGATTATGTTCTCTATATATGTGTATATCGGGGTGTTATCTCCTGGAGTCGGGGGATTATATTCTCTATATATGAATATATCGGGGTGTTATCTTCTGAAGTCGGGTGATTATATTCTCTATATTTGAATATATCGGGGTGTTGCCTTCTGGAGTCATGGGATTATTTTCTCTATATATGAATATATCGGGGTGTTATCTCCTGGAGTCAGGAGATTATATTCTCTATATATGTATATATCCGGGTGTTATCTCCTGGAGTCGGAGGATTATATTCTCTATATATGAATATATCGGGGTGTTATCTCCTGGAGTCGGGGGATTATATTCTATATATATGAATATATTGGGGTCTTCTTTCCTGGAGTCGGGGAATTATATTCTCTATATATGAATATATCGGGGTGTTATCTTCTGTTG
Organism: Phyllobates terribilis; assembly: GCF_046119375.1. Lineage (NCBI taxonomy): Eukaryota > Metazoa > Chordata > Amphibia > Anura > Dendrobatidae > Phyllobates > Phyllobates terribilis. The sequence goes on along the minus strand of NW_027362761.1, from coordinate 1,231,584,465 downwards.
TCGGGGGATTATATTCTCTATATATGAATATATTGGGGTGTTATCTCCTGGAGTCAGGAGATTATATTCTCTATATATGTATATATCCGGGTGTTGCCTTCTGGAGTCATGGGATTATATTCTCTATATATGAATATATCAGTGTGTTATCTCCTGGAGTTGTGGATTATTTTCTCTATATATGAATATATCGGGGTGTTATCTTCTGGAGTCATGGGACTGTATTCTCTATATATGAATATATCGGGGTGTTATCTCCTGGAGTCGGGGATTATATTCTCTACATATGAATATATTGGGGTGTTATCTCCTGGAGTCGGAGGATTATATTCTCTATATATGAATATATCGGGGTGTTATTTCCTGGATCCGGGGGATTATACTCTCTGTAAATGAATATATCGGGGTGTTATCTCCTGGAGTCGGGGGATTATATTCTCTATATATGAATATATCGAGGTTTAATCTCCTGGAGTCGGGGGATTATATTCTGTATGTATATATATATTGGGGTGTTCTCTCCTGGAGTCAGGGGATTATATTCTGTATATATGAATATATCGGGGTGTTATCTCCTGGAGTTGGGGGATTATATTCTCTTTATTTGAATATTTTGGGGTGTTATCTCCTGGAGTCGGGGGATTATATTCTATATATATGAATATATCAGGGTGTTATCTCCTGGAGTCAGGGGATTATATTCTCTGTATTTGAATATATTGGGGTGTTATCTCTTGGAGTCAGGGGATTATATTCTCTATATATGAATATATCTGGGTGTTATCTCTTGGAGTCGGGGGATTATATTCTCTATATATGAATATATCGGGGTGTTATCTCTTGGAGTCGGGGGATTATATTCTCTATATATGAATATATCGGGGTGGTATCTCCTGGAGTCAGGGGATTATATTTTCTGTATTTGAATATATCGGGGTGTTATCTCCTGGAGTTGTGGGATTATATTCTCTATATATGAATATATCGGGGTGTTCTCTCCTGGAGTCGGGGGATTATAATCTATATATATGAATATATTGGGGTGTTCTCTCCTGGAGTTGGGGGATTATATTCTCTATATATGAATATATCGGGGTGTTTTCTCCTGCAGTCGGGGAACATAATCTCTATATATGAATATCTCGGGGTGTTATCCCCTGGAGTCGGGGGATTATATTCTCTAAATATGAATATATCGGGGTGTTATCTTCTGGAGTCATGGGATTATATTCTCTATATATGAATATATCGGGGTGTTATCTCCTGGAGTCGCGGATTATATTCTCTATATATGAATATATCGGGGTGTTATTTCCTGGATCCGGGGGATTATATTCTCTATAAATGAATATATCGGGTTGTTATCTCCTGGAGTCGGGGGATTATATTCTCTATATATGAATATATCGGGGTGTTATCTCCTGAAGTCGGAGATTATATTCTCTATATATGAATATATCGAGGTTTAATCTACTGGAGTCCGGGGATTATATTCTCTATGTATGAATATATTGGGGTGTTATCTCCTGGAGTCAGGGGATTATATTCTGTGCATATGAATATATCGGGGTGTTATCTCCTGGAGTCAGAGGATTATATTCTTTATATATGAAAATATTGGGGTGTTATCTCTTCTGGAGTCGGAGATTATATTCTCTATATATGAATATATCGGGGTGTTATCTCCTGGAGTCGGGGGATTATATTCTGTATATATGAATATATCGGGGTGTTATCTCCAGGAGTCGGGGGATTATATTCTGTATATATGAATATATTGGGATGTTATCTCCTGGAGTCTGGGGATTATATTCTCTATATATGAATATATCGGGGTGTTATCTCCAGGAGTCGGGGGATTATATTCTGTATATATGAATATATTGGGGTGTTGTCTACTGGAGTCGGGGGATTATATTCTCCATATATGAATATATCGGGGTGTTATCTCCTGGAGTCCGGGGACTGTATACTCTATATATGAATATATCGGGGTGTTATCTTCTGTAGTCGGGGGATTATATTCTCTATATATGAATATATCGGGGTGTTATCTCCAGGAGTCGGGGGATTATATTCTCTATATATGAATATATCGGGGTGTTATCTGCTGGAGTCGGGGGATTATATTTTGTATATATGAATATATCGGGGTGTTATCTCCTGGAGTCGGGGGATTATATTCTGTATATATGAATATATCGGGGTGTTGTCTCCTGGAGTCGGGGGATTATATTCTCTATATATGAATATATCGGGGTGTTATCTCCAGGAGTCGGGGGATTATATTCTCTATATATGAATATATCGGGGTGTTATCTCCTGGAGTCGGGGGATTATATTCTCTATATATGAATATATCAGGGTGTTCTGTCCTGGAGTCGGGGGATTATATTCTCTATATATGAATATATCGGGGTGTTCTGTCCTGGAGTCGCGGGATTATATTCTGTATATATGAATATATCGGGGTGTTATCTCCTGGAGTCGGGGGATTATATTTTTTATATACAAATATATTGGGGTGTTGTCTCCTGGAGTCGGGGGATTATTTTATATATAAAAGAATATATTGGGGTGTTATCTCCTGGAGTCGGGGGATTATATTGTGTATATATGATTATATCGGGGTGTTATCTCCTGATGTTGGGGATTATATTCTCTATATATGAATATATCGGGGTGTTATCTCCTGGAGTCTGGGGATTATATTCTCTATATATGAATATATCGGGGTGTTATTTCCTGCAGTCGGCGGATTATTTTCTCTATATATGTATATATCGGGGTTTTATCTCCTGGAGTCGGAGGATTGTATAGTCTATATATGAATTTATTGGGGTGTTATCTCCTGGAGTCAGGGGATTATATTCTGTGCATATGAATATATCGGGGTGTTATCTCCTGGAGTCGTGGGATTATATTCTCTATATATAAATATATCGGGGTGTTATCTCCTGGAGTCGGGGGATTGTATAGTCTATATATGAATATATTGGGGTGTTATCTCCTGGAGTCAGGGGATTATAATCTGTGTATATGAATATATCGGGGTGTTATCTCCTGGAGTCGGGGGATTATATTCTCTACAAATGAATATATCGGGGTGTTATCTCCTGGAGTTGGAGGATTATATTCTCTATATATGAATATATCGGGGTGTTATCTCCTGGAGTCGGGGGATTATATTCTATATATATGAATATTTTGGGGTCTTCTTTCCTGGAGTCGGGGAATTCTATTCTCTATATATGAATATATCGGGTTGTTATCTTCTGTAGTCGGGGGATTATATTCTCTATATATGAATATATCGGGGTGTTATCTCCTGGAGTCTGGGATTATATTCTCTATATATTAATATATCGGGGTGTTATCTCCAGGAGTCGGGGGATTATATTCTCTATATATGAATATATTGGGGTGTTCTCTCCTGGAGTCGGGAGATTATATTCTCTATATATGAATATATTGGGGTGTTATCTCCTGGAGTCTGGGGATTATATTCTCTATATATGAATATATCGGGGTGTTCTGTCCTGCAGTCGCGGGATTATATTCTGTATATATGAATATATCGGGGTGTTATCTCCTGGAGTCTGGGGATTATATTCTCTATATATGAATATATCGGGGTGTTATTTCCTGCAGTCGGCGGATTATATTCTCTATATATAAATATATCGGGGTGTTATCTCCTGGAGTCGGGGGATTGTATAGTCTATATATGAATTTATTGGGGTGTTATCTCCTGGAGTCAGGGGATTATATTCTGTGTATATGAATATATCGGGGTGTTATCTCCTGGAGTCGTGGGATTATATTCTCTATATATAAATATATCGGGGTGTTATCTCCTGGAGTCGGGGATTAAATTCTCTATATATGAATATATTGGGGTGTTATCTCCTGGAGTAGTGGGATTATATTCTCTATATATAAATATATCGGGGTGTTATCTCCTGGAGTCAGGGGATTATATTCTCTATATATGAATATATCGGGGTGTTATCTCCTGGAGTCGGGGATTATATTCTCTATATATGAATATATCGGGGTGTTATCTCCTGGAGTCGGGGATTATATTCTCTATATATGAATATATTGGGGTGTTATCTCCTGGAGTCGGGGATTATATTCTCTATATATGAATATATTGGGGTGTTATCTCCTGGAGTCGTGGGATTATATTCTCTATATATGAATATATTGGGGTGTTATTTCCTGGAGTCGGGGCATTATATTCTCTATATATGAATATATCGGGGTGTTCTCTCCTGGAGTCTGGGGATTGTATTCACTATATATGAATATATCGGGGTGTTATCTCCTGGAGTCTGGGGATTATATTCTCTGTATATGAATATCTCGGGGTGTTATCTCCTGGAGTCGTGGGATTATATTCTCTATATATGAATATATTGGGGTGTTATTTCCTGGAGTCGGGGATTATATTCTCTATATATGAATATATTGGGGTGTTAATTCCTGGAGTCGGGGATTATATTCTCTATATATGAATATATTGGGGTGTTCTCTCCTGGAGTCTGGGGATTGTATTCACTATATATGAATATATCGGGGTGTTATCTCCTGGTGTCTGGGGATTATATTCTCTGTATATGAATATCTCGGGGTGTTATCTCCTGGAGTCGTGGGATTATATTCTCTATATATGAATATATTGGGGTGTTATTTCCTGGAGTCGGGGATTATATTCTCTATATATGAATATATCGGGGTGTTATCTCCTGGAGTCAGGGGATTGTATTCTCTACAAATGAATATATTGGGGTGTTATCTCCTGGAGTCGGGGGATTATATTCTCTATATATGAATATATTGGGGTGTTATCTCCTGGAGTCGGGGGATTATATTCTCTATATATAAATATATCGGGGTGTTATCTCCTGGAGTCAGGGGATTATATTCTGTGTATATGAATATATCGGGGTGTTATCTCCTGGAGTCGTGGGATTCTATTCTCTATATATTAATATATCGGGGTGTTCTCTCTGGGAGTCAGGGGATTATATTCTCTATATAAGAATATATCGGGGTGTTATCTCCTGGAGTCGAGAGATTATATTCTCTATATATGAATTTATCAGGGTGTTATCTCCTGGAGTCGGGGGATTATATTCTCTATATATGAATATATTGGGGTGTTCTGTCCTGCAGTCGCGGGATTATATTCTGTATATATGAATATATCGGGGTGTTTTCTCCTGGAGTCGGGGGATTATATTCTCTATATATGAATATATTGGGGTGTTATCTCCTGGAGTCGGGGGATTATATTCTCTATATATGAATATATCGGGGTGTTATATCCAGGAGTCTAGGGATTATATTCTGTATATATGAATATATCGGGGTGTTGTCTCCTGGAGTCGGGGGATTATATTCTCTATATATGAATATATCGGGGTGTTCTCTCTGGGAGTCAGGGGATTATATTCTCTATATATGAATATATCGGGGTGTTATCTCCTGGAGTCGGGGGATTATATTCTGTATATATCAATATATTGGGGTGTTATCTCCTGGAGTCGGAGATTATATTCTCTATATATGAATATATCGGGGTGTTATCTCCAGGAGTCGGGGGATTATATTCTGTATATATGAATATATTGGGGTGTTATCTCCTGGAGTCTGGGGATTATATTCTCCATATATGAATATATTGGGGTGTTGCCTACTGGAGTCGGGGGATTATATTCTCCATATATGAATATATTGGGGTGTTATCTCCTGGAGTCTGGGGATTATATTCTCCATATATGAATATATTGGGGTGTTGCCTACTGGAGTCGGGGGATTATATTCTCTATATATGAATATATTGTAGTGTTATCTCCTGGAGTCTGGGGATTATATTCTCCATATATGAATATATCGGGGTGTTATCTCCTGGAGTCGGGGGATTATATTCTCTATATATGAATATATTGGGATGTTATCTCCTGGAGTCTGGGGATTATATTCTCCATATATGAATATATTGGGGTGTTGCCTACTGGAGTCGGGGGATTATATTCTCCATATATGAATATATTGGGGTGTGATCTCCTGGAGTCGGGGGATTATATTCTCTATATATGAATATATCGGGGTGTTATCTCCAGGAGTCGGGGGATTATATTCTGTATATATGAATATATTGGGGTGTTATCTCCTGGAGTCGGGGGATTATATTCTGTATATATGAATATATCGGGGTGTTATCTCCTGGAGTCGGTGATTGTATACTCTATATATGAATATATCGGGGTGTTATCTCCTGGAGTCTGGGGATTATATTCTCCATATATGAATATATTGGGGTGTTGTCTACTGGAGTCGGGGGATTATATTATTTATATATAAATATATTGGGGTGTAGTCTCCTGAAGTTGGGGGATTATATTCTTTATATATGAAAATATTGGGGTGTTCTCTTCTGGAGTCGGGGGATTATATTCTCTATATATGAATATATCGGGGTGTTATCTCCTGGAGTCGGGGGATTGTATACTCTATATATGAATATATCGGGGTGTTATCTCCTGGAGTCTGGGGATTATATTCTCCATATATGAATATATTGGGGTGTTGTCTACTGGAGTCGGGGGATTATATTATTTATATATAAATACATTGGGGTGTAGTCTCCTGAAGTTGGGGGATTATATTCTTTATATATGAAAATATTGGGGTGTTCTCTCCTGCAGTCGGGGATTATATTCTATATATATGAATGTATTGGGGTGTTCTCTCCTGGAGTTGGGGGATTATATTCTCTATTTATGAATATATTGGGGTGTTATCTCCTGGAGTTGGGGGGTTATATTCTCTATATCTGAATATATTGGGGTGTTTTCTCCTGAAGTCGTGGGATTATATTATCTATATATTATTATATCGGGGTGTTAAATAATGGAGTCGGGGGATTATATTCTCTATATCTGAATATATTGGGGTGTTCTCACCAGAAGTCCGGGATTATATTCTCTATATATGGATATATCGGGGTGTTCTCTCCTGGAGTCGGGGGATTATATTCTCTAGATATGAATATATCGGGGTGTACTCTCCTGGAGTCGGGGGAATATATTCTCTATATCTGAATATATTGGGGTGTTCTCACCAGAAGTCCGGGATTATATTCTCTATATATGAATATATTGGGGTGTTCTCTCCTGGAGTCGGGGGATTATATTCTCTAGATATGAATATATCGGGGTGTTATCTCCTGGAGTCGGAGGATTATATTGTCTATATATGAATATATCGGGGTGTTCTCTCCTGGAGTCGGGGGATTATATTCTCTATGTATGAATATATCGGGTTGTTCTCTCCTGGAGTCGGGGGATTATATTCTCTATGTATGAATATATCGGGGTGTTATCTCCTGGAGCCAGGGGATTATATTCTGAATATATATGAATATATTGGGGTGTTATCTCCTGGAGTCGGGGGATTATATTCTCTATATATGAATATATCGGGGTGTTTTCTCCTGGAGTCGGTGATTGTATACTCTATATATGAATATATCGGGGTGTTATCTCCTGGAGTCTGGGGATTATATTCTCCATATATGAATATATTGGGATGTTGTCTACTGGAGTCGGGGGATTATATTATTTATATATAAATATATTGGGGTGTAGTCTCCTGAAGTTGGGGGATTATATTCTTTATATATGAAAATATTGGGGTGTTCTCTCCTGGAGTCGGGGATTATATTCTATATATATGAAAATATTCTGGTGTTCTCTTCTGGAGTCGGGGGATTATATTCTCTATATATGAATATATCGGGGTGTTATCTCCTGGAGTCGGGGGATTGTATACTCTATATATGAATATATCGGGGTGTTATCTCCTGGAGTCTGGGGATTATATTCTCCATACATGAATATATTGGGGTGTTGTCTACTGGAGTCGGGGGATTATATTATTTATATATCAATATATTGGGGTGTAGTCTCCTGAAGTTGGGGGATTATATTCTTTATATATGAAAATATTGGGGTGTTCTCTCCTGGAGTCGGGGATTATATTCTATATATATGAATGTATTGGGGTGTTCTCTCCTGGAGTCGGGGGGATTATATTCTCTATTTATGAATATATTGGGGTGTTATCTCCTGGAGTTGGGGGAATATATTCTCTATATCTGAATATATTGGGGTGTTTTCTCCTGGAGTCGTGGGATTATATTATCTATATATTATTATATCGGGGTGTTAAATAATGGAGTCGGGGGATTATATTCTCTATATCTGAATATATCGGGGTGTTCTCACCAGAACTCCGGGATTATATTCTCTATATATGGATATATCGGGGTGTTCTCTCCTGGAGTCGGGGGATTATATTCTGTATATATGAATATATCGGGGTGTTATCTCCTGGAGTCGGGGGATTATATTCTCTATATATGAATATATCGGGGTGTATTCTCCTAGAGTCGGGGGATTATATTCTCTATATATGAATATATCGGGGTGTTCTCTCCTGGAGTCGGGGGATTATATTCTCTATATATGGATATATCGGGGTGTTCTCTCCTGGAGTCGGGGGATTATATTCTGTATATATGAATATATCGGGGTGTTATCTCCTGGAGTCGGGGGATTATATTCTCTATATATGAATATATCGGGGTGTTATCTCCTAGAGTCGGGGGATTATATTGTCTATATATGAATATATTGGGGTGTTCTCTCCTGGAGTCGGGGGATTATATTCTCTAGATATGAATATATCGGGGTGTACTCTCCTGGAGTCGGGGGATTATATTCTCTATGTATGAATATATTGGGGTGTTATCTCCTGGAGTCGGGGGATTATATTCTCTATATATGAATATATCGGGGTGTTCTCTCCTGGAGTCGGGGGATTATATTCTCTATATATGAATATATCGGGGTGTTTTCTCCTGGAGTTAGGGGATTATATTCTCTATATATGAATATATCGGGGTGTTCTCTCCTAGAGTCGGGGGATTATATTCTCTATATATGAATATATCGGGGTGTTATCTTCTGGAGTCGGGGGATTATTTTCTTTATATATGAATATATTGGAGTGTTATCTCCTGGAGTTGGGGGATTATATTCTGTATGTATGAATATATTGGGGTGTTATCTCCTGGAGTCAGGAGATTATATTCTCTATATATGAATATATCGGGGTGTTATCTCCTGGAGTCGGGGGATTATATTCTCTATATATGAATATATCGGGGTGTTATCTCCTGGAGTTGGGGGATTATATTCTCTATATATGAATATATCGGGGTGTTATATCCTGAGTTGGGGATTATATTTTCTATATATGAACATATCGGGGTGTTCTCTCCTGGAGTCGGGGGATTGTATACTCTATATATGAATATATCGTGGTGTTATCTCCTGGAGTCGGGGGATTATATTCTCTATATATGAATATATTGGGGTGTTATCTCCTGGAGTCGTGGGATTATATTCTCTATATATGAATATATCGGGGTGTTAGCTTCTGGAGTTGGGGGATTATATTCTCTATATAAGAATATATCGGGGTGTTATCTCCTGGAGTCGGGAGATTATATTCTCTATATATGAATTTATCAGGGTGTTATCTCCTGGAGTCGGGGGATTATATTCTCTATATATGAATATATCGGGGTGTTATCTCCTGGAGTCGGGGGATTATATTCTCTATATATGAATATATCGGGGTGTTATATCCAGGAGTCGGGGGATTATATTCTGTATATATGAATATATCGGGGTGTTGTCTCCTGGAGTCAGGGGATTATATTCTCTATATATGAATATATTGGGGTGTTATCTCCTGGAGTCCGGGGATTATATTATTTATTTATGAATATATCGGGGTGTTGTCTCCTGGAGTTGGTGGATTATATTCTCTATATATGAATATATCGGGGTGTTATCTCCTGAAGTTGGGGATTCTATTCTCTATATATGAATATATCGGGGTGTTCTCTCCTGGAGTCGGGGGATTATATAGTCTATATATGATTATATCGGGGTGTTATCTCCTGGAGTCGGGGGATTATATTCTCTATATATGAATATATTGGGGTGTTATCTCCTGGAGTTGGGGGATAATATTCCCTGTATATCAATATATTGGGGTGTTATCTCCTGGAGTCGGAGATTATATTCTCTGTATATGAATATATCGGGGTGTTATCTCCTGGAGTCGGGGGATTATATTCTGTATATATGAATATATTGGGGTGTTATCTCCAGGAGTCGGGGGATTATATTCTGTATATATGAATATATCGGGGTGTTATCTCTTGGAGTCGGGGGATTATATTCTCTATATATTATTATATCGGGGTGTTATCTCCAGGAGTCGGGGGATTATATTCTGTATATATGAATATATTGGGGTGTTATCTCCTGGAGTCTGGGGATTATATTCTCCATATATGAATATATTGGGGTGTTGCCTACTGGAGTCGGGGGATTATATTCTCCATATATGAATATATTGGGGTGTTATCTCCTGGAGTCTGGGGATTATATTCTACATATATGAATATATCGGGGTGTTATCTCCTGGAGTCGGGGGACTGTATACTCTATATATGAATATATCGGGGTGTTATCTCCAGGAGTCGGGGGATTATATTCTGTATATATGAATATATCGGGGTGTTATCTCCTGGAGTCTGGGGATTATATTCTCCATATATGAATATATTGGGGTGTTGTCTACTGGAGTCGGGGGATTATAGTATTTATATATAAATATATTGGGGTGTAGTCTCCTGAAGTTGGGGGATTATATTCTTTATATATGAAAATATTGGGGTGTTCTCTCCTGGAGTCGGGGGATTATATTCTCTATTTATGAATATATTGGGGTGTTATCTCCTGGAGTTGGGGGAATATATTCTCTATATCTGAATCTATTGGGGTGTTTTCAGCTGGAGTCGTGGGATTATATTATCTATATATTATTATATCGGGGTGTTAAATAATGGAGTCGGGGGATTATATTCTCTATATCTGAATATATTGGGGTGTTATCTCCTGGAGTCGGGGGAATATATTCTCTATATCTGAATATATTGGGGTGTTCTCACCAGAAGTCCGGGATTATATTCTCTATATATGGATATATCGGGGTGTTCTCTCCTGGAGTCGGGGGATTATATTCTGTATATATGAATATATCGGGGTGTTATCTCCTGGAGTCGGGGGATTATATTCTCTATATATGAATATATCGGGGTGTTATCTCCTAGAGTCGGGGGATTATATTGTCTATATATGAATATATTGGGGTGTTCTCTCCTGGAGTCGGGGGATTATATTCTCTATGTATGAATATATCGGGTTGTTCTCTCCTGGAGTCGAGGGATTATATTCTCTATGTATGAATATATCGGGGTGTTATCTCCTGGAGCAAGGGGATTATATTCTGAATATATATGAATATATTGGGGTGTTATCTCCTGGAGTCGGGGGATTATATTCTCTATATATGAATATATCGGGGTGTTTTCTCCTGGAGTTGGGGGATTATATTCTGTAAATTTGAATATATTGGGGTGTTGTGTCCTGGAGTCGGGGATTATATTCTCTATATATGAATATATCGGGGTGTTCTCTCCTGGAGTCGGGGGATTATATTCTCTATATATGAATATATCGGGGTGTTATCTCCTGGAGTTAGGGGATTATATTCTCTATATATGAATATATCGGGGTGTTTTCTCCTGGAGTTAGGGGATTATATTCTCTATATATCAATATATCTGGGTGTTTTCTCCTGGAGTTGGGGGATTATATTCTGTATATATAAATATATTGGGGTGTTCTCTCCTGGAGTCGGGGGATTATATTCTCTATATATAAATATATCGCTGTGTTATCTCCTGGAGTCGGGGGATTATATTCTCTATATATGAATATATCGGGGTGTTATCTCCTGGAGTCTGGGGATTATATTCTCTATATATGAATATATCGGGGTGTTCTCTCGTGGAGTCGGGGGATTATGTTTTCTATATATGAATATATCGGGGTGTTCTCTCCTGGAGTCAGGAGATTATATTCTCTATATATGAATATATCGGGGTGTTATCTTCTGGAGTCGGGGGATTATTTTCTTTATATATGAATATATTGGAGTGTTATCTCCTGGAGTTGGGGGATTATATTCTGTATGTATGAATATATTGGGGTGTTATCTCCTGGAGTCAGGAGATTATATTCTCTATATATGAATATATTGGCGTGTTATCTCCTGGAGTCGGGGGATTATATTCTCTATATATGAATATATCGGGGTGTTATATCCTGAGTTGGGGATTATATTCTCTATATATGAACATATCGGGGTGTTCTCTCCTAGAGTCGGGGGATTATATTGTGTATATATGATTATATCGGGGTGTTATCTCCTGGAGTCGGGGGATTATATAGTCTATATATGAATATATCGGGGTGTTATCTCCTGGAGTCAGGGGATTATATTTTCTATATATGAATATATCGGGGTGTTCTCTCCTAGAGTCGGGGGGATTATATTGTCTATATATGAATATATTGGGGTGTTCTCTCCTGGAGTCGGGGGATTATATTCTGTATATATGAATATATCGGGGTGTTATCTCCTGGAGTCGGGGGATTATATTCTATATATATGAATATATCGGAGTGTTATCTTCTGGAGTCAGGGGATTATATTCTGAATATATGAATATATCGGGGTGTTATCTCCTGGAGTCGGGGATTATATTCTCTATATATGAAAATATCGGGGTGTTATCTCCTGGAGTCGGGGATTATATTCTCTATATATGAATATATCGGGGTGTTATCTCCTGGAGTCGGGGGATTATATTCTGTATATATGAATATATCAGAGTGTTATCTCCTGGAGTCGGAGGATTATATTCTCTATATATGAATATTTCGGGGTGTTATCTCCTGGAGTCGGGGGATTATATTCTCTGTATATGAATATATCTGGGTGTTCTCTCCTGGAATCCGAGTATTATATTCTGTATATATGAATATATCGGGGTGCTATCTCTTGGAGTCGGGGGATTATATTCTCTTTATATGAATGTATTGGGATGTTATCTCCTGGAGTCAGGGGATTATATTCCCTATATATGAATATATCGGGGTGTTATCCCCTGGAGTCAGGGGGATTATATTGTCTATATATGAATATATCGGGGTGTTATCTCCTGGAGTCAGGGGATTATATTCTCTATATATGAATATATCGGGGTGTTATCTCCTGGATTCGGGGGATTATATTTTCTATATATGAATTTATCAGGGTGTTATCTCCTGGAGATGGGGGATTATATTCTCTATATATGAATATATCAGGGTGTTATATCCTGAGTTGGGGATTATATTCTCTATATATGAATATATCGGGGTGTTCTCTCCTAGAGTCGGGGGATTATATTGTGTATATATGAATATATCGGGGTGTTATCTCCTGGAGTCGGGGCATTATATTCTATATATATGAATATATCGGGGTGTTATCCCCTGGAGTCAGGGGGATTATATTGTCTATATATGAATATATCGGGGTGTTATCTCCTGGAGTCAGGGGATTATATTCTCTATATATGAATATATCGGGGTGTTATCTCCTGGAGTCGGGGGATTATATTTTCTATATATGAATTTATCAGGGTGTTATCTCCTGGAGATGGGGGATTATATTCTATATATATATGAATATATCGGGGTGTTATCTTCTGGAGTCGGGGGATTATATTCTGCATATATGAATATATCGGGGTGTTATCTTCTGGAGTCAGGGGATTATATTGTGTATATATGATTATATCGGGGTGTTATCTCCTGGAGTCGGGGGATTATATTCTATATATATGAATATATCGGGGTGTTATCTCCTGGAGTCGGAGTATTATATTCTGTATATATGAATATATTGGGGTGTTATCTCTTGGAGTAGGGGGATTATATTCTCTATATATGAATATATCGGGGTGTTATCTCTTGGAGTCGGGGGATTATATTCTCTATATATGAATATATCGGGGTCTTATCTCCTGGAGTTGGGGGATTATATTCTCTATATATGAATATATCGGGGTGTTCTCTCCTAGAGTCGGGGGATTATATTGTGCATATGTGATTATATCGGGGTGTTATCTCCTGGAGTCGGGGGATTATATTCTCTATATATGAATATATCGGGGTGTTATCTCCTGGAGTCAGGGGATTATATTCTCTATATATGAATATATCGGGGTGTTATCTCCTGGAGTCGGGGGATTATATTGTGTATATATGATTATATCTGGGTGTTATCTCCTGGAATCGGGGGATTATTTTCTGTATATATGAATATATCGGGGTGTTATCTCCTGGAGTCGGGGGATTATATTCTCTATGTATGAATATATCGGGGTGTTATCTCCTGGAGTCGGGAGATAATATTCTCTATATATGAAAATTTCGGGGTGTTATCTCCTGGAGTCGGGGGATTATATTCTCTATATATGAATATATCGGGGTGTTATCTCCTGGAGTAAGGGGATAATATTCTCTATATATGAATATATCGGGGTGTTATCTCCTGGAGTCAGGGGATTATATTCTCTATATATGAATATATTGGGGTGTTATCTCCTGGAGTCGGGGGATTATATTCTCTATATATGAATATATTGGGGTGTTCTCTCCTGGAGTCGGGGGATTATATTCTCTATATATGAATATATCGGGGTGTTATCTCCTGGAGTAGGGGGATTATATTCTCTATATATGAATATATTGGGGTGTTCTCTCCTGGAGTCGGGGGATTATATTCTCTATATATGAATATATCGGGGTCTTATCTCCTGGAGTAGGGGGATAATATTCTCTATATATGAATATATCGGGGTATTATCTCCTGGAATCGGAGGATTATATTCTGTATATATGAATATATCGGGGTGTTATCTCTTGGAGTCAGGGGACTATATTCTCTATATATGAATATATCGGGGTGTTATTTCCTGGAGTCGGGGGATTATATTCTCTATATATAAATATATCGGGGTGTTATCTCTTGGAGTCGGGGGATTATATTCTCTATATATGAATATTTTGGGATGTTATCTCCTGGAGTCGGGGGATTATATTCTGTATATATGAATATATCGGGGTGTTATCTCCTGGAGTCAGGGGATTATATTCTCTATATATGAATATATTGGGGTGTTATCTTCTGGAGTCGGGGGATTATATTCTCTATATATGAATATATTGGGGTGTTATATCCTGGAGTCGGGGGATTATATTCTCTATATATGAATATATTGGGGTGTTATCTCCTGGAGTTGTGGATTATATTCTCTATATATGAATATATTGGGGTGTTATCTTCTGGAGTCGGGGGATTATATTCTCTATATATGAATATATCGGGGTGTTATCTCCTGGAGTCGGGGGATTATATTCTCTATATATGAATATATTGGGGTGTTATCTCCTGGAGTTGTGGATTATATTCTCTATATATGAATATATTGGGGTGTTATCTTCTGGAGTCGGGGGATTATATTCTCTATATATGAATATATCGGGGTGTTATCTCCTGGAGTCGGGGGATTATATTCTCTATATATGAATATATTGGGGTGTTATCTCCTGGAGTCGGGGGATTATATTCTCTATATATGAATATATTGGGGTGTTATCTTCTGGAGTTGGGGGATTTTATTCTCTATATATGAATATATCGGGGTGTTATCTCCTGGAGTCGGGGGATAATATTCTCTATATATGAATATATTGGGGTGTTATCTCCTGGAGTCGGGGGATTATATTCTCTATGTATGAATATATCGGGGTGTTATCTCCTGGAGTCGGGGGATTATATTCTCTATATATGAATATATCTGGGTGTTATCTCTTGGAGTCGGGGGATTATATTCTCTATATATGAATATATCGGGGTCTTATCTCCTGGAGTCAGGGGATTATATTCTCTATATATGAATATATCGGGGTCTTATCTCCTGGAGTCGGGGGATTATATTCTCTATATATGAATATATCTGGGTGTTATCTCTTGGAGTCGGGGGATTATATTCTCTATATATGAATATATCGGGGTCTTATCTCCTGGAGTCGGGGGATTATTTTCTTTATATATGAATATATCGGGGTGTGATCTCCTGGAGTCGGGGGATTATATTCTCTATATATGAATATATTGGGGTGTTCTCTCCTGGAGTCGGGGGATTATATTCTCTATATATGAATATATTGGGGTGTTATCTCCTGAAGTCGAGGGATTATATTCTCAATATATGAATATATTGGGGTGTTCTCTCCTGGAGTCGGGGAATTATATTCTCTATAAATGAATATATTGGGGTGTTACCTCCTGGAGTTGGGGGACTATATTCTCTATATATGAATATATCGGGGTGTTATCTCCTGGAGTCGGGGGATTATATTCTCTATATATGTATATATCGGGGTGTTATCTCCTGGAGTCATGGGATTATATTTTCTATATATGAATATATTGGGGTGTCATCTCCTGGAGTCGGGGGATTATATTATCTATATATGAATATATCGGGGTGTCATCTCCTGGAGTCAGGGGATTATATTCTCTATATATGAATATATCGTGGTGTTATATCCTGAGTTGGGGATTATATTCTCTATATATGAATATATCGGGGTGTTATCTCCTGGAGTCGGGGGATTATATTCTCTATATATGAATATATCGGGGTGTAATCTCCTGGAGTCAGGGGATTATATTTTCTATATATGAATATATCGGGGTGTTCTCTCCTAGAGTCGGGGGATTATATTGTCTATATATGAATATATTGGGTGTTATATCCTGAGTTGGGGATTATATTCTCTATATATGAATATATCGGGGTGTTATCTCCTAGAGTCGGGGGATTATATTCTCTATATATGGATATATCGGGGTGTGGTTTCCTGGAGTCGGGGGATTATATTCTGTATATATGTATATATCGGAGTGTTGTATCCTGGAGTCGGGGGATTATATTCTGTATATATGTATATATCGGGGTGTTATCTCCTGGAGTCGGGGGATTATATTCTCTATATATGGATATATCGGGGTGTTGTATCCTGGAGTCGGGGGATTATATTCTGTATATATGAATATATCGGGGTGTTATCTCCTGGAGTCAGGGGATTATATTCTCTATATATGAATATATTGGGGTGTTATCTCCTGAAGTTGGGGTATTATATTCTCTATATATGAATATATTAGGGTGTTATCTCCTGGAGTAGGGGGATAATATTCTCTATATATGAATATATTGGGGTGTTATCTCCTGGAGTCGGGGGATTTTATTCTCTATATATGAATATATTGGGGTGTTATCTCCTGGAGTCTGGGGATTATATTCTCTATATATGAATATATCGGGGTATTATCTCCTGGAATCGGAGGATTATATTCTGTATATATGAATATATCGGGGTGTTTTCTCCTGGAGTCGGGGATTATATTCTCTATATATGAATATATCGGGGTGTTCTCTCCTGGAGTAGGGGGATAATATTCTCTATATATGAATATATCGGGGTGTTTTCTCCTGGAGTCGGGGATTATATTCTCTATATATGAATATATCGGGGTGTTCTCTCCTGGAGTCGGGGGATTATATTCTCTATATATGAATATATCGGGGTGTTTTCTCCTGGAGTCGGGGATTATATTCTCTATATATGAATATATCGGGGTCTTATCTCCTGGAGTCGGGGGATTATATTCTCTATATATGAATATATCGGGGTCTTATCTCCTGGAGTCGGGGGATTATATTATGTATATATGAATATATTGGGGTGTTGTGTCCTGGAGTCGGGGATTATATTCTCTATATATGAATATATCGGGGTGTTCTCTCCTGGAGTCGGGGGATTATATTCTCTATATATGAATATATCGGGGTCTTATCTCCTGGAGTCGGAGGATTATATTCTCTGTATATGAATATATCGGGGTCTTATCTCCTGGAGTCGGAGGATTATTTTCTTTATATATGAATATATCGGGGTGTTATCTCCTGGAGTCGGGCGATTATATTCTCTTTATTTGAATATATCGGGGTGTTATCTTCTGGAGTCGGGGGATTATTTTCTGTATATATGATTATATCGGGGTGTTATCTCCTGGAGTCGGGGGATTATATTCTCTATGTATGAATATATCGGGGTGTTATCTCCTGGAGTCGGGAGATAATATTCTCTATATATGAAAATATCGGGGTGTTATCTCCTGGAGTCGGGGGATTATATTCTCTATATATGAATATATTGGGGTGTTATCTCCTGGAGTTGTGGATTATATTCTCTATATATGAATATATTGGGGTGTTATCTCCTGGAGTTGTGGATTATATTCTCTATATATGAATATATTGGGGTGTTATCTTCTGGAGTTGGGGGATTATATTCTCTATATATGAATATATCGGGGTGTTATCTCCTGGAGTCGGGGGATTATATTCTCTATATATGAATATATCGGGGTGTTATCTCCTGGAGTTGTGGATTATATTCTCTATATATGAATATATTGGGGTGTTATCTTCTGGAGTCGGGGGATTATATTCTCTATATATGAATATATCGGGGTGTTATCTCCTGGAGTCGGGGGATTATATTCTCTATATATGAATATATTGGGGTGTTATCTCCTGGAGTCGGGGGATTATATTCTCTATATATGAATATATTGGGGTGTTATCTTCTGGAGTTGGGGGATTTTATTCTCTATATATGAAAATATCGGGGTGTTATCTCCTGGAGTCGGGGGATAATATTCTCTATATATGAATATATTGGGGTGTTATCTCCTGGAGTCGGGGGATTATATTCTCTATGTATGAATATATCGGGGTGTTATCTCCTGGAGTCGGGGGATTATATTCTCTATATATGAATATATCGGGGTGTTATCTCCAGGAGTCGGGGGATTATATTCTCTATATATGAATATATTGGGGTGTTATCTCCTGGAGTTGGGGGATTATATTCTCTATATATGAATATATCGGGGTGTTATCTCCAGGAGTCGGGGGATAATATTCTCTATATATGAATATATCGGGGTGTTATCTCCAGGAGTCGGGGGATTATATTCTCTATATATGAATATATTGGGGTGTTATCTCCTGGAGTCAGGGGATTATATTCTCTATATATGAATATATTGGGGTGTTATCTCCTGGAGTCGGGGGATTATATTCTCTATATATGAATATATTGGCGTGTTATCTCCTGGAGTAGAGGGATAATATTCTCTATATATTAATATATCGGGGTGTTATCTCCTGGAATCGGAGGATTATATTCTGTATATATGAATATATCGGGGTGTTATCTTCTGGAGTCGGGGGAATATTTTCTGTATATATGAATATATCGGGGTGTTATCTCTTGGAGTCAGGGGACTATATTCTCTATATATGAATATTTTGGGATGTTATCTTCTGGAGTTGGGGGATTATATTCTCTATATATGAATATATTGGGGTGTTATCTCCTGGAGTCGGGGGATTATATTCTCTATATATGTATGTATCGGGGTGTTATCTCCTGGAGTCAGTGGATTATATTCTCTATATATGAATATATTGGGGTGTTATCTTCTGGAGTCGGGGGATTATATTCTCTATATATGAATATATCGGGGTGTTATCTCCTGGAGTCGGGGGATTATATTCTCTATATATGAATATATTGGGGTGTTATCTCCTGGAGTTGTGGATTATATTCTCTATATATGAATATATTGGGGTGTTATCTTCTGGAGTCGGGGGATTATATTCTCTATATATGAATATATCGGGGTGTTATCTCCTGGAGTCGGGGGATTATATTCTCTATATATGAATATATTGGGGTGTTATCTCCTGGAGTCGGGGGATTATATTCTCTATATATGAATATATTGGGGTGTTATCTTCTGGAGTTGGGGGATTTTATTCTCTATATATGAATATATCGGGGTGTTATCTCCTGGAGTCGGGGGATAATATTCTCTATATATGAATATATTGGGGTGTTATCTCCTGGAGTCGGGGGATTATATTCTCTATGTATGAATATATCGGGGTGTTATCTCCTGGAGTCGGGGGATTATATTCTCTAATATATGATTATATTGGGGTGTTCTCTCCTGGAGTCGGGGGATTATATTCTCTAATATATGATTATATCGGGGTGTTATCTCCTGGAGTCAGGGGATTATATTCTCTATATATGAATATATCGGGGTGTTTTCTCCTGGAGTTGGGGGATTATATTCTGTATATATGAATATATTGGGTTTTATCTCCTGGAGTCGGGGGATTATATTCTCTATATATGAATATATCGGGGTCTTATCTCCTGGAGTCAGGGGATTATATTCACTATATATGAATTTATCGGGGTTTTATCTCCTGGAGTTGGGGGATTATATTCTCTATATATGTATGTATCGGGGTGTTATCTCCTGGAGTCAGTGGATTATATTCTCTATATATGAATATATTGGGGTGTTATCTTCTGGAGTCGGGGGATTATATTCTCTATATATGAATATATCGGGGTGTTATCTCCTGGAGTCGGGGGATTATATTCTCTATATATGAATATATTGGGGTGTTATCTCCTGGAGTTGTGGATTATATTCTCTATATATGAATATATTGGGGTGTTATCTTCTGGAGTCGGGGGATTATATTCTCTATATATGAATATATCGGGGTGTTATCTCCTGGAGTCGGGGGATTATATTCTCTATATATGAATATATTGGGGTGTTATCTCCTGGAGTCGGGGGATTATATTCTCTATATATGAATATATTGGGGTGTTATCTTCTGGAGTTGGGGGATTTTATTCTCTATATATGAATATATCGGGGTGTTATCTCCTGGAGTCGGGGGATAATATTCTCTATATATGAATATATTGGGGTGTTATCTCCTGGAGTCGGGGGATTATATTCTCTATGTATGAATATATCGGGGTGTTATCTCCTGGAGTCGGGGGATTATATTCTCTAATATATGATTATATTGGGGTGTTCTCTCCTGGAGTCGGGGGATTATATTCTCTAATATATGATTATATCGGGGTGTTATCTCCTGGAGTCAGGGGATTATATTCTCTATATATGAATATATCGGGGTGTTTTCTCCTGGAGTTGGGGGATTATATTCTGTATATATGAATATATTGGGGTGTTCTCTCCTGGAGTCGGGGGATTATATTCTCTATATATGAATATATCGGGGTGTTTTCTCCTGGAGTTGGGGGATTATATTCTGTATATATGAATATATTGGGTTTTATCTCCTGGAGTCGGGGGATTATATTCTCTATATATGAATATATCGGGGTCTTATCTCCTGGAGTCAGGGGATTATATTCACTATATATGAATTTATCGGGGTTTTATCTCCTGGAGTTGGGGGATTATATTCTCTATATATGAATATATCGGGGTGTTTTCTCCTGGAGTTGGGGGATAATATTCTCTATATATGAATATATCGGGGTATTATCTCCTGGAGTCAGGGGATTATATTCTCTATATATGAATATATCGGGGTCTTATCTCCTGGAGTCGGGGGATTATATTCTCTATATATGAATATATCTGGGTGTTATCTCTTGGAGTCGGGGGATTATATTCTCTATATATGATTATATCGGGGTGTTATCTCCTCGAGTTGGGGGATTATATTCTCTATATTTGAATATATCGGGGTCTTATCTCCTGGAGTCGGGGGATTATTTTCTTTATATATGAATATATCGGGGTGTTATCTCCTGGAGTCGGGGGATTATATTCTCTATATATGTATGTATCGGGGTGTTATCTCCTGGAGTCGGGGGATTATATTCTGTATATATGAATATATCGGGGTGTTATCTCCTGGAGTCGGTGATTGTATACTCTATATATGAATATATCGGGGTGTTATCTCCTGGAGTCTGGGGATTATATTCTCCATATATGAATATATTGGGGTGTTGTCTACTGGAGTCGGGGGATTATATTATTTATATATAAATATATTGGGGTGTAGTCTCCTGAAGTTGGGGGATTATATTCTTTATATATGAAAATATTGGGGTGTTCTCTTCTGGAGTCGGGGGATTATATTCTCTATATATGAATATATCGGGGTGTTATCTCCTGGAGTCGGGGGATTGTATACTCTATATATGAATATATCGGGGTGTTATCTCCTGGAGTCTGGGGATTATATTCTCCATATATGAATATATTGGGGTGTTGTCTACTGGAGTCGGGGGATTATATTATTTATATATAAATATATTGGGGTGTAGTCTCCTGAAGTTGGGGGATTATATTCTTTATATATGAAAATATTGGGGTGTTCTCTCCTGCAGTCGGGGATTATATTCTATATATATGAATGTATTGGGGTGTTCTCTCCTGGAGTTGGGGGATTATATTCTCTATTTATGAATATATTGGGGTGTTATCTCCTGGAGTTGGGGGATTATATTCTCTATATCTGAATATATTGGGGTGTTTTCTCCTGAAGTCGTGGGATTATATTATCTATATATTATTATATCGGGGTGTTAAATAATGGAGTCGGGGGATTATATTCTCTATATCTGAATATATTGGGGTGTTCTCACCAGAAGTCCGGGATTATATTCTCTATATATGGATATATCGGGGTGTTCTCTCCTGGAGTCGGGGGATTATATTCTCTAGATATGAATATATCGGGGTGTACTCTCCTGGAGTCGGGGGAATATATTCTCTATATCTGAATATATTGGGGTGTTCTCACCAGAAGTCCGGGATTATATTCTCTATATATGGATATATCGGGGTGTTCTCTCCTGGAGTCGGGGGATTATATTCTGTATATATGAATATATCGGGGTGTTATCTCCTGGAGTCGGGGGATTATATTCTCTATATATGAATATATCGGGGTGTTATCTCCTAGAGTCGGGGGATTATATTGTCTATATATGAATATATTGGGGTGTTCTCTCCTGGAGTCGGGGGATTATATTCTCTAGATATGAATATATCGGGGTGTTATCTCCTGGAGTCGGAGGATTATATTGTCTATATATGAATATATCGGGGTGTTCTCTCCTGGAGTCGGGGGATTATATTCTCTATGTATGAATATATCGGGTTGTTCTCTCCTGGAGTCGGGGGATTATATTCTCTATGTATGAATATATCGGGGTGTTATCTCCTGGAGCCAGGGGATTATATTCTGAATATATATGAATATATTGGGGTGTTATCTCCTGGAGTCGGGGGATTATATTCTCTATATATGAATATATCGGGGTGTTTTCTCCTGGAGTCAGGGGATTATATTCTGTATATATGAATATATTGGGGTGTTATCTCCTGGAGTCTGGGGATTATATTCTCCATATATGAATATATTGGGATGTTGTCTACTG
Organism: Phyllobates terribilis; assembly: GCF_046119375.1. Lineage (NCBI taxonomy): Eukaryota > Metazoa > Chordata > Amphibia > Anura > Dendrobatidae > Phyllobates > Phyllobates terribilis. Next base: position 1,231,560,976 of record NW_027362761.1, on the reverse strand, counting down.
GAGTCGGGGGATTATATTATTTATATATAAATATATTGGGGTGTAGTCTCCTGAAGTTGGGGGATTATATTCTTTATATATGAAAATATTGGGGTGTTCTCTCCTGGAGTCGGGGATTATATTCTATATATATGAAAATATTCTGGTGTTCTCTTCTGGAGTCGGGGGATTATATTCTCTATATATGAATATATCGGGGTGTTATCTCCTGGAGTCGGGGGATTGTATACTCTATATATGAATATATCGGGGTGTTATCTCCTGGAGTCTGGGGATTATATTCTCCATACATGAATATATTGGGGTGTTGTCTACTGGAGTCGGGGGATTATATTATTTATATATCAATATATTGGGGTGTAGTCTCCTGAAGTTGGGGGATTATATTCTTTATATATGAAAATATTGGGGTGTTCTCTCCTGGAGTCGGGGATTATATTCTATATATATGAATGTATTGGGGTGTTCTCTCCTGGAGTCGGGGGGATTATATTCTCTATTTATGAATATATTGGGGTGTTATCTCCTGGAGTTGGGGGAATATATTCTCTATATCTGAATATATTGGGGTGTTTTCTCCTGGAGTCGTGGGATTATATTATCTATATATTATTATATCGGGGTGTTAAATAATGGAGTCGGGGGATTATATTCTCTATATCTGAATATATCGGGGTGTTCTCACCAGAACTCCGGGATTATATTCTCTATATATGGATATATCGGGGTGTTCTCTCCTGGAGTCGGGGGATTATATTCTGTATATATGAATATATCGGGGTGTTATCTCCTGGAGTCGGGGGATTATATTCTCTATATATGAATATATCGGGGTGTTATCTCCTAGAGTCGGGGGATTATATTGTCTATATATGAATATATTGGGGTGTTCTCTCCTGGAGTCGGGGGATTATATTCTCTAGATATGAATATATCGGGGTGTACTCTCCTGGAGTCGGGGGATTATATTCTCTATGTATGAATATATTGGGGTGTTATCTCCTGGAGTCGGGGGATTATATTCTCTATATATGAATATATCGGGGTGTTCTCTCCTGGAGTCGGGGGATTATATTCTCTATATATGAATATATCGGGGTGTTTTCTCCTGGAGTTAGGGGATTATATTCTCTATATATGAATATATCGGGGTGTTCTCTCCTAGAGTCGGGGGATGATATTCTCTATATATGAATATATCGGGGTGTTATCTTCTGGAGTCGGGGGATTATTTTCTTTATATATGAATATATTGGAGTGTTATCTCCTGGAGTTGGGGGATTATATTCTGTATGTATGAATATATTGGGGTGTTATCTCCTGGAGTCAGGAGATTATATTCTCTATATATGAATATATCGGGGTGTTATCTCCTGGAGTCGGGGGATTATATTATCTATATATGAATATATCGGGGTGTTATCTCCTGGAGTTGGGGGATTATATTCTCTATATATGAATATATCGGGGTGTTATATCCTGAGTTGGGGATTATATTTTCTATATATGAACATATCGGGGTGTTCTCTCCTGGAGTCGGGGGATTGTATACTCTATATATGAATATATCGTGGTGTTATCTCCTGGAGTCGGGGGATTATATTCTCTATATATGAATATATTGGGGTGTTATCTCCTGGAGTCGTGGGATTATATTCTCTATATATGAATATATCGGGGTGTTAGCTTCTGGAGTTGGGGGATTATATTCTCTATATAAGAATATATCGGGGTGTTATCTCCTGGAGTCGGGAGATTATATTCTCTATATATGAATTTATCAGGGTGTTATCTCCTGGAGTCGGGGGATTATATTCTCTATATATGAATATATCGGGGTGTTATCTCCTGGAGTCGGGGGATTATATTCTCTATATATGAATATATCGGGGTGTTATATCCAGGAGTCGGGGGATTATATTCTCTATATATGAATATATCGGGGTGTTATCTCCTAGAGTCGGGGGATTATATTGTCTATATATGAATATATTGGGGTGTTCTCTCCTGGAGTCGGGGGATTATATTCTCTATGTATGAATATATCGGGTTGTTCTCTCCTGGAGTCGAGGGATTATATTCTCTATGTATGAATATATCGGGGTGTTATCTCCTGGAGCAAGGGGATTATATTCTGAATATATATGAATATATTGGGGTGTTATCTCCTGGAGTCGGGGGATTATATTCTCTATATATGAATATATCGGGGTGTTTTCTCCTGGAGTTGGGGGATTATATTCTGTAAATTTGAATATATTGGGGTGTTGTGTCCTGGAGTCGGGGATTATATTCTCTATATATGAATATATCGGGGTGTTCTCTCCTGGAGTCGGGGGATTATATTCTCTATATATGAATATATCGGGGTGTTTTCTCCTGGAGTTAGGGGATTATATTCTCTATATATCAATATATCTGGGTGTTTTCTCCTGGAGTTGGGGGATTATATTCTGTATATATAAATATATTGGGGTGTTCTCTCCTGGAGTCGGGGGATTATATTCTCTATATATAAATATATCGCTGTGTTATCTCCTGGAGTCTGGGGATTATATTCTCTATATATGAATATATCGGGGTGTTCTCTCGTGGAGTCGGGGGATTATGTTTTCTATATATGAATATATCGGGGTGTTCTCTCCTGGAGTCAGGAGATTATATTCTCTATATATGAATATATCGGGGTGTTATCTTCTGGAGTCGGGGGATTATTTTCTTTATATATGAATATATTGGAGTGTTATCTCCTGGAGTTGGGGGATTATATTCTGTATGTATGAATATATTGGGGTGTTATCTCCTGGAGTCAGGAGATTATATTCTCTATATATGAATATATTGGCGTGTTATCTCCTGGAGTCGGGGGATTATATTCTCTATATATGAATATATCGGGGTGTTATATCCTGAGTTGGGGATTATATTCTCTATATATGAACATATCGGGGTGTTCTCTCCTAGAGTCGGGGGATTATATTGTGTATATATGATTATATCGGGGTGTTATCTCCTGGAGTCGGGGGATTATATAGTCTATATATGAATATATCGGGGTGTTCTCTCCTAGAGTCGGGGGATTATATTGTGTATATATGATTATATCGGGGTGTTATCTCCTAGAGTCGGGGGGATTATATTGTCTATATATGAATATATTGGGGTGTTCTCTCCTAGAGTCGGGGGGATTATATTGTCTATATATGAATATATTGGGGTGTTCTCTCCTGGAGTCGGGGGATTATATTCTGTATATATGAATATATCGGGGTGTTATCTCCTGGAGTCGGGGGATTATATTCTATATATATGAATATATCGGAGTGTTATCTTCTGGAGTCAGGGGATTATATTCTGAATATATGAATATATCGGGGTGTTATCTCCTGGAGTCGGGGATTATATTCTCTATATATGAAAATATCGGGGTGTTATCTCCTGGAGTCGGGGATTATATTCTCTATATATGAATATATCGGGGTGTTATCTCCTGGAGTCGGGGGATTATATTCTGTATATATGAATATATCAGAGTGTTATCTCCTGGAGTCGGAGGATTATATTCTCTATATATGAATATTTCGGGGTGTTATCTCCTGGAGTCGGGGGATTATATTCTCTGTATATGAATATATCTGGGTGTTCTCTCCTGGAATCCGAGTATTATATTCTGTATATATGAATATATCGGGGTGCTATCTCTTGGAGTCGGGGGATTATATTCTCTTTATATGAATGTATTGGGATGTTATCTCCTGGAGTCAGGGGATTATATTCCCTATATATGAATATATCGGGGTGTTATCCCCTGGAGTCAGGGGGATTATATTGTCTATATATGAATATATCGGGGTGTTATCTCCTGGAGTCAGGGGATTATATTCTCTATATATGAATATATCGGGGTGTTATCTCCTGGAGTCGGGGGATTATATTTTCTATATATGAATTTATCAGGGTGTTATCTCCTGGAGATGGGGGATTATATTCTCTATATATGAATATATCAGGGTGTTATATCCTGAGTTGGGGATTATATTCTCTATATATGAATATATCGGGGTGTTCTCTCCTAGAGTCGGGGGATTATATTGTGTATATATGAATATATCGGGGTGTTATCTCCTGGAGTCGGGGCATTATATTCTATATATATGAATATATCGGGGTGTTATCTCCTGGAGTCAGGGGATTATATTTTCTATATATGAATATATCGAGGTGTTCTCTCCTAGAGTCGGGGGGATTATATTCTCTATATATGAATATATTTGGGTGTTCTCTCCTGGAGTCGGGGGATTATATTCTGTATATATGAATATATCGGGGTGTTATCTCCTGGAGTCGGGGGATTATATTCTATATATATATGAATATATCGGGGTGTTATCTTCTGGAGTCGGGGGATTATATTCTGCATATATGAATATATCGGGGTGTTATCTTCTGGAGTCAGGGGATTATATTCTGTATATATGAATATATCGGGGTGTTATCTCCTGGAGTCGGGGGATTATATTCTGCATATATGAATATATCGGGGTGTTATCTTCTGGAGTCAGGGGATTATATTGTGTATATATGATTATATCGGGGTGTTATCTCCTGGAGTCGGGGGATTATATTCTATATATATGAATATATCGGGGTGTTATCTCCTGGAGTCGGAGTATTATATTCTGTATATATGAATATATCGGGGTGTTATCTCTTGGAGTAGGGGGATTATATTCTCTATATATGAATATATCGGGGTGTTATCTCTTGGAGTCGGGGGATTATATTCTCTATATATGAATATATCGGGGTCTTATCTCCTGGAGTTGGGGGATTATATTCTCTATATATGAATATATCGGGGTGTTCTCTCCTAGAGTCGGGGGATTATATTGTGCATATGTGATTATATCGGGGTGTTATCTCCTGGAGTCGGGGGATTATATTCTCTATATATGAATATATCGGGGTGTTATCTCCTGGAGTCAGGGGATTATATTCTCTATATATGAATATATCGGGGTGTTATCTCCTGGAGTCGGGGGATTATATTGTGTATATATGATTATATCTGGGTGTTATCTCCTGGAATCGGGGGATTATTTTCTGTATATATGAATATATCGTGGTGTTATCTCCTGGAGTCGGGGGATTATATTCTCTATGTATGAATATATCGGGGTGTTATCTCCTGGAGTCGGGAGATAATATTCTCTATATATGAAAATATCGGGGTGTTATCTCCTGGAGTCGGGGGATTATATTCTCTATATATGAATATATCGGGGTGTTATCTCCTGGAGTAAGGGGATAATATTCTCTATATATGAATATATCGGGGTGTTATCTCCTGGAGTCAGGGGATTATATTCTCTATATATGAATATATTGGGGTGTTATCTCCTGGAGTCGGGGGATTATATTCTCTATATATGAATATATTGGGGTGTTCTCTCCTGGAGTCGGGGGATTATATTCTCTATATATGAATATATCGGGGTGTTATCTCCTGGAGTAGGGGGATTATATTCTCTATATATGAATATATTGGGGTGTTCTCTCCTGGAGTCGGGGGATTATATTCTCTATATATGAATATATCGGGGTCTTATCTCCTGGAGTAGGGGGATAATATTCTCTATATATGAATATATCGGGGTATTATCTCCTGGAATCGGAGGATTATATTCTGTATATATGAATATATCGGGGTGTTATCTCTTGGAGTCAGGGGACTATATTCTCTATATATGAATATATCGGGGTGTTATTTCCTGGAGTCGGGGGATTATATTCTCTATATATAAATATATCGGGGTGTTATCTCTTGGAGTCGGGGGATTATATTCTCTATATATGAATATTTTGGGATGTTATCTCCTGGAGTCGGGGGATTATATTCTGTATATATGAATATATCGGGGTGTTATCTCCTGGAGTCAGGGGATTATATTCTCTATATATGAATATATTGGGGTGTTATCTTCTGGAGTCGGGGGATTATATTCTCTATATATGAATATATTGGGGTGTTATATCCTGGAGTCGGGGGATTATATTCTCTATATATGAATATATTGGGGTGTTATCTCCTGGAGTTGTGGATTATATTCTCTATATATGAATATATTGGGGTGTTATCTTCTGGAGTCGGGGGATTATATTCTCTATATATAAATATATCGGGGTGTTATCTCCTGGAGTCGGGGGATTATATTCTCTATATATGAATATATTGGGGTGTTATCTCCTGGAGTTGTGGATTATATTCTCTATATATGAATATATTGGGGTGTTATCTTCTGGAGTCGGGGGATTATATTCTCTATATATGAATATATTGGGGTGTTATCTCCTGGAGTCGGGGGATTATATTCTCTATATATGAATATATTGGGGTGTTATCTTCTGGAGTTGGGGGATTTTATTCTCTATATATGAATATATCGGGGTGTTATCTCCTGGAGTCGGGGGATAATATTCTCTATATATGAATATATTGGGGTGTTATCTCCTGGAGTCGGGGGATTATATTCTCTATGTATGAATATATCGGGGTGTTATCTCCTGGAGTCGGGGGATTATATTCTCTATATATGAATATATCTGGGTGTTATCTCTTGGAGTCGGGGGATTATATTCTCTATATATGAATATATCGGGGTCTTATCTCCTGGAGTCGGGGGATTATTTTCTTTATATATGAATATATCGGGGTGTGATCTCCTGGAGTCGGGGGATTATATTCTCTATATATGAATATATTGGGGTGTTCTCTACTGGAGTCGGGGGATTATATTCTCTATATATGAATATATTGGGGTGTTATCTCCTGAAGTCGGGGGATTATATTCTCTATATATGAATATATTGGGGTGTTCTCTCCTGGAGTCGGGGAATTATATTCTCTATAAATGAATATATTGGGGTGTTACCTCCTGGAGTTGGGGGACTATATTCTCTATAAATGAATATATTGGGGTGTTACCTCCTGGAGTTGGGGGACTATATTCTCTATATATGAATATATCGGGGTGTTATCTCCTGGAGTCGGGGGATTATATTCTCTATATATGTATATATCGGGGTGTTATCTCCTGGAGTCATGGGATTATATTTTCTATATATGAATATATTGGGGTGTCATCTCCTGGAGTCGGGGGATTATATTATCTATATATGAATATATCGGGGTGTCATCTCCTGGAGTCAGGGGATTATATTCTCTATATATGAATATATCGTGGTGTTATATCCTGAGTTGGGGATTATATTCTCTATATATGAATATATCGGGGTGTTATCTCCTGGAGTCGGGGGATTATATTCTCTATATATGAATATATCGGGGTGTAATCTCCTGGAGTCAGGGGATTATATTTTCTATATATGAATATATCGGGGTGTTCTCTCCTAGAGTCGGGGGATTATATTGTCTATATATGAATATATTGGGTGTTATATCCTGAGTTGGGGATTATATTCTCTATATATGAATATATCGGGGTGTTATCTCCTAGAGTCGGGGGATTATATTCTCTATATATGGATATATCGGGGTGTGGTTTCCTGGAGTCGGGGGATTATATTCTGTATATATGTATATATCGGAGTGTTGTATCCTGGAGTCGGGGGATTATATTCTGTATATATGTATATATCGGGGTGTTATCTCCTGGAGTCGGGGGATTATATTCTCTATATATGGATATATCGGGGTGTTGTATCCTGGAGTCGGGGGATTATATTCTGTATATATGAATATATCGGGGTGTTATCTCCTGGAGTCAGGGGATTATATTCTCTATATATGAATATATTGGGGTGTTATCTCCTGAAGTTGGGGTATTATATTCTCTATATATGAATATATTAGGGTGTTATCTCCTGGAGTAGGGGGATAATATTCTCTATATATGAATATATTGGGGTGTTATCTCCTGGAGTCTGGGGATTATATTCTCTATATATGAATATATCGGGGTATTATCTCCTGGAATCGGAGGATTATATTCTGTATATATGAATATATCGGGGTGTTATCTCCTGGAGTCGGGGATTATATTCTCTATATATGAATATATCGGGGTGTTATCTCCTCGAGTCGGGGGATTATATTCTGTATATATGAATATATCGGGGTGTTTTCTCCTGGAGTCGGGGATTATATTCTCTATATATGAATATATCGGGGTGTTCTCTCCTGGAGTAGGGGGATAATATTCTCTATATATGAATATATCGGGGTGTTTTCTCCTGGAGTCGGGGATTATATTCTCTATATATGAATATATCGGGGTGTTCTCTCCTGGAGTCGGGGGATTATATTCTCTATATATGAATATATCGGGGTGTTTTCTCCTGGAGTCGGGGATTATATTCTCTATATATGAATATATCGGGGTCTTATCTCCTGGAGTCGGGGGATTATATTCTCTATATATGAATATATCGGGGTCTTATCTCCTGGAGTCGGGGGATTATATTATGTATATATGAATATATTGGGGTGTTGTGTCCTGGAGTCGGGGATTATATTCTCTATATATGAATATATCGGGGTGTTCTCTCCTGGAGTCGGGGGATTATATTCTCTATATATGAATATATCGGGGTCTTATCTCCTGGAGTCGGAGGATTATATTCTCTGTATATGAATATATCGGGGTCTTATCTCCTGGAGTCGGAGGATTATTTTCTTTATATATGAATATATCGGGGTGTTATCTCCTGGAGTCGGGCGATTATATTCTCTTTATTTGAATATATCGGGGTGTTATCTTCTGGAGTCGGGGGATTATTTTCTGTATATATGATTATATCGGGGTGTTATCTCCTGGAGTCGGGGGATTATATTCTCTATGTATGAATATATCGGGGTGTTATCTCCTGGAGTCGGGGGATTATATTCTCTATATATGAATATATCGGGGTGTTCTCTCCTGGAGTCGGGGGATTATATTCTCTATATATGAATATATCGGGGTGTTTTCTCCTGGAGTCGGGGATTATATTCTCTATATATGAATATATCGGGGTCTTATCTCCTGGAGTCGGGGGATTATATTCTCTATATATGAATATATCGGGGTCTTATCTCCTGGAGTCGGGAGATAATATTCTCTATATATGAAAATATCGGGGTGTTATCTCCTGGAGTCGGGGGATTATATTCTCTATATATGAATATATTGGGGTGTTATCTCCTGGAGTTGTGGATTATATTCTCTATATATGAATATATTGGGGTGTTATCTTCTGGAGTTGGGGGATTATATTCTCTATATATGAATATATCGGGGTGTTATCTCCTGGAGTCGGGGGATTATATTCTCTATATATGAATATATTGGGGTGTTATCTCCTGGAGTTGTGGATTATATTCTCTATATATGAATATATTGGGGTGTTATCTTCTGGAGTCGGGGGATTATATTCTCTATATATGAATATATCGGGGTGTTATCTCCTGGAGTCGGGGGATTATATTCTCTATATATGAATATATTGGGGTGTTATCTCCTGGAGTCGGGGGATTATATTCTCTATATATGAATATATTGGGGTGTTATCTTCTGGAGTTGGGGGATTTTATTCTCTATATATGAAAATATCGGGGTGTTATCTCCTGGAGTCGGGGGATAATATTCTCTATATATGAATATATTGGGGTGTTATCTCCTGGAGTCGGGGGATTATATTCTCTATGTATGAATATATCGGGGTGTTATCTCCTGGAGTCGGGGGATTATATTCTCTATATATGAATATATCGGGGTGTTATCTCCAGGAGTCGGGGGATTATATTCTCTATATATGAATATATTGGGGTGTTATCTCCTGGAGTTGGGGGATTATATTCTCTATATATGAATATATCGGGGTGTTATCTCCAGGAGTCGGGGGATAATATTCTCTATATATGAATATATCGGGGTGTTATCTCCAGGAGTCGGGGGAATATTTTCTGTATATATGAATATATCGTGGTGTTATCTCCTGGAGTCGGGGGATTATATTCTCTATATATGAATATATCGGGGTGTTATCTCCAGGAGTCGGGGGATAATATTCTCTATATATGAATATATCGGGGTGTTATCTCCAGGAGTCGGGGGATTATATTCTCTATATATGAATATATTGGGGTGTTATCTCCTGGAGTCGGGGGATTATATTCTCTATATATGAATATATTGGGGTGTTATCTCCTGGAGTCGGGGGATTATATTCTCTATATATGAATATATTGGGGTGTTATCTCCTGGAGTAGAGGGATAATATTCTCTATATATTAATATATCGGGGTGTTATCTCCTGGAATCGGAGGATTATATTCTCTATATATGAATATATCGGGGTGTTATCTCCTGGAGTCGGGGGATTATATTCTCTATATATGAATATATTGGGGTGTTATCTCCTGGAGTTGTGGATTATATTCTCTATATATGAATATATTGGGGTGTTATCTTCTGGAGTCGGGGGATTATATTCTCTATATATGAATATATCGGGGTGTTATCTCCTGGAGTCGGGGGATTATATTCTCTATATATGAATATATTGGGGTGTTATCTCCTGGAGTCGGGGGATTATATTCTCTATATATGAATATATTGGGGTGTTATCTTCTGGAGTTGGGGGATAATATTCTCTATATATGAATATATTGGGGTGTTATCTCCTGGAGTCGGGGGATTATATTCTCTATATATGAATATATCGGGGTGTTATCTCCTGGAGTCGGGGGATAATATTCTCTATATATGAATATATTGGGGTGTTATCTCCTGGAGTCGGGGGATTATATTCTCTATGTATGAATATATCGGGGTGTTATCTCCTGGAGTCGGGGGATTATATTCTCTAATATATGATTATATTGGGGTGTTCTCTCCTGGAGTCGGGGGATTATATTCTCTAATATATGATTATATCGGGGTGTTATCTCCTGGAGTCAGGGGATTATATTCTCTATATATGAATATATCGGGGTGTTTTCTCCTGGAGTTGGGGGATTATATTCTGTATATATGAATATATTGGGGTGTTCTCTCCTGGAGTCGGGGGATTATATTCTCTATATATGAATATATCGGGGTGTTTTCTCCTGGAGTTGGGGGATTATATTCTGTATATATGAATATATTGGGTTTTATCTCCTGGAGTCGGGGGATTATATTCTCTATATATGAATATATCGGGGTCTTATCTCCTGGAGTCAGGGGATTATATTCACTATATATGAATTTATCGGGGTTTTATCTCCTGGAGTTGGGGGATTATATTCTCTATATATGAATATATCGGGGTGTTTTCTCCTGGAGTTGGGGGATAATATTCTCTATATATGAATATATCGGGGTATTATCTCCTGGAGTCAGGGGATTATATTCTCTATATATGAATATATCGGGGTCTTATCTCCTGGAGTCGGGGGATTATATTCTCTATATATGAATATATCTGGGTGTTATCTCTTGGAGTCGGGGGATTATATTCTCTATATATGATTATATCGGGGTGTTATCTCCTCGAGTTGGGGGATTATATTCTCTATATTTGAATATATCGGGGTCTTTTCTCCTGGAGTCGGGGGATTATTTTCTTTATATATGAATATATCGGGGTGTTATCTCCTGGAGTCGGGGGATTATATTCTCTATATATGAATATATTGGGGTGTTCTCTCCTGGAGTCGGGGGATTATATTCTCTATATATGAATATATTGGGGTGTTATCTCCTGAAGTCGGGGGATTATATTCTCTATATATGAATATATTGGGGTGTTCTCTCCTGGAGTCGGGGGATTATATTCTCTACATATGAATATATCGGGGTTTTATCTTCTGGAGTCAGGGGATTATATTCTCTATATATGAATATATTGGGATGTTATCTTCTGGAGTCGGGGGGATTATATTCTCTATATATGAATGTATCGGGGTGTTATCTTCTGGAGTCGGGGGGATTATATTCTCTATATATGAATATATCGGGGTGTTATCTCCTGGAGTCGGGGGATTATATTCTCTATATATGTATATATCGGGGTGTTATCTCCTGGAGTCATGGGATTATATTTTCTATATATGAATATATCGGGGTGTTATCTCCTGGAGTTGGGGGATTATATTCTCTAATATATGATTATATCGGGGTGTTATCTCCTGGAGTCAGGGGATTATTTTCTCTATATATGAATATATCGGGGTGTTATCTCCTGGAGTTGGGGGATTATATTCTCTAATATATGATTATATCGGGGTGTTATCTCCTGGAGTCAGGGGATTATATTCTCTATATATGAATATATCGGGGTGTTTTCTCCTGGAGTTGGGGGATTATATTCTGTATATATGAATATATTGGGGTGTTCTTTCCTGGAGTCGGGGGATTATATTCTCTATATAAGAATATATCGGGGTCTTATCTCCTGGAGTAGGGGGATAATATTCTCTATATATGAATATATCGGGGTATTATCTCCTGGAATCGGAGGATTATATTCTGTATATATGAATATATTGGGTTTTATCTCCTGGAGTCGGGGGATTATATTCTCTATATATGAATATATCGGGGTCTTATCTCCTGGAGTCAGGGGATTATATTCTCTATATGTGAATATATTGGGGTGTTATCTCCTGGAGTAGGGGGATAATATTCTCTATATATGAATATATCGGGGTATTATCTCCTGGAATCGGAGGATTATATTCTGTATATATGAATATATTGGGTTTTATCTCCTGGAGTCGTGGGATTATATTCTCTATATATGAATATATCGGGGTCTTATCTCCTGGAGTCAGGGGATTATATTCTCTATATATGAATATATCGGGGTCTTATCTCCTGGAGTCAGGGGATTATATTCTCTATATGTGAATATATTGGGGTGTTATCTCCTGGAGTAGGGGGATAATATTCTCTATATATGAATATATCGGGGTATTATCTCCTGGAATCGGAGGATTATATTCTGTATATATGAATATATTGGGTTTTATCTCCTGGAGTCGTGGGATTATATTCTCTATATATGAATATATCGGGGTCTTATCTCCTGGAGTCGGGGGATTATATTCTCTATATATGAATATATCGGGGTGTTATCTCCTGGAGTAGGGGGATAATATTCTCTATATATGAATATATCGGGGTATTATCTCCTGGAATCGGAGGATTATATTCTGTATATATGAATATATTGGGTTTTATCTCCTGGAGTCGTGGGATTATATTCTCTATATATGAATATATCGGGGTGTTTTCTCCTGGAGTCAGGGGATTGTATACTCTATATATGAATATATCGGGGTGTTATCTCCTGGAGTCAGGGGATTATATTCACTATATATGAATATATCGGGGTTTTATCTCCTGGAGTTGGGGGATTATATTCTCTATATATGATTATATCGGGGTGTTATCTCCTGGAGTCAGGGGATTATATTCTCTATATATGAATATATCGGGGTGTTTTCTCCTGGATTTTGGGGGATTATATTCTGTATATATGAATATATTGGGGTGTTCTCTCCTGGAGTCGGGGGATTATATTCTCTATATAAGAATATATCGGGGTCTTATCTCCTGGAGTAGGGGGATAATATTCTCTATATATGAATATATCGGGGTATTATCTCCTGGAATCGGAGGATTATATTCTGTATATATGAATATATTGGGTTTTATCTCCTGGAGTCGGGGGATTATATTCTCTATATATGAATATATCGGGGTCTTATCTCCTGGAGTCAGGGGATTATATGCACTATATATGAATTTATCGGGGTTTTATCTCCTGGAGTTGGGGGATTATATTCTCTATATATGAATATATCGGGGTGTTATCTCCTGGAGTCAGGGGATTATATTCTCTATATATGAATATATCTGGGTGTTATCTCTTGGAGTCGGGGGATTATATTCTCTATATATGATTATATCGGGGTGTTATCTCCTGGAGTTGGGGGATTATATTCTCTATACATGAATATATCGGGGTGTTATCGCCAAGAGTCGGGGTATTATATTCTCTATATATGAATATATTAGGGTGTTATCTCCTGGAGTAGGGGGATAATATTCTCTATATATGAATATATTGGGGTGTTCTCTCCTGGAGTCGGGGGATTATATTCTCTATATATGAATATATTGGGGTGTTATCTCCTGAAGTCGGGGGATTATATTCTCTATATATGAATATATTGGGGTGTTCTCTCCTGGAGTCGGGGAATTATATTCTCTATAAATGAATATATTGGGGTGTTACCTCCTGGAGTTGGGGGACTATATTCTCTATATATGAATATATTGGGATGTTATCTTCTGGAGTCGGGGGGATTATATTCTCTATATATGAATATATCGGGGTGTTATCTCCTGGAGTCGGGGGATTATATTCTCTATATATGTATATATCGGGGTGTTATCTCCTGGAGTCATGGGATTCTATTTTCTATATATGAATATATTGGGGTGTCATCTCCTGGAGTCGGGGGATTATATTATCTATATATGAATATATCGGGGTGTCATCTCCTGGAGTCAGGGGATTATATTCTCTATATATGAATATATCGGGGTGTCATCTCCTGGAGTCGGGGGATTATATTTTCTATATATGAATATATCGGGGTGTTCTCTCCTAGAGTCGGGGGATTATATTGTCTATATATGAATATATTGGGTGTTATATCCTGAGTTGGGGATTATATTCTCTATATATGAATATATCGGGGTGTTATCTCCTAGAGTCGGGGGATTATATTCTCTATATATGAATATATTGGGGTGTTCTCTCCTGGAGTCGGGGGATTATATTCTCTATATATGGATATATCGGGGTGTGGTTTCCTGGAGTCGGGGGATTATATTCTGTATATATGTATATATCGGAGTGTTGTATCCTGGAGTCGGGGGATTATATTCTGTATATATGTATATATCGGGGTGTTATCTCCTGGAGTCGGGGGATTATATTCTCTATATATGGATATATCGGGGTGTTGTATCCTGGAGTCGGGGGATTATATTCTGTATATATGAATATATCGGGGTGTTATCTCCTGGAGTCAGGGGATTATATTCTCTATATATGAATATATTGGGGTGTTATCTCCTGAAGTTGGGGTATTATATTCTCTATATATGAATATATTAGGGTGTTATCTCCTGGAGTAGGGGGATTATATTCTCTATATATGAATATATCGGGGTGTTATCTCCTCGAGTCGGGGGATTATATTCTGTATATATGAATATATCGGGGTGTTTTCTCCTGGAGTCGGGGATTATATTCTCTATATATGAATATATCGGGGTGTTCTCTCCTGGAGTAGGGGGATAATATTCTCTATATATGAATATATCGGGGTGTTTTCTCCTGGAGTCGGGGATTATATTCTCTATATATGAATATATCGGGGTGTTCTCTCCTGGAGTCGGGGGATTATATTCTCTATATATGAATATATCGGGGTGTTTTCTCCTGGAGTCGGGGATTATATTCTCTATATATGAATATATCGGGGTCTTATCTCCTGGAGTCGGGGGATTATATTCTCTATATATGAATATATCGGGGTCTTATCTCCTGGAGTCGGGGGATTATATTATGTATATATGAATATATTGGGGTGTTGTGTCCTGGAGTCGGGGATTATATTCTCTATATATGAATATATCGGGGTGTTCTCTCCTGGAGTCGGGGGATTATATTCTCTATATATGAATATATCGGGGTCTTATCTCCTGGAGTCGGAGGATTATATTCTCTGTATATGAATATATCGGGGTGTTTTCTCCTGGAGTCGGGGATTATATTCTCTATATATGAATATATCGGGGTGTTCTCTCCTGGAGTCGGGGGATTATATTCTGTATATATGAATATATCGGGGTGTTATCTCCTGGAGTCGGGGGATTATATTCTCTATATATGAATATATCGGGGTCTTATCTCCTGGAGTCGGGGATTATATTCTCTATATATGAATATATCGGGGTGTTCTCTCCTGGAGTCGGGGGATTATATTCTCTATATATGAATATATTGGGGTGTTATCTCCTGGAGTCGGAGGATTATTTTCTTTATATATGAATATATCGGGGTGTTATCTCCTGGAGTCGGGCGATTATATTCTCTTTATTTGAATATATCGGGGTGTTATCTTCTGGAGTCGGGGGATTATTTTCTGTATATATGATTATATCGGAGTGTTATCTCCTGGAGTCGGGGGATTATATTCTCTATATATGAATATATCGGGGTGTTATCTCCTGGAGTCAGGGGATTATATTCTGTATATATGTATATATCGGGGTGTTATCTCCTGGAGTCGGGGGATTATATTCTGTATAAATGAATATATCGGGGTGTTATCTCTTGGAGTCGGGGGATTATATTCTGTATATATGAATATATCGGGGTGTTATCTCCTGGAGTCAGGGGATTATATTCTGTATATATGTATATATCGGGGTGTTATCTCCTGGAGTCGGGGGATTATATTCTGTATAAATGAATATATCGGGGTGTTATCTCTTGGAGTCGGGGGATTATATTCTGTATATATGAATATATCGGGGTGTTATCTCCTGGAGTCAGGGGATTATATTCTGTATATATGTATATATCGGGGTGTTATCTCCTGGAGTCGGGGGATTATATTCTGTATAAATGAATATATTGGGGTGTTGTCTCTTGGAGTCGGGGGATTATGTTCTCTATATATGAATATATCGGGGTGTTATCTCCTCGAGTCGGGGGATTATATTCTGTATAAATGAATATATCGGGGTGTTATCTCTTGGAGTCGGGGGATTATATTCTGTATAAATGAATATATCGGGGTGTTATCTCCTGGAGTATGGGGATTATATTCTCTATATATGAATATATCGGGGTGTTATCTCCTGGAGTCGGGGGATTATATTCTGTATATATGAATATATCGGGGTGTTATCTCCTGGAGTCGGGGGATTATATTCTCTCTATATGAATATATTGGGGTGCTATCTCCTGAAGTTGGGGGATTATATTCTCTATATATGAATATATTGGGGTGTTTTCTCCTGGAGTAGGGGGATAATATTCTTTATATATGAATATATTGGGGTGTTATCTCCTGAAGCCATGGGATTATATTCTCTATATATGAATATATCGGGGTGTTTTCTCCTGGAGTCGGGGATTATATTCTCTATATATGAATATATCGGGGTGTTCTCTCCTCGAGTCGGGGGATTATATTCTCTATATATGAATATATCGGGTGTTATATCCTGTAGTCAGGGGATTATATTCTCTATATATGAATATATCGGGGTGTTATATCCTGAGTTGGGGATTATATTCTCTATATATGAATATATCGGGGTGTTCTCTCCTCGAGTCGGGGGATTATATTCTCTATATATGAATATATCGGGTGTTATATCCTGTAGTCAGGGGATTATATTCTCTATATATGAATATATCGGGGTGTTATATCCTGAGTTGGGGATTATATTCTCTATATATGAATATATCGGGGTGTTCTCTCCTGGAGTCGGGGGATTATATTCTCTATATATGGATATATCGGGGTGTTGTATCCTGGAGTCGGGGGATTATATTCACTATGTATGAATATATCGGGGTGTTATCTCCTGGAGTCAGGGGATTATATTCTCTATAAATGAATATATCGGGGTGTTATCTCCTGGAGTCGGGGGATTATATTCTCTATATATGGATATATTAGGGTGTTGTGTCCTGGAGTCGGGGATTATATTCTCTATATTTGAATATATCGGGGTGTTCTCTCCTCGAGTCGGGGGATTATATTCTCTATATATGAATATATCGGGTGTTATATCCTGTAGTCGCGGGATTATATTCTCTATATTTGAATATATCGGGGTGTTCTCTCCTGGAGTCGCGGGATTATATTCTCTATATATGAATATATCGGGGTGTTTTCTCCTGGAGTTGGGGGATTATATTCTGTATAAATGAATATATCGGGGTGTAATCTCCTGGAGTCGGGGGATTATGTTCTCTATATATGAATATATCGGGGTCTTATCTCCTGGATTCTGGGTATTATATTCTGTATATATGGTTATATCGTGGTGTTCTCTCCTGGTGTCAGGGGATTATATTCTCTATATATGAATATATCAGTATGTTTTCTCCTGGAGTCGGGGGATTATATTCTCTATATATTATTATATCGGGGTGTTATCTCCTGGAGTCGGGGGGATTATATTCTGTATATATGAATATATTGGGGTGTTATCTCCTGGAGTCGGGGGATTATATTCTCTATATATGAATATATCGGGGTGTTATCTCCTGGAGTCAGGGATTTATATTTTCTATATATGAATTTATCGGGGTGTTATCTCCTGGAGTTGGGGGATTATATTCTCTATATATGAATATATCGGGGTGTTATCTCCTGGAGTTGGGGGATTATATTCTCTATATATGAATATATTGGGGTGTTATCTCCTGGTGTCAGGGGATTATATTCTCTATATATTATTATATCGGGGTGTTATCTCCTGGAGTCGGGGGATTATATTCTCAATATATGAATATATCGGGGTGTTATCTTCTGGAGTCGGGGGGATTATATTCTGTATATATGAATATATTGGGGTGTCATCTCCTGGAGTCGGGGGATTATATTCTCTATATATGAATATATCGGGGTGTTATCTCCTGGAGTCAGGGGATTATATTTTCTATATATGAATTTATCGGGGTGTTATCTCCTGGAGTCGGGGGAATATTTTCTGTATATATGAATATATCGGGGTGTTATCTCTTGGAGTCGTGGGATTATATTCTCTATATATGTATATATCGGGGTGTTCTCTCCTGGATTCGGGGTATTATATTCTGTATATATGATTATATCGGGGTGTTATCTCCTGGAGTCGGGGGATTATATTCTCTATATATGAATATATTGGGATGTTATCTGCTGGAGTCGGGGGATTATATTCTGTATATATGAATATATCGGGGTGTTATCTCTTGGAGTCGTGGGATTATATTCTCTATATATGTATATATCGGGGTGTTCTCTCCTGGATTCGGGGTATTATATTCTGTATATATGATTATATCGGGGTGTTATCTCCTGGAGTCGGGGGATTATATTCTCTATATATGAATATATTGGGATGTTATCTCCTGGAGTCGTGGGATTATATTCTCTATATATGTATATATCGGGGTGTTATCTCTTGGAGTCAGGGGATTATATTCTCTATATATGAATATATCGGGGTGTTATCTCCTGGAGTCAGGGGATTATATTTTCTATATATGAATATATCGGGGTGTTCTCTCCTGGATTCGGGGTATTATATTCTGTATATATGATTATATCGGTGTGTTATCGCCTGGAGTCAGGGGATTATATTCTCTATATATGAATATATCGGGGTGTTTTCTCCTGGAGTCGGGGGATTATATTCTGTATATATGAATATATTGGGGTGTTATCTCCTGGAGTCGGGGGATTATATTCTCTATATATGAATATATCGGGGTGTTATCTCCTGGAGTCAGGGGATTATATTTTCTATATATGAATTTATCGGGGTTTTATCTCCTGGAGTTGGGGGATTATATTCTCTATATATGAATATATCGGGGTGTTATCTCCTGGAGTTGGGGGATTATATTCTCTATATATGAATATATCGGGGTGTTATCTCCTGGAGTCGGGGGATTATATTCTCTATATATGAATATATTGGGGTGTTATCTCCTGGTGTCATGGGATTATATTCTCTATATATGAATTTATCGGGGTGTTATCTCCTGGAGTTGGGGGATTATATTCTCTATATATGAATATATCGGGGTGTTATCTCCTGGAGTCGGGGGATTATATTCTCTATATATGAATATATTGGGGTGTTATCTCCTGGTGTCAGGGGATTATATTCTCTATATATTATTATATCGGGGTGTTATCTCTTGGAGTCGGGGGATTATATTCTCTATATTTGAATATATTGGGATGTTATCTCCTGGAGTCAGGGGATTATATTTTCTATATATGAATTTATCAGGGTGTTATCTCCTGGAGTTGGGGGATTATATTCTCTATAGATGATTATATCGGGGTGTTATCTCCTGGAGTCGGGGGATTATATTCTCTATATATGAATATATCGGGGTGTTATCTCCTGGAGTCGGGGGATTATTTTCTGTATATATGAATATATCGGGGTGTTATCTCCTGGAGTCGGGGGATTATATTCTCTATATATGAATATATTGGGGTGTTATCTCCTGGAGTCGGGGGATTATATTCTCTATATATGAATATATTGGGGTGTTATCTCCTGGAGTCGGGGGATTATATTCTCTATATATGAATATATTGGGGTGTTATCTCCTGGAGTCGGGGGATTATATTCTCTATATATGAATATATTGGGGTGTTATCTCCTGGAGTCGGGGGATTATATTCTCTATATATGAATATATTGGGGTGTTATCTCCTGGAGTTGGGGGATTATATTCTGTATGTATGAATATATCGGGTTGTTCTCTCCTGGAGTCGGGGGATTATATTCTCTATATATGAATATATCGGGGTGTTATCTCCTGGAGTCGGGGGATTATATTCTCTATATATGAATATATCGAGGTGTTATCTCCTGGAGTCGGGGGATTATTTTCTCTATATATGAATATATCGGGGTGTTATCTCCTGGAATCGGAGGATTATATTCTGTATATATGAATATATAGGGGTGTTATCTCCTGGAGTCGGGGGATTATATTCTCTATATATGAATATATCGGTGTGTTATCTCCTGGAGTCGGGGGATTATATTCTCTATATATGAATATATCAGGGTGTTATCTCCTGGAGTCAGGGGATTATATTCTGTATATATGAATATATCGGGTTGTTATCTCCTGGAATCGGAGGATTATATTCTGTATATATGAATATATCGGGGTATTATCTCCTGGAATCGGAGGATTATATTCTCTATAAATTAATATATAGGGGTGTTATCTCCTGGAGTCGGGGGATTATATTCTCTATATATGATTATATCGGTGTGTTATCTCCTGGAGTCAGGGGATTATATTCTCTATATATGAATATATCGGGGTTTTATTTCCTGGAGTCGGGGGATTATATTCTCTATATATGAATATATCGGGGTGTTATCTCCTGGAGTGGGGGATTATATTCTCTATATTTGAATATATCGGGGTGTTATCTTCTGGAGTCGGGGGATTATTTTCTGTATATATGAATATATCGGGGTGTTATCTCCTGGAGTCGGGGGATTATATTCTCTATATACAGTATGAATATATCGGGTGTTATATCCTGTAGTCAGGGGATTATATTCTCTATATATGAATATATCGGGGTTTTATTTCCTGGAGTCGGGGGATTATATTCTCTATATATGAATATATCGGGGTGTTATCTCCTGGAGTGGGGGATTATATTCTCTATATTTGAATATATCGGGTTGTTTTCTCCTGGAGTTGGGGGATTATATTCTGTATAAATTAATATATCGGGGTGTAATCTCCTGGAGTCGGGGGATTATGTTCTCTATATATGAATATATCGGGGTCTTATCTCCTGGATTCGGGGGATTATATTCTGTATATATGAATATATCGGGGTGTTATATCCTGAGTTGGGGATTATATTCTCTATATTTGAATATATCGGGGTGTTATCTCCTGGAGTTGGGGGATTATATTCTGTATATATAAATATATCGGGGTGTTATCTCCTGGAGTCGTAGGATTTTATTCTCTATATATGAATATGTCGGGGTGTTCTCTCATATATTCGGGGGATAATATTCTCTATATATGAATATATTGGGGTATTATCTCCTGGATTCGGGGGATTATATTATCTATATATGAATATATCAGGGTGTTCTCTCCTGGATTCGGGGATAATATTCTCTATATATGAATATATTGGGGTGTTATCTCCTGGAGTCAGGGGATTATATTCTATATATATGAATATATCAGGGTGTTCTCTCCTGGATACAGGGATAATATTCTCTATATATCAATATATCGGGGTGTTCTTTCCTTTATTCGGGGGATTATATTCTGTATATATGAATATTTTGGGGTGTTATCTCCTGGAGTCGGGGAATTATATTCTCTATATATGAATATATCGGGGTGTTCTCTCCTATATTCGGGGGATTATTTTCTCTCTATATGAATAGATCTAAGAAAAAGAGAGAGAAGTGGAGTGACTGCTGTGAGAACTTTAACAAGTATGGCGAAAGAGTGACATGGTGGATTAATGCAAGAAAAGGGGGTGCACTTAGTAATAGTTAGTTTTTAGTAATGAGCGAGCGTGCTTGTCATTACTTGTTACTTGCCGGAGGATCACTGTGCTCGAGATGCTCGTTACTTGCCGGAGGATCACTGTGCTCGAGATGCTCGTTACTTGCCGGAGGATCACTGTGCTCGAGATGCTCGTTACTTGCCGGAGGATCACTGTGCTCGAGATGCTCGTTACTTGCCGGGGGATCACTGTGCTCGAGATGCTCGTTACTTGCCGGAGGATCACTGTGCTCGAGATGCTCGTTACTTGCCGGAGGATCACTGTGCTCGAGATGTTCGTTACTTGCCGGAGGATCACTGTGCTCGAGATGCTCGTTACTTGCCGGAGGATCACTGTGCTCGACATGCTCGTTACTCCATGACTATTTTTTTAAAGCTCGGATGGAAGCTCGAGTCCCCGCCCGCATGTTTGATGCTTTTTAAACATCTAATAAATATGCAGAGATTGCAGCCATGTTGGTTGTGGCATTACTGTGATTGGCTGGCAGCATAGCGTCATCGGGTCTATTTGTGACCCAGGACCCCATGCTTGTCACAGTCTACCCCGGAAACAGGCACAGTAGGGAGAGCTGGTGCTGAACAAAGGTGAGAATTTTACCTGCGTAAAGGCAGGGATTCCACACCACTTTTATTTCCGTAATCTGCAACGTAATCTGCAACAACAGCCCTTATTAGGGCTCATTCAAATGAATTTTAATACTGATGTTAGCAGTAGTTAGGGAGAGATTGTTGCGGAGGCAACGTGTAGGACAGGATAGGGTTCATAGCTCGTCCCTTCTGCTGCTGGAACTCATATCTTATAGCCCTTTGAGGGCTACTAATAATCTTTTTGCTCTTATTCCTGCAAATTGTTGTGAAAAGACATAAGTCATTTATACTGCTCAAGTTGTGCATTAAAAGCATACTGCCAGACTTGGTTGGTTGCACTATATATAGTGCAAGCAGTGAAAAAGTCCACCTGAGATGTGCTAAATTTGCTGCGATACAAGTACTGAAGAGCTTTTCATATTTCCATGTATAGATTCGGGCCTCTCGTCCTGCCCGCTTCAAGTGGGACATGAGGAGATTGCATATAGTGATGGTCAAATATTTGAGCAGCCATGATCACAAGAAGACGACAGTGAGAAAGTGCAATTACTGTTGCAAGAGGTGGATGATGATGAGACACATGTAGCGTCGGCGTCCCTGCCCTCTGCTAGGCAGGGACGCTGTTCCCCTCACCTCTCCGCTCCGTGCCCGGCGTCTTCCTCCCGCTCTGCTGGCAGCGCGCGCTGCTTCCCGGCCACTGTGCTTAGGGCGCGCGCGCGCGCTCCCCCTCTCTTAAAGGGGCCGCGCGCGCCGTCCTAAGGAGTCCCCGGCCAATGGCCGGAGGACCTCTCCATATATAAGGCACCTCCTCCAAAATGGAGGTGCCCGAGCAATGTTGTTGCATAGTCTATCACTCTGCTTCAGCCCTCAGGTCCCGTTACCAGTTACCTGCCAGATTCCTGCTTGATACCTGCCTGATACTTGTCTATCTACTTGCATTCCTGCGGTCTGACAGTCTGCCTACCAGCCCTGCCAGTCTGTCTATGAATCTGATTGCCCGCTCACCTGGGAGCGCTCATCTGCTACTTGCCTGCTAGCCTGAGGTCCGACGGTCTGCCTTCCAACTCCTGTCAGTCTGTCTATGGACCAGCTTGCCTGCTCACCTGGGAGCACACATCTGCTACCTGCCTGCTAGCCTACCTGGAGGCTCTGCCGTCACGTGCTGTGACCACCTGCCTGCCCAGAGACTCTTACCCGCTCACCTGGGAGCGTCCGCCTGCTACCTGCCTGCTAGCCTACCTGGAGGCTCTGCTGTCACGTGCTGTGACCACCTGCCTGCCCAGAGACTCTTACCCGCTCACCTGGGAGCGTCCGCCTGCTACCTGCCTGCTAGCCTACCTGGAGGCTCTGCCGTCACGTGCTGTGACCACCTGCCTGTCCAGAGACTCTTACCCGCTCACCTGGGAGCGTCCGTCTGCTACCTGCCTGCTAGCCTACCTGGAGGCTCTGCCGTCACCTGCCGTGACCACCTGCCTGTTCAGAGACTCTTGCCTGCTCACCTGGGAGTGTCCTCCTGCTACCTGCCTGCTAGCCTACCTGGAGGCCCTGCCGTCACTTGCCGTGACCACCCGCCTGTCAAGAGACTGTTCCCGTCACTTGCCGTGACCTCCTGCCCCCCTACCCAGAGACTGTCCCCGTCACTTGCCGTGACCTCCTGCCCTTCTACCCAGAGACTGTCCCAGTCACTTGCCGTGACTACCTGCCCACCTACCCTGGGAGCCACCCGCTTCCTTACAAGGACTGCCCCTTTGTATCGTAGCTCAGAGGTTCCACCTCCCAGACCTGTTACAACACAATTGCCCGAAAGTCAGGAGGAGGACCAGGGTGCGGAAGTGAAAGACGAGGTGGTGGACAATGAAGTCGCTGACCCAACCTGGGAAAGTGACATGCACAGCAACAGGCAGGAAGCGGCAGTGGGGTAGCCAGAGACACAACGTGGGCAACTGTTCCCCAGAACACCAACATAAGGGTAGTTGCCAGTCCAAGTCTTTGGTCTTCCTTAGTCTGGCGCTTTTTTAAAGACCATCCAGTTAACTCAAAAAAGGTCATTTGCAACAACTGCCATGCCAGCATCAGCAGGGGCAGCAAAACTATCAGCCCGACTACCACCAGCATGATCAGGCACGTGACCGCAAAGCACCCAACTAGTTGGGCCGAACGCCAATGTCCAGTGTCTGTGGGTGACACCACTGCCTCTTCCCATGTTCTACATGCACGACAATCCCCTGTCCATGATGTAGGCGAATATGCCTCCCAGTCTGCAACTGTCGTTGTACACTTGCAACCACCGTCAGAAACCACATCCACGTCTTTGTCCCAGCGCAGCGTTCAGTTGTCCCTACCCTAGTCCTTGGAACACAAACGTAAATACGCAGCCATCAACCCACAGGCCACAATACTAAACGGCCACATTTCCAGACTGATTGGCAACATTTCCAGGGCATATAGGCTTGTGGAGATGGAAACTTTCCGCAACCTCATGGCAGCGGCCGTCCCTTGGTACTCGGTCCCCAGCCCCCACTATTTTACACAAGCACGTGTTCCATAACATCATCCTTTCCCTGACCAACACTGTTACTGGGAAGGTCCACTTAACCACGGACGCATGAACAAGTGCTTGTGGCTAGGGATGTTACATTGCCCTGAAGGCACACTGGATGAATATTGTGGAAGCCAGGACCCAGTTGGACCCTGGGACGGAACACGTGCTACCGACATCAAGGATTGCGGGCCCTGTTTCAATCAGGGTTGCCCCCACCGTCTACAGCAGTTCCTGCACCTCCTCCTCCTGCTCCTCAGCCTCCATCTCGGAAATGTCAACATCAGTTGGAAGCTGGAAGCACTGCCTCGGCCAAAGAGCAACAGGCTCTGCTGAATCTAATCTGCTTAGGTGACAAACTGCACACCGCCTTAGAATTGTGGAAAGGTCTAACAGACCAGACTGATCTGTGGCTCTCGCCCCTGAACCTACAGCCAGGCATGGTCGTGTGAGACAATGGCTGTAACCTGGTGGTGGCTCTGAAGTTTGGCAACCTCTCTGTCACGCAAGGTGTGGGAAAGACTTAGTGCAACACAAAGGGAAGAGGGAAAGGGAGCTCAGACTCTAGGTAAAGGGGGGAAGTGGAGACCTCCTAGGTTGATCTAGCATCACCCTGTCTCCCCTAACGTCCTTGTATTGGCTCTTCACCAATCGCCACAAGCGTACCTCGCCCTGTCTTTCCCTGGTGTATGGCTAGGGAAGGGAAGGGAGGAGATGAGCATTAGTTGATCTCCACTAAACACTATAGACAACAAGGTTACACAAACAGGGGGAAATTGCTTAGCTTTAGACGACTCCAGACAAATGCGCACATATCCTCAAGCTCCAGAGAGGACGAAGTACTTCTCTTGTTAAAGCCTTCATAAGTGATAATGATTATCGCCAGCACCTCCCTCTGAAACACAGCAGGCATTTATACACCCAGGTAGGGTTTTAATTAGCCAGAGAAAGGTAGTCGCTGGGTCCTAGAGACAGCCTCTAAGAACATGTCTGCAATGCCAAATGTAGAGATCTCCTGCAACCAACTGCAGGGCAACTGTCTGTCACTTCTGACCCACCCGTGACACTCACACACGTACCATGCCTGGCCCATGTGCTCAACTTAGTGGTTCAGCAGTTTCTCAAACCCTACCCAAATCTGACTGAGCTACTTGTGAAAATACGCCGCTTGTGTACCCATTTCCACAAATCAGCTACAGCTTCTGCTGCCCTGGCAGTGCCCTAGCAAGGTTTGAAGCTTCCAGCTCACCACGCATTGGAACTCAACATTACATATGTTGGCAAGCTCCAACATGCCCGTCAGTATTCCGGTCAGCCTCCGCACATAAGAGCTAATGTGTGGGCAAGGATGTCAGACATCTGTGCCATTCTCCAAAACTTTGAGGACTCGACCAAGATGTTGAGTGGCGATGACGCCATAATCAGCGTAACCATCTGCTCCTCCGTCTACTGAAACATTCGCGGCTCACAATTAAAGAGGAGGCATTACAGGCGGAGGAAGTTTAGATGTAGCAAGAAGTTATACATGGTGATGCTACACAGCCCAGCCTCATCTCATCTTCTCAATGTGGGTTGGGTGATAATGAAGAGGAGGAGGAGGAACTGGAGCTTGTTGCCTGTGCTACAGACAGTACTACCTACTACACCACTTTCATCCTGTCTGTTCAGCGTGGATGGCCTGAAGACGAGGAGAGAGAGGATGAGGAGGATGAGGAGGAGAAGATGGACATTTGTCCTCTTGGTGTGGACAGGGAAGTCTTGGCTGTTGGCAGTCTGGCACACATGGCTGAGTTTATGTTCCGCTGCCTTTCCTGTTACCCTCTCGTTGTACGCAATTTGGCCAAAACTAATTACTGGTTGGTCACTCTTCTAGACCCATGCTACAAGGAGAACTTTCCATCTCTCCTTCCAGCAGCAGAGAGGTCTACAAAAATGTTGCAGTACAAGAAGGCCCTAGTTGCAGATTTATTAAAAAAAATCCCATCTGACAACACTGGTGGCAGAGGTCATAGTTCCAACCAAGGAGTAAACATGAGGGAGACACACACCAGATGCACCAGAAGCAGGGGAACACTGTCAAAGGTCTGGGACAGTTTTCTCAGACCCTCCCACCACCCAGGCCCTGATGCACAGGGTACTCTGACAAGGAGGGAAACGTTTTGGGAGATGCTGAAGGAGTACCTTGCCGATTGTACCAACGTCCTCTGTGATTCCTCTGTCCCTTACAACTATTGGGTATCAAAGGTGGACATGTGGCATGAACTGGCTCTTTATGCCTTGAAGGTCCTGGCCTGCCCTGCCACTAGCGTTTTGTCAGAGCGGGTTTTTAGTGTCGCTGGGGGTATTATAACTGATAAGCGCATCTGCCTGTCAACTGAAAATGCTGACAGGCTGACTTTTATAAAAATGAACAAGGGCTGGATTGGCTGAGATTTCTCAACACCATCGAATGATAGCAGTGGAACATAAACTCAAATGTAATTTTTTGCTCTGGTCTATTCCCATGCACCCCTTCCCATCCAAACAGGGGTATACGCTTCAGAATTTCTTTTTTTTGTGTCGTCCTCCTTCTTCTCCTACTCCTCCTCCTCCATCACCATACAAAAAGGGTGATTATGCTACCCTTGCTATAAATTTTTTAACGGTGTTTATGATGCATCAATGCGGCAATGTGGCATGGAGGGATCAGCCTGTGGCATGGAGGGATCAGCCTGTGGCATGGAGGGATCAGCCTGTGTCATGGAGGGATCAGCCTGTGGCATGGAGGGATCAGCCTGTGGCATGGAGGCGATCAGCCGGCGGCCCTGCTGAGGTGTTATGGAAGCCCAGGTGGCTTTGATAGCAGCCTTCAGCTCATCTGCATTGTTGGGTCTGGGGTCTCATCTTCCTCTTGACAATACCCCATAGATTCTCTATAATAGATTCTCTATGGGGTTAAGGTCAGGCGAGTTTGCTGCCAATCAAGCACAGTGATACTGTTGTGTGTAAACCAGGTATTGGTACTTTTGGCCGTGTGGACAGGGGACAAGTCCTGCTGGAGAATGACATTTCCATCTCCAAAAAGCTTGTTGGCAGAGGGAAGCATGAAGTGCTGTAAAATGTCCTGGTAGACGGCTGCGCTGACTTTGGTCTTGATAAAACACAGTGGACCTACACCAGCAGATGACATGGCTCCCCAAACCATCACTGATTGTGGAGACTTCACACTAGACCCCCAGCAGCTTGGATTGTGGTCTCTCCAGTCTTCCTCCAGACTCTGGGACCTTGTGGAGTGTGTCATTGACTGCCTTCTGGACATCTGTCAAGTCAGCAGTCTTCTCCATGATTGTGGAGCCTACTGAAACAGACTAAGGGACCTTTTTAAATGCTTAGGAAGCCTTTGCAGGTGTTAGCTGCATTTAGAATAGGGATAGGTGCTAGGCATCATCTGCTGGAAATGAGTGTTCATTCTGGTCACAAGCATCTCTTCCACTGTCTATAACTTGATAGCTTTTTTCCAAAAAATCATTGACAGATTCATAATTTGTACGGTGATCTGTACTTAGAAATGCATGTAAGCAGGCTGGATTGCTTGCGTTCCTCCACAGTTTGGTGCTGCTACGTACAAAAAAAACTCTTTTCAGGGCAGATTCAAATCTATTTTATATTTTACAATATTATCTCTCTTATATGCAATTCATGTACGGTGAGCTATCTCATGAGAGAGTATTACAGGTAACTAGTTAGGGATTTTTGCTTTATAATCCTTGCTGCTGTTGCTGCAATGGAAATTTAAAAAAAAAAAAAAAACCCTATTTTCAATTCCCTATCAGGATTGCCCCCACCTCCTACAGCAGCTCCTGCACCTCCTACTCCTCCTCACTCTCCATCTCCAAAACGTCAACATCAGTTGGAAGCTGGAAGCTCTGCAGCACTGCCTCGGCCAAGCGGCTACAGGCTGTGTTGAAGTTAATCTGCTTAGGTGACAAACCGCACACCACATCAGAGTTGTGGAAAGGTCTAACAGATAAGAGTGACCTGTGGCTCTTGCCCCTGAACCTACAGCCAGGCATGGTCATGTGTGACAATGGCCATAACCTGTTGGTGGCTCTGAAGCTTGGCAACCTCGCACACGTACCATGCCTGGCCCATGTGCTCAACTTAGTGGGTCAGCGGTTTCTCAAAACCTACCATTATCTGCTTGAGCCGCTTGTGAAAGTACGCGGCGTGTGTGCCCATTTCCGCAACTAATCTACAGCTGCTGCCACCGCCCTGGCAGTGCTTTAGCAGCGTTTGCAACTTCCAGCTCACCGACTGGTGTGCGATGTCCCCACGTTCAACATAACATATGTTGCCTTGGCTTTATGAGCAGCAGAGGGAAGTAATTTAATACCAGCTCCAACATGCCTATCAGTATTCTGGTCAGCCTCCACACATAAGAGCTGATGAGTGGGCATGGATGTCTGACATCCGTGCAGTTCTCCAAAATTTAGATAACTCGACCAAGATGTTGAGCGGCGATGACACCATAATTAGCATCATCATCCCGCTTCCCTGTCTATTGAAACGCTCGCTGCTCACAATTAAAGAGGAGGCTTTAACCGAACCGAAAATTATATTCGAGCATGTGTGTTATACCAGAGGAAGACTCGAGCATTTGTGATACAGTCGGCGGTCAGAAGCGGACACTGCAGGATGTGTAATACACTGGGGGGGTAGAGTGGAGTATGTGTGATACAGTTGGTGGTCGGGAGTGGATGCTGCAGGATGTGTGATACACTGGGGGGCAGACTGGAGTATGTGTGATACACCGGGGGGTAGAGTGGAGTAAATGTGATACAGTCGGTCGTCAGGAGCAGACACTGAGCTGTGCATCAATCACTGAGGTGGAATAAAACATTTACTAAAAGCAGTGGCAACATGGAGGACACTATACATCTGTACTAAGCTATGGAGCTGTGCATCCAGCACTGTGATGAGATAATACACCAGACTGGACTGTACCCTCACTGTTGTCTAAGATGGACTATGCGGGTATTGCAGATGAGGGTTGGATTATTGTTTTATTTCTGTTTTGGTAGTCATTGTGAATTCTATCTTCCAGTGGAATACTATTCTGTAGTGAATTATGGTAGTGTCAGATCTTTCTGTCCTTCCATCTATAGCAGAATACTGAAGTCTCTACTTAGAACATTTGGCATCATTATTGATAGCAATGAAGTGGGTGAAAGAAGTTTCTGAATGAAGAGGATGGGAGAGTAGAAGAATGGATTAATGTTTTGTGTGCAGATAGTCAGAGGGGATTCATGTGGAGGGGGTGGATCAAATCCTTCATGGACGAGCAAACATGTACCATAATGATGGCCTGGTCTAGTGGATTAATGAGTAGATGAGCCCTTTCATCATTCATCTTCTCTAATTTCAGCTGCGCTCCCAGCCTTCTCATCCCGGAGGATTGGCCATCCATATCAGAACCGTACTCCCCCAAAAAGGAAAAAACCCAGAACTTCATTCAGCCGTCTCCAGATCTGTGAGCTGGAGAAGAGATTCCACCGACAGAAGTACCTGGCATCTGCCGAAAGAGCCACTCTGGCCAAATCCTTGCATATGAGCGACTCGCAAGTCAAAACATGGTTCCAAAACCGCAGGACAAAGTGGAGGTGAGAAGGTGATGGGGGGGATGTGAGGCGAAGCAGGGTCTTCTTCAGGAAGCCATCATTATTAAATCCTTCTCACCCTAGGACGCATTTATACATCTTGATGTGGTGGTACTTACTGCATCAAGCCGTGAAGTGACGTCACTGGGATGGCACAAGCCGTATATCTGAGCTCCTGCCACTGCTGCTGGAACCAGAGCTGGATCCGGTCCTAGCACTTTAACTCCTAAGATGCTTATGTCTCTAGGGATAGCAGCATGTGAGGAGTTTGACGACCATCGGCACTCCCGCAGTACAAATACTAATGGTGACTCGCCCAGGGGGATATGGGGGAAACTCGGTACTCGGGCCTTGACCTTCTGTGGGATGTCACGGCAGTCGGCTCCCGGGCCTGTACCCTGGGGTCACTCTTTAAAAGGGGGTTTGTTAACAGTTTTTGTCTCGTGACGCCACCTGTGGTTCCCGGTAATGAGTACTGGCGCTGCTGCTGACCTCCGGGGGTGATGGGATGGCAGCTGGGATGTTTCTGCTCCCCACAGGCGGGGCGGGCCCCTGGGACAGAGTTGATGGAAGGGATGCAGGTGAGAGGTGGCCCAGTCGGGTCAGGGGGAATGACGGACACGCACACAGGGGATTCGCTTCAGTACCTTTACTGGTGTAACGGCAGGTATGGTCCACGGTACCTATTAGGAGGGTGCACTTCTGGACTCTCCCCAGTGAGCGGGTAGTAGGCCTCCTGGTCCATTTCTTCCATTCTCTAAAGCTTCTGGTCAGCCTGGAACTAGGCCTAGCTTTTATGCTGTTTCACTCTCTCACCTGTCTGTTTGTAGTGGAACTTTTCTTTGGCTACCACTATTCCTGGACCCTGGGGCCTTCGTGGTTCCTAGTTCTGTAAAATGATGGTAGCTTCAGGTTGACAAGGGATCTGGAATCCTCCTGGTATGCCGGTTGTCCCTACTGGGTGTAGAGGACCCTGTAGGCGCAGACCCGGTGTCCGGCTTGTGTCGTGGGGTGAGCTTCAGATGCTCCTCTGCCCCCTTAACTCCTCTCTCCTCTCTCCTTGCCTCGGCCACACTCGGGGCCCTCAACACAGCAGCAGACGTGCTGCTCCTTCACTGATCTAAAGTGTCAGCACACTCTCTCTAACTAACTCCACCCTCCAGTATATATATCCCTAACAGGGCTCCCTCTGGTGGTATCAGGTGGAAGGGTGGAGGTGTCTGTTATGTAATGAGGGCCTCTGGTGGAGAAGTCCATCCATGCACCCTTTTGGGTTCTGTGGTACCTGTGGGTAGCAGGGTGCCGCAATGGCAACCATAGGCCCGGTCATCATGCAGGAGCTGGGGACTAATCATGGGCCCGATCATCCTGCTGGAGCCGGGGACTAAACATGGGCCCGATCATCCTCCTGGAACTGAGGATTAACCATGGGCCCAATCATCCTGCTGGAGCCGGTGAGTAACCATTGGCCCGATCATCCTGCTGGAGCTGGTGAGTAACCATGGGCCCGATCATCCTGCTGGAGCCGGGGACTAAACATGGATCCGATCATCCTGCTGGAGCCGGTGAGTAACCATGGGCCGATCATCCTGCTGGAGCCGGGGACTAAACATGGACCCGATCATCCTGCTGGAGCTGGGGAATAAACATGGACCCGATCATCCTGCTGGAGCCGGGGACTAATTATGGGCCCGATCATCCTGCTGGAGCCGGGGACTAATCATGGGCCCGATCATCCTCCTGGAACTGAGGATTAACCATGGGCCCAATCATCCTGCTGGAGCCGGTGAGTAACCATTGGCCCGATCATCCTGCTGGAGCTGGTGAGTAACCATGGGCCCGATCATCCTGCTGGAGCCGGGGACTAAACATGGACCCGATCATCCTGCTGGAGCCGGTGAGTAACCATGGGCCGATCATCCTGCTGGAGCCGGGGACTAAACATGGACCCGATCATCCTGCTGGAGCCGGGGAATAAACATGGACCCGATCATCCTGCTGGAGCCGGGGACTAATTATGGGCCCGATCATCCTGCTGGAGCCGGGGACTAATCATGGACCTGATCATCCTACTGGCACTAAGGACTAACCATAGAGTCATAGAATGGTAGAGTTGGAGGGGACCACCTGGGTCATCTGGTCCAACCTCCTGCTCAAAGCAGGATTCACTAAATCATCTCAGACAGATGTCTGTCCAGCCTCTGTTTGAAGACGTCCATTGAAGGGGAACTCACCACCTCTCGTGGCAGCCTGTTCCACTCATTGATCACCCTAACTGTCAAAAAGTGTCTTCAAATATCTAATCTGTGTCTCCTCCCATTCAGTTTCATCCCATTGCTTCTAGTCTTTCCTTGTGCAAATGAGAATAAAGATGATCCTTCTACAATGTGACAGCCCTTGAGATATTTGTAGACAGCTATTAAGTCTCCTCTCAGTCTTCTTTTTTGCAGCTAAACATTCCCAGATCCTGTACCCGTTCCTCATAGGACATGGTTTGCAGACCGGTCACCATTCTGGTCGCTCTTCTCTGAACTTGCTCCAGTTTGTCGATGTATTTTTTAAAATGTGGTGCCCAAAACTGTACACAGTATTCCAGATTAGGTCTGACCAAAGAGGAGTAAAGACCGATAATGACTTCACGTGATCTAGACTGTATGCTTCTGTTAATACATCCCAGAATTGTATTTGCCTTTTTTGCTGCTGCATCCTTCTGTTGACTCATGTTCAGTCTGTGATCTATTAGTATACCTAAGTCTTTTTCACATGTACTGTTGCTTAGCTCTATTCCTCCCATTCTGTATATGCTTTTTTCATTTTTATTGCCCAGATGTAGTACTTTGCATTTTTCCCTGTTAAAAACCATTCTGTTGGTTGCTGCCCACTGCTCCAGTTTGTTTAGGTCTTTTTGAATCTTCTCTCTCTCTTCTCTAGTATTAGCTATCCCTCCTAGCTTTGTGTCATCAGCAAATTTAATCAGTTTACCCTCAATTCCTTCATCTAAATCATTGATAAAGATGTTGAACAATACAGGTCCCAGGACAGAGCCCTGTGGTACCCCACTTGGACATTCATCCAACTGGATGTGAAGCCATTTACGACCACTCTTTGAGTCCGATCAGTAAGCCAGTTATGAATCCACCTAACAGTTGCCTTGTCCATTCCATACTTGGTCATTTTTTCAATACGGATGGTGTGAGATACTTTGTCAAATGCTTTGCTGAAGTCAAGATATACTATATCTACAGCATTTCCCTGATCCACCCAGTCAGTGATTCTGTCATAGAAGGAAATTAAGTTAGTCTGACATGACTTGTTAGTTACAAACCCATGCTGACTCTGGTTAATCACTTCATTCTTATCCATGTACTTACATACATGTTGTTTAATAATTTGTTCAAAGATCTTTCCTGGTATAGAAGTCAGACTCACCGGCCTATAGTTCCCTGGGTCCACCTTCTTCCCCTTTTTGAAGATAGGAACATTTGCTCTTCTCCAGTCTTCTGGGACTTCTCCTGTTCTCCAAGAATTTTCAAATATTATGGAGAGTGGTTCTAAAATTTCTTCTACGATCTCCTTCAGTACTCTGGGGTGTAATTCATCTGGACCTGGAGACTTGAACTCATTTATGTTAGCTAAATATTCCCTCACAATCTCTCTGTTTACAGATAACTTGGATTCTTCTGTTCCTTTAATAGGACAGTGAAGATCAGTTGATGTTACATTTTCTTTCTGAGAGAAAACAGATGCAAAATAGGAATTAAAAAGTTCGGCCTTCTCAACATCCTTTCTTACCATTTCTCCATTTTCATCCTGTAAAAATCCTATAGCATCTTTGACTTTTCTTTTACTTTTGACATACCCCCAAAATCCTTTTTTATTGCTTTTGACATCTCTTGCAAGCCATAATTCATTGTCAGCTTTAGCTAACCTGATACGTGCCCTACAGGTTCTGCAGACTGCATTATAATCTTCTTTAGATATGCCTCCCTCTTTCCATTTGATAAACATTTCTTTCTTTCTTTTTAGCATGTGTTTAAGTTCTGTGTTCATCCATCCTGGTTTCCTTAAATGCTTCCCATTCTTCCTACTTTTCGGGATTGTTAACGATTGTGCTTTGAGAATCTCATTTTTAAAAATTTCCCATCCTTCCTGGACATTTTTGTCCTTAAGGACATCCAGCAATTGGATCCCTCCTATTCTCTTTCTGAGTCGCTTAAAATCTGCCTTTCTGAAATCTAACCTTGAAGTTTGAGTCTTCACATGTCTTCCTCCTCTAGTTATCCAAAATTCTATAATAGCATGATCGCTGCCTCCTAGGGTCCCAGCCACTTTTACCTCCTCAACCATTTTCTCACTGTTTATAAGGATTAGATCCAAAGTAGCAGATCCCCTTGTTTTCTCCCCAACCTTTTGGAAGATAAAGTTGTCAGCAAGAGAGGATAAGAATTTGCTTGACCTGTTAGTTTTACTTGAGAGAGATTCCCAACAAATGTCTGGATAGTTGAAATCTCTCATGACCACTACGTCATATTTTTTGGAGAACTTGATCATTTGATACATAAAGAGTTCATCCATATCTTCAGCTTGCCCAGGTGGCCTGTAGTAAATGCCTACAATGGTGTCCTTTCCATTGTTCTCTCTTTGTATTCTTACCCAGACAGTTCCCACAGAACTCCCAGTCTCTGAAGCTTCAATCTCTGTGCAGATATTCGCTTTTCTAACATACAATGCAACACCTCCTCCTCGTTTATCAAGTCTGTTTCTTGCAAATAAGTTGTATCCTTTTAGCCTTTTATTCCAATCATGTGTATCGTCCCACCAAGTTTCAGTGATTCCAATGACATCATATTCCTTTTCCTGCATTAGTAGTTCCAATTCTCCTTGTTTGTTGCCCATGCTTTGTGCATTTGTATAAAAACATTTTAGTTTGTGATTGGTTTCTCTTCCTCCCATATTTTTATTATTTAGATTTTTTTGTCTTTGTTCTTCTTTTCCACTTCCAGTAGCAGAGATCTCAATAGTATTTGTCAGCTGTATGGCTTTTTCTGGCCTTTTGCTTCCCTTCCCACATTGTTCTAGTTTAAAGCTCTTCTGATGAGTGTAGCAAGGCGACTTCCAAATACATGTTTTCCAGTCTTCGTAAGGTGCACCCCATCTCTAGCAAGTAGTCCATCGTATAGGTAATTCATTCCGTGATCCAGAAATCCAAATCCTTGTTGACGGCACCATCGACGTAGCCAGTTGTTCACCTGTAGAATCTTATTCCACCTCATTGTTCCATGGTCATCCACTGGGAGGATGGATGAGAAGACCACCTGCGCTCCCAATTCTTTCACTTTCTTGCCTAAGTCTTCAAAGTCACTGCAGATGGTTTCCAGGTCCTTTCTTGCGGTGTCATTTGTCCCCACATGTATTAGCAGGAATGGGTAGTGATCTGTAGGTCTGAAGAGTCTTGATATCCTGTCAGACACATCTTTAATTTTTGCTCCTGGAAGACAGCACATTTCTCTTGAGGTTATGTCTGGTCTGCAGATAGCAGCCTCTGTTCCTCTTAACAGGGAATCCCCCATGACCACCACTCTCCGTTTTCTCTTCACAACATTCTTCTTTCTCCATCCAGGAGGATTCTGAGGGCTTACAAGGTTATTCATTGCTGGCAAAGTCTTATTTTGCTGTATTTCTTCATGGTTCTCCTGCGTGAGAGCGTGGTACTGGTTCCTGAGCAGTATGGGTGCTGACTGCCTCTCGATCCTCCTGCTTCTGTGGGTCACAGGCTTCCATTCCTCTGTTTCGTCAGGTGCAGTGAGAATTTCTTCTCTTTCTGAATCATGAAGAGATAATTCTGCTCTGTCTAAGAACTCTTCACCTTCCTTAATGATTTTCAAGGTAGTTAACCTCTCTTCTAGATTTCGCAACTTTTCCTCCAACAGGGACACAAGCTTGCATTTCTGGCATGTGAAGTTTGGCTTTTCCACTGGCAAGTCTGTGAACATGTAGCAGGATATGCAGCTCACCAAATGGCTCCTGGATTCTTCCATGTTCTTACTGTTAATGTTCTGAAAACAGTGAAAAACGCTCCAAAATTCAAGCGCCAGTAGGCGCGCGGTTTACCGATGTCCTCTTTTCAGCTCCAACGGCCAAAATCCAGTGTTCTTTGAGCTCGCGGAGACTCTTCACTTACCCCAAAATGCAGTGAGAATATGCAAATTATCTCCTCAGGACTCATCCCCTAATAATAGTGACTGATCCTCATAGTGATGACTGATCCTCATAGTGGTGACTGATCCTCATAGTGGTGACTGATCCTCATAGTGATGACTGATCCTCATAGTGATGACTGATCCTCATAGTGGTGACTGATCCTCATAGTGGTGACTGATCCTCATAGTGATGACTGATCCTCATAGTGGTGACTGATCCTCATAGTGATGACTGATCCTCATAGTGATGACTGATCCTCATAGTGATGACTGATCCTCATAGGGATGATTGATCCCTCATAGTGATGACTGATCCTCATAGTGATGACTGATCCTCATAGTGATGACTGATCCTCATAGTGGTGACTGATCCTCATAGTGGTGACTGATCCCTCATAGTGATGACTGATCCCTCATAGGGGTGACTGATCCCTCATAGTGATGACTGATCCCTCATAGTGATGACTGATCCTCATAGTGGTGACTGATCCCTCATAGTGGTGACTGATCCCTCATAGTGGTGACTGATCCTCATAGTGGTGACTGATCCTCATAGTGGTGACTGATCCTCATAGTGATTACTGATCCCTCATAGTGATGACTGATCCTCATAGTGATGACTGACCCTCATAGTGATGACTGACCCTCATAGTGATGACTGATCCCTCATAGTGATGACTGATCCTCATAGTGATGACTGACCTTCATAGTGGTGACTGATCCCTCATAGTGATGACTGATCCTCATAGTGATGACTGATCCCTCATAGTGATGACTGATCCCTCATAGTGATGATTGATCCTCATAGTGGTGACTGATCCTCATAGTGATGACTGACCCTCATAGTGATGACTGATCCTCATAGTGGTGACTGACCTTCATAGTGATGACTGATCCTCATAGTGGTGACTGATCCTCATAGTGATGACTGACCCTCATAGTGGTGACTGATCCCTCATAGTGGTGTGAGGGTCGTGATGACATTCCACTCGTCCTCCAGTCACTCCAAATTAAGGCTATGAGCATGGGTCAACCATTCAAAGAATGAGTCAGGCAACAAGCTGGTTCAAACTCAGAGCACGCTCAAAAGACTACTACAGACAACGTTCTCAGCAATGTTCTGTGTTTATTCCTACATACACAAAACTAAATACACTACATAATGGGGAGGGGAAAGGGGTTGTCCGGGGCGGGTAAGCCATGAAAGTCCAGTGTCTGGCCACTCCTGATTGGTCCACATCTCCTTATCTCAGTCTCTGGGCAGATATTGCAGCCGTCAGCTTATAATCTTGTTTCGTTTCTCTGAAATAAGTCTTGGCAACACTGGAACTGTCTTAGTTTAAGTTTCGATTTGAGTATTACGTAGCAAAGAAAGCTTATTGTTATAAGACACAAAATGGTGGTTAGTACATTAGCAAAAAAGCGTATAAAAGTTACAAAAGTATAAAAGTTACAAATATATATATTCTCTTTTACCCCGACATTCCCCCCTAAACACTAAGCTTTCCTTTGCTTCGGGGCCTTTGAGACTGTCCATGTGTGGGGAGAGGGGAGGTGGATTTCTTCACCCAATCATCTTAGAAGCTGCCCCCTTATGGGACGCCCCCAGACAATCGAGCCCTATCCTGGGTGACACATGGAGTTCTCCCAACTGTCCCTAAACTAAATCTCTCAATTGGACTTTGTCATGGGGGGGGGCTGGTCAGGCTTGTTCAAAGGAGTGTATTTCTCCATATCTTCTCTTGATTCAGAAAGGTCCCGGAGGTTGGGACAGCATTGGTTATAGCTTTCCTGTTATAAGGGGACTATGCAGCACAGGACCACCAGGCCCAATACTAGTAGACCTCCCATTACTAGACAAACTTGTTGGAGGAATCCCTTGAGCCCTCCCAACCAACCTGAGAAGAAGGAGGTATCTACCCCTGTGTGGTAGCTGTCCACCCTGGGACAGACAGTAAGCATATGGAAAGGATATAGAAGAAGGTAGTCATCTTTTATAGACTCGCTTTGTCTCTCTTGCAGTGGGAGGCGTGAATCCAGGTGCTCTTGCCCTCAAGCTTCAGAGCCGTCAGGGTGGTGAGAAGCACAATGTACGGTCCCTCGAACTGCGGCTGGAGGCAGTCTTTCCGGACAAACTTCTTCACATACACTAGATCGCCTGGGATGAAATCATGTACTGCATCACCTGTAGATTCTGGGAGAGAAGCAGATACTGGAGAGCGGGTGTTAGTCAATTCTCTAGACAAGGCAATCACAAATTTTACCACTCTATCATGTGTTTCAGACAACTCTTGGGGCCTAATCTCTCCTATCTTGGGTGGGGTCCCAAACAAAATTTTATAGGGAGTCAGCCCATGTTTGGCCTGAGGAGTGTGTGTGATATGATACAATACTATAGGGAGTAGGTCGGGCCAGGGGAGGGGATGATCTTAGGTCATTTTCAAGAGCTGGGTCTTGAGTGTGGAATTCATTCTCTCCACTTTGCCTGAACTGGCAGGATGGTATGGAGTGTGGAGGCCCAAATTTGTTCCCAACATGTTCCAGAGTTCTTCGTAGATATTTGCTGTGAAAGCTGGTCCTTGGTCCGATTCTATGACTTGGGGAACTCCAAATCTGCAGGCAATTTCGGTGATCAGTTTCTTGGCTGTGACTTTAGCAGTCATGTTGACAACCGGGTAGGCCTCGGGCCAGGCTGAGAACATATCCACGGCTACCAAAATGTACTCCTATTTTCCTGCTTTAGGCATTTGGATATGGTCGACTTGTATTCTCTGCCAAGGGTAGTCTGGTTTAGCCAGGTGTTGGAGAGGGACCCGTGCCGTACACGTTGGGTTGCAGGTAGCGCAGACAGAGCAGGATTTTGAGTATGCAGTCACAGTGGAAGAGATTCCGGGTGCAAAGTACAGTTTCTTGATACATGCCAAAGCTTGATTCTTTCCTCTGTGTGTAGGCCCGTGAGCCCATGCTGCCACAGCTGAGTACATGCGTCTAGGCAAGCAAGGCTTCCCATCCACTTGGTAAAGAGTCGAGTTGACCTTTGAATCTTTGCGACTTGCCAGCACGGCTCCTGCCGCTTTCCATTGCTTGACTTCTTCAGTGGGGGGTCTTCCTTTGTTCCTCACACAATTTTTCTTCAGGCATCCTGACCCCCCTGGATTCCACTCGTGTCTCCGCTGGACTTGTATGGTCTTCCGCCGGCTGTTCTTTGGCTCTTTGCTCTAGTGAGCGCCACAGCTACGGTTTGCAGGGTTTCCCCCATCCCTTCTTCCTTTTCCTGCCACTTTGATGACACATTCTCCACTGCTGCAGTCTTGGCTGCTTGGTCAGCCAGGTGGTTGCCCCTGGCTTCTCTGGAATCTAGTCTTCCATGAGCCTTGACCTTGATAACAGCAACCTGAATGGGTAGTTCCAGGGCCTTCATTAGGGCCTTAATTCATGAGACATGTTTCACTGGTGTACCTACAGCTGTGATGAATCCTCTAGACTTCCACAAGAGTCCAGAATCATTGCAAATTCCATGTCCATACCTGGAATCGGTATATACATATTCGCCTTTGTTCCTGCTGCCAGGTGGCAGGCCTCTGTGAGAGCCACAAGTTCAGCTTCTTGTGCAGACATGTATGGTGGTAGAGCTTCAGCCTTGAGGACTGTTAGGTCCGTTGTGACAGCATATCCCGTGTGGAACTTCCCTTGAGGGTCTGCGAGCGGATGTGCCACCATATTCTCTGGAGCAGAAGTCTCTTCCTGCAAAATTTTTATACAATCATGAGGTTCCACCAATGGACCTTCACCCTCTTCACCTTCCCCCCTAGAAGGTGGAAGCAAAGTGGCAGGATTGATAGTCAGATATCTGGTAAATGTTATATTGGAGGGCAACAATAGGGAACACTGCAGCCGCAGGTGTCTTTGGTTGGTTAGATGTTTCGGAGATGTTTGTTGCAGAACAGCTGAGAGATCATGGCCGGCCTGTATAACTAGATCATGTCCAAGGACGATATCAGCTGACTTGTCAAGGAGGATGTGAGCAGCGTGGACCGCCTTAAGGCACGTGGGGGCAGTTCGGGTGACAGGGTCCAGGCGGGCTGAGTAGTAGCCCAAAGGCCGATACTTATGATCATAGCGTTGTGCTAGAACTCCAGAGGCATGACCTTCCGATTCCGAGACAAAAAGGTGAAATGGTTGAGTATAGTCTGGTAAGCCCAAGGCCGGGGCCGAGACAACAG
The DNA here is from genome assembly GCF_046119375.1 of Phyllobates terribilis. NCBI lineage: Eukaryota > Metazoa > Chordata > Amphibia > Anura > Dendrobatidae > Phyllobates > Phyllobates terribilis. Next base: position 1,231,519,407 of record NW_027362761.1, on the reverse strand, counting down.
CCTGTTTAAGGCGGTCAAAACATAGTCTGTGTTGATGAGAAACACGTGGATCTTCAGCATGAAGCCAAACTGAGCCTTCATTCTTGAGACAGTCGTACAGAGGTTGCATGAGCTTTGAGGCATCAGGGATCCATTGCCTGCAGTAAGTGATGAGGCCAAGGAAAGTCTGCATAGCGGAATAGGTGGTTGGGAAGGTGATATCCATGATGGCTTGTTTTCTTTCTTCAGTCAGATGTCTAGCACCTTGTGATATACAATGTCCGAGGAAAATGACCTTGGGCAGACACCATTGGACTTCGCCTTTCGAGACTTTACAGTTAGCTGAGTGAAGAAACCAGAATAGGGATGCTGACATCTCTGGCAAATTTTCTTCAGTGCCGCAGAGTAAAAGATCATCCACATACTGTAGAAGGGTGACCTGAGGGTTCTCTTGAACCCATGGCTCCAGAATAGACTTCATAGAATGAGTGAATTGGTTAGGAGAGTTCTGGGCTCCTTGTGGAGTCCTGGTCCATGTAAGCTGTGCTCCTTGAAAGGTGAAGGCAAAAAGAAACCACGAATCTTCATGTAAGGGTATACTGAAGAAGGCGTTGGCCAGATCTAACACCGTAAACAAGGTGGCCGTTGGAGGCACCTGAGACAAGAGGGTGTTTGGGTTGGGTACCACTGGAGTTTCTAAAATGGTAGCTGCATTGACGGCTCTGAGATCCTGAACCAACCGGTATCTTGGAGGCTCTCCCGGAACGGTTTTCTTTTTTACAGGAAAGAGGGGTGTATTGCATGGAGATACACATCTGACAAGGACTCCTGATTCCAGGAGCGAAGCGATTTGGGTACCCAAGCTTTGTTCTTGTGCAGCCTTGAGGGGGTATTGTGGCAACCGTGGGTACCTGTGTCCAGGCTTGAGGTGTACTCGGACCGGGGGAACCTGCAGGAGGCCGACGTCCTCTGGCCCACTGGACCACAGAGAGTGAGGTTGTATGGTCATCATCATGAGAGGGAAGGCTTTAAGAACACAGCGGTCTTCAGTCCCTTGTTCGGAATGAGGGTCCCGCAAAAGAAGCTCCATACCATGGTTTCCGAAGGTAATTGTTGCCTTCATCCGCTCTAAGAGATCGGCTCCCAACAGGTTGACAGGGCAAGTTTCAGAGACCAAGAATCTTGTGAGTACTCCGGTGAACGGTCCTGCAGACACAGGGACTGTGAGTGGAGAGGAAGTATGTTGGCCTTCCACCCCAACACAGGTGAGGGTATCCGGTGATAGGGATACAGAAGGAGGGAGCTGTGCATGACAGATGTGGCCGCCCCAGTGTCCACCAGGAACTCCAGTGGTTGATGGTCCACCTGTAAAGTGACAGTCCCACAGGCGGCCGTGGGGTGCGTAGCCGGGAAAGTGGACACTGGTTGACCGGGCCGTCATTGGCGTGGATGAGATGGTTCACGGGAAGGTCCATGGTTGTATGGACCGTCACGGAACGACCGGTCATGGTACTGTCTGCGGGTTGGACAGTCTCTGAGGATGTGGTCAAGGCTACCACACTTCCAACACAACATTCGTCCTTCAGAATCACGAGATTGTCTTCTGTTTCTAGATGGTCCCTTGTCATCTCTTCTGTCTTGTTTTCTATATGTGGGAGGAGTATCATCACCTGTGCCTTTAACCATTACCCACTTGATTCCATGTTGGTTGCCAGGGGGTGGGTAGCTTTCTTGAGCTTGATATACCATGGCAGGAGCGGTTTTCTTCTTTGGCTTAGTATCCTTTTCCATTTTTAGCATTGATTTTTGGAAAGCTTTAACGATGTCCACCGCGTCGTTGAAAGAAGAAGAATGAATCTCGGGCCGTACTCTCAGGACTTCATCTCTGAGAGCGTCTTGTAGGCCATCTACTAGGGCCTGAACCAACAGGGCGGCCTGCGTCTTGACGTGAGGACTGTATCCGAGATCCTCAAAATGCATGCTGAGTCTTGCAGCATATCTTTCCACAGATTCATCAGGGTCTTGTTGAACATCTTATACAGACCCAGCTTGATCTGACAAGCGATCCTGAGCCCAGGCTTTTAACTGTTTCATGTATTCTAGGCCGGATTCATACGTACTAAGAGATCCTGCTTTTGTGGAATCCATGGCCTTCTGAAAGCTCTCCGTTTCGGCTAAGTGAGCCTGGCATTCTGCAGCCAGAGTAGAACCAGCAGTAAGGGAAATTTTGCGAGCCAATCCTCCAACATGGCTCATACAGGTGTTTGCAGGGTTGACTATGGCCCCCACCCGGTGTGTAAGGATGTCACCATAGCCTATTGACAGAGTGACAGGGCGTCCTGATGGGTCTACTAGATTCCGGGAGCGGCAGGGGTCCCAGACTTCTGAGGGGCTGGGGGGTGGGGTTCTTTCAGCAGTTGCTTGGAGCAAGGGCCGGAGTACGGGTAATGGATGTGGGGTGAAGGATGCCATAGGAGACGTATGGGGTAAAGGAGTGGGGGGGGGCTGGAGTATCTTGAGCCCATCCCTCATCTGGCTTCGTATCATCTTGAGTAACAGTATGTTGGCGGAGGGAGAGCAGTCTGGCCTGAAATTCTGGGGAGTTGAGGAGGATATCCCCAGGGTTGTGGGTGACTCCCATAGGAAACAGGGAAAGCGTCTCAGCATCGTGGACTGGAGCAGAGGGTGTCACATTAGTTTCAGATGGGTGCTCTGGGACTGCGGGCTTTTCCACCTGTGCTGGTGGCTGGTAATATGCACCGGACGGATCTAGTAGTGGATATAGGCCGGATTGGGGCTTTCTGGGCCTCCCACAACAAGTAAGAGGTGTAGCAAGATGGCCGTGGGAGGGAGGAGTTAGAGTGGAAGTGGGATTGTTCTTGGGGGCAGGGAAAGGTGTAGTAAGATGGCCGTTGGAGGGGGGAGTGGGGGTGGGATTGTCCTTGGGGGCAGGGAAAGGTGTAGTGACAGGCATCAACGGGGTTACGGCCAATTTAGGGTCACATAACAAATCACATTCTGCAGCTTTCATGTATCCGAACAAAGGCTCGGCATTCTCTGTTCCCCCCTGCACCATCTACTCTAAGATGTGCCTGAGCCTGGTGCAGAAGTCCTCACCCAGCTTTCCCAATTTCTGTGTAACACATTCTTTCTACACTGAAAACTAAAGCCTGCCTGTACTGGATAAGCTTATCATGTTATACAAATTCCTAACATTCTTCTTGCCTTCTTGCCTTCCCGAAACTCCACTAATTGGCTTAACTCCCACAGCAGCATTCCGCAACTTACGAGATCTTTCAAATTTGAATATACGCAACATTTTCTTATAGAATGCAATGATCTGTCGCGACTCAGATCACTGGTGCAGTCCACAGGTCGCCACTCCTCAGTGTAGAGCACACCTCAATACACTGATGAGATAGAGAGACACCTCAATCTAACTCCTTTCCTAGCCTTGAATGGCGACTTTACAGTGCGACTCACCACGGCACCCTGACTACAGGTCACCACCCGTCAGTGTAGAGACACCTCAATACACTGATGAGATAGAGAGACACCTCAATCTATCTCCTTTCCTACCACGGCACCACCCGACAGTGTAGAGACACCTCAATACACTGATGAGATAGAGAGACACCTCAATCTATCTCCTTTCCTACCACGGCACCACCCGACAGTGTAGAGACACCTCAATACACTGATGAGATAGAGAGACACCTCAATCTATCTCCTTTCCTACCACAGCACCACCCGACAGTGTAGAGACACCTCAATACACAGTTTCTTAACCTTGACTTTACAGCAGTCTCTGTGTTAGACGAAGAGCACTCCTCAATTCGTCACAGATTCTGACAGCACAACACCTCCTTATGAGGTTTCTCTGTATAAGACGAAGAGTACACCTCAATTCGTCAGATTCTTTCTCCCTTACACTACAATTCAGGAATGCTTTGAAACCTCGACTATCAGTTACGGGAGGCAGCTATCTAAGAAAAGTACAGTGACCGGGGGAGGAGGAGGTGGTGTGCACACGAGCACGCGCAGGCATGCGACGTCACTCGTTTTAACACTTGCTGGTTCAGGACGTGGTGCGGGACGCCTGAGGTCTCACCACTCGACCGATCACCCACCCAGATCCAACCTGACAACCCAACAGGAACCGCTGCGGCTGACACACAGGCAAGTGAGACATATAAAATACATCTCAACTTACCGTGTTCGATGGAGGTTGATCAGGCCTCAAATTCAGCCACCGCGGTCACCACCAGGGAAATCAGCGATATGGGTCCGGGAGGGCGGCGTACCGCTAGCCACGCCGCACGTTGAGCGCCATTTGTGAGGGTCGTGATGACATTCCACTCGTCCTCCAGTCACTCCAAATTAAGGCTATGAGCATGGGTCAACCATTCAAAGAATGAGTCAGACAACAAGCTGGTTCAAACTCAGAGCACGCTCAAAAGACTACTACAGACAACGTTCTCAGCAATGTTCTATGTTTATTCCTACATACACAAAACTAAATACACTACATAATGGGGAGGGGAAAGGGGTTGTCCGGGGCGGGGTAAGCCATGAAAGTCCAGTGTCTGGCCACTCCTGATTGGTCCACATCTCCTTATCTCAGTCTCTGGGCAGATATTGCAGCCCTCAGCTTATAATCTTGTTTCGTTTCTCTGAAATAAGTCTTGGCAACACTGGAACTGTCTTAGTTTAAGTTTCGATTTGAGTATTACGTAGCAAGGAAAGCTTATTGTTATAAGACACAAAATGGTGGTTAGTACATTAGCAAAAAAGCGTATAAAAGTTACAAAAGTATAAAAGTTACAAATATATATATTCTCTTTTACCCCGACAGTGGTGACTGATTCTCATAGTGGTGACTGATTCTCATAGTGGTGACTGATCCTCATAGTGGTGACTGATCCTCATAGTGATGACTGACCCTCATAGTGATGACTGGCCCTCATAGTGATGACTGATCCTCATAGTGGTGACTGATCCTCATAGTGATGACTGACCCTCATAGTGATGACTGACCCTCATAGTGGTGACTGATCCTCATAGTGATGACTGATCCTCATAGTGATGACTGATCCTCATAGTGGTGACTGATCCTCATAGTGGTGACTGATCCTCATAGTGATGACTGGCCCTCATAGTGGTGACTGATCCTCATAGTGGTGACTGATCCTCATAGTGATGACTGATTTGTAGCACCCTGAGGACTCGGTTGCTACAGGGGTATTGCACCTCGAACCAGAGGTGTGGTATTCCACTCCCGGGTAAGGATGGAGTGTGGAACGGAGCTCAGTTAGCTGCATACACTACACTCACCCCATTTCCGGGGGACAGATCAACGGTACTCCCACCAGATAGATGTGCAGGTACGACAGCCTCTGTCCCTGGCTGGAGTGGGGAGGGGGGTGGAATACCCAGTGGTGTAGGAGCAGATAGGGGTGGGTCTCTGAGCATAGGTAGGAGCCCATTGGGTGCTGGTCACCTGGGCTCGGGTGTCAGAAGGGAGTATATAAGGTGGGCACCATCTTAGATCAGGGTTTGTTCAGAGAGGAGCTCAGCCAGAGAGGGCTGACAGGGAGCTGTGGCTCAGTCTGGGCCCAGCTCCAGAGCCAGGCCTGGAGAGGAGGCCTGAAGCAGAGAGAGAGAGAAGTAAGAGGAAGAAGGAACAGAAACACCAGAAAAGGCCCAGAGACGCAAGAAAAGAGGGAACCCTAAGATCCCACGGAATAACGGGTGAAGGGTTGGCAGAACAGGGTGCCGGATCCCAAACTGGTGGAGGCCAATTATCCTTAGCCAGGAACCGGAGGTCGTGGACAAGTTTTGGCGCGACCCCTCGCCATATCTACCAGGAAGGCATACCATATAGGGTCAGGGAAACCGGAAAAGGTTTCACCACCAGAAGGCCCGAGGGAGCTGGACAAAGGTGGATCCCTGGTGGGGACGGCCAGTAGAAAGGAAGAGAGGGGAGCCTTGGACCACGCTCTGGAACTGCCTGGGAGTTGGCCGAGTCCCGCACCTGGTGGACGCAGCACGGCTCGGGTGGTCCTAACTGTGCACAAGGGACCTGATAAAGAACTGTGAGTAAAGCTGTGAAAACTGCAATTGCACGTCTCTGAGCTTCCTTGTCACACCACCACTACCACTGTCATCTTTTCCTGCTTCACCAGCTGCCCTGAGGCTATACCCCTCCCGTTGGGGGTTATACCATCCACGCTGCATAACAGTACCACCGGCCTCAGCGGTCTGCCCTGCAGCGGCGGCTTAATAGCCGCATTCAACAGGTGGCGTAGTCGGACACTAAATACCATCATACTAATAACGCCACTTAGTTTGACCACCCTGGGCACGGACCGGGTCACCGCCACGAGGACTACTACCCCTATCGGATCCGGCTCCGGGTATTCCCCGCGTGCGCAACGCTACACAACATGGCCCAGGGGGCGCATCAGATTCTCATAGTGATGACTGATCCCTCATAGTGATGACTGATCCCTCATAGTGATGACTGATCCTCATAGTGATGACTGATCCCTCATAGTGATGACTGATCCTCATAGTGATGACTGATCCCTCATAGTGATGACTGATCCTCATAGTGATGACTGATCCTCATAGTGATGACTGATCCCTCATAGTGATGACTGATCCCTCATAGTGATGACTGATCCCTCATAGTGATGACTGATCCTCATAGTGATGACTGATCCCTCATAGTGATGACTGATCCTCATAGTGATGACTGATCCCTCATAGTGATGACTGATCCTCATAGTGATGACTGATCCCTCATAGTGATGACTGATCCCTCATAGTGATGACTGATCCTCATAGTGATGACTGATCCCTCATAGTGATGACTGATCCTCATAGTGGTGACTGATCCCTCATAGTGATGACTGATCCCTCATAGTGATGACTGATCCCTCATAGTGATGACTGACCCTCATAGTGGTGACTGACCCTCATAGTGGTGACTGATCCCTCATAGTGATGACTGATTCCTCATAGTGATGACTGATCCTCATAGTGGTGACTGATCCTCATAGTGATGACTGGCCCTCATAGTGGTGACTGATCCTCATAGTGGTGACTGATCCTCATAGTGATGATTGATCCCTCATAGTGATGACTGATCCCTCATAGTGATGACTGATCCTCATAGTGGTGACTGATCCTCATAGTGATGACTGGCCCTCATAGTGATGACTGATCCTCATAGTGGTGACTGATCCTCATAGTGATGATTGATCCCTCATAGTGATGACTGATCCCTCATAGTGGTGACTGATTCTCATAGTGATGACTGATCCTCATAGAGGTGACTGATCCTTCATAGTGATGACTGACCCTCATAGTGATGACTGATCCTCATAGTGATGACTGATCCCTCATAGTGGTGACTGATCCTCATAGTGATGACTGATTCTCATAGTGGTGACTGATCCTTCATAGTGATGACTGACCCTCATAGTGATGACTGATCCTCATAGTGATGACTGATTCTCATAGTGATGACTGATCCCTCATAGTGATGACTGATCCCTCATAGTGATGACTGATCCTCATAGTGATGACTGACCCTCATAGTGGTGACTGATCCTCATAGTGGTGACTGATCCTCATAGTGGTGACTGACCCTCATAGTGATGACTGATCCCTCATAGTGGTGACTGATCCTCATAGTGGTGACTGATCCTCATAGTGGTGATTGATCCTCATAATGATGACTGATCCTCATAGTGGTGACTGATCCTCATAGTGGTGACTGATCCTCATAGTGGTGACTGATCCCTCATAGTGATGACTGATCCCTCATAGTGATGACTGACCCTCATAGTAGTAATTGATCCTTCATAGTGATGACTGATCCCTCATAGTGATGACTGATCCTCATAGTGGTGACTGATCCTCATAGTGATGACTGATCCTCATAGTGATGACTGATTCTCATAGTGGTGACTGATCCTCATAGTGGTGACTGATCCCTCATAGTGATGACTGATCCTCATAATGATGACTGATCCTCATAGTGGTGACTGATCCTCATAGTGGTGACTGATCCTCATAGTGGTGACTGATCCTCATAGTGGTGACTGATCCTCATAGTGGTGACTGATCCCTCATAGTGATGACTGATCCTCATAGTGATGACTGACCCTCATAGTAGTAATTGATCCTTCATAGTGGTGACTGATCCTCATAGTGATGACTGATCCTCATAGTGATGACTGATTCTCATAGTGATGACTGATCCCTCATAGTGATGACTGATCCTCATAGTGGTGACTGATCCTCATAGTGGTGACTGATCCCTCATAGTGATGACTGATCCTCATAGTGATGACTGATTCTCATAGTGATGACTGATCCCTCATAGTGATGACTGATCCTCATAGTGGTGACTGATCCTCATAGTGGTGACTGATCCTCATAGTGGTGACTGATCCTCATAGTGGTGACTGATCCCTCATAGTGATGACTGATCCTCATAGTGGTGACTGATCCTCATAGTGGTGACTGATCCTCATAGTGATGACTGATCCCTCATAGTGATGACTGATCCTCATAGTGATGACTGACCCTCATAGTAGTAATTGATCCTTCATAGTGGTGACTGATCCTCATAGTGATGACTGATCCTCATAGTGATGACTGATTCTCATAGTGATGACTGATCCCTCATAGTGGTGACTGATTCTCATAGTGATGACTGATCCTCATAGTGATGACTGATCCTCATAGTGATGACTGATCCTCATAGTGATGACTGATCCCTCATAGTGATGACTGATCCTCATAGTGGTGACTGATCCTCATAGTGATGACTGATCCTCATAGTGGTGACTGATCCTCATAGTGATGACTGACCCTCATAGTGGTGACTGATCCCTCATAGTGATGACTGATCCTCATAGTGATGACTGACCCTCATAGTAGTAATTGATCCTTCATAGTGGTGACTGATCCTCATAGTGATGACTGATTCTCATAGTGATGACTGATCCCTCATATTGATGACTGATCCTCATAGTGGTGACTGATCCTCATAGTGATGACTGATCCTCATAGTGGTGACCGATCCCTCATAGTGATGACTGATCCTCATAGTGATGACTGATCCTCATAGTGATGACTGATTCTCATAGTGGTGACTGATCCCTCATAGTGATGACTGATCCTCATAGTGATGACTGATCCCTCATAGTGATGACTGATCCTCATAGTGATGACTGATCCTCATAGTGATGACTGATTCTCATAGTGGTGACTGATCCTCATAGTGATGACTGATCCTCATAGTGGTGACTGATCCTCATAGTGATGACTGATCCTCATAGTGATGACTGATCCTCATAGTGGTGACTGATCCTCATAGTGGTGACTGATCCCTCATAGTGATGACTGATCCTCATAGTGATGACTGATCCTCATAGTGATGACTGATCCTCATAGTGGTGACTGATCCTCATAGTGATGACTGATCCTCATAGTGATGACTGACCCTCATAGTAGTAATTGATCCTTCATAGTGGTGACTGATCCTCATAGTGATGACTGATTCTCATAGTGATGACTGATCCCTCATAGTGATGACTGATCCTCATAGTGATGACTGATCCCTCATAGTGATGACTGATCCTCATAGTGGTGACTGATCCCTCATAGTGATGACTGATCCTCATAGTGGTGACTGATCCTCATAGTGATTACTGATCCTTCATAGTGGTGACTGATCCCTCATAGTGATGACTGATCCCTCATAGTGATGACTGATCCCTCATAGTGGTGACTGATCCTCATAGTGATGACTGATCCTCATAGTGATGACTGATCCCTCATAGTGATGACTGATCCTCATAGTGGTGACTGATCCTCATAGTGATTACTGATCCTTCATAGTGGTGACTGATCCCTCATAGTGATGACTGATCCCTCATAGTGGTGACTGATCCTCATAGTGATGACTGATCCTCATAGTGATGACTGATCCTCATAGTGGTGACTGATCCCTCATAGTGATGACTGATCCTCATAGTGATGACTGATCCTCATAGTGATTACTGATCCTTCATAGTGGTGACTGATCCTCATAGTGGTGACTGATCCTCATAGTGATTACTGATCCTTCATAGTGATGACTGATCCCTCATAGTGGTGACTGATCCTCATAGTGGTGACTGATCCCTCATAGTGATGACTGATCCCTCATAGTGATGACTGATCCCTCATAGTGGTGACTGATTCTCATAGTGATGACTGATCCTCATAGTGATGACTGATCCTCATAGTGATGACTGATCCTCATAGTGGTGACTGATTCTCATAGTGATGACTGATCCTCATAGTGATGACTGATCCTCATAGTGATGACTGATCCTCATAGTGGTGACTGATCCCTCATAGTGATGACTGATCCTCATAGTGGTGACTGATCCCTCATAGTGATGACTGATCCTCATAGTGGTGACTGATCCTCATAGTGATGACTGATCCTCATAGTGGTGACTGATCCTTCATAGTGATGACTGATCCTCATAGTGGTGACTGATCCTCATAGTGGTGACTGATCCTCATAGTGGTGACTGATCCTCATAGTGGTGACTGATCCTCATAGTGATTACTGATCCTTCATAGTGGTGACTGATCCCTCATAGTGATGACTGATCCCTCATAGTGATGACTGATCCCTCATAGTGGTGACTGATTCTCATAGTGATGACTGATCCTCATAGTGATGACTGATCCTCATAGTGATGACTGATCCTCATAGTGGTGACTGATCCTCATAGTGATGACTGATCCTCATAGTGATGACTGATCCTCATAGTGATGATTGATTCTCATAGTGATGACTGATCCTCATAGTGATGATTGATTCTCATAGTGATGACTGATCCTCATAGTGATGACTGATTCTCATAGTGATGACTGATCCTCATAGTGATGACTGATCCTCATAGTGATGACTGATCCTCATAGTGATGACTGATTCTCATAGTGGTGACTGATCCTCATAGTGATGACTGATCCTCATAGTGATGATTGATTCTCATAGTGATGACTGATCCTCATAGTGATGATTGATTCTCATAGTGATGACTGATCCTCATAGTGATGACTGATTCTCATAGTGATGACTGATCCTCATAGTGATGACTGATCCTCATAGTGATGACTGATCCTCATAGTGATGACTGATTCTCATAGTGATGACTGATCCTCATAGTGATGACTGATCCTCATAGTGATGACTGATCCTCATAGTGATGACTGATTCTCATAGTGATGACTGATCCTCATAGTGATGACTGACCCTCATAGTGGTGACTGATCCTCATAGTGATGACTGATTCTCATAGTGATGACTGATCCTCATAGTGATGACTGATCCCTCATAGTGATGACTGATCCTCATAGTGGTGACTGATCCCTCATAGTGGTGACTGATCCTCATAGTGATGACTGATCCTCATAGTGATGACTGATTCTCATAGTGATGACTGATCCTCATAGTGATGACTGATCCCTCATAGTGATGACTGATCCCTCATAGTGATGACTGACCCTCATAGTGGTGACTGATTCTCATAGTGATGACTGACCCTCATAGTGATGACTGATTCTCATAGTGATGACTGATCCTCATAGTGATGACTGATTCTCATAGTGATGACTGATCCCTCATAGTGATGACTGATCCTCATAGTGATGACTGATCCCTCATAGTGATGACTGGCCCTCATAGTGGTGACTGATCCTCATAGTGATGACTGATCCCTCATAGTGATGACTGATCCTCATAGTGATGACTGATCCCTCATAGTGATGACTGATTCTCATAGTGATGACTGATCCCTCATAGTGATGACTGATCCTCATAGTGGTGACTGATCCTCATAGTGATGACTGGCCCTCATAGTGGTGACTGATCCTCATAGTGATGACTGATCCCTCATAGTGATGACTGATCCTCATAGTGATGACTGATCCCTCATAGTGATGACTGATCCTCATAGTGATGACTGATCCTCATAGTGATGACTGATCCTCATAGTGATGACTGATCCTCATAGTGATGACTGACCCTCATAGTGATGACTGATTCTCATAGTGATGACTGATCCTCATAGTGATGACTGATTCTCATAGTGATGACTGATCCCTCATAGTGATGACTGATCCTCATAGTGGTGACTGATCCTCATAGTGATGACTGGCCCTCATAGTGATGACTGATCCTCATAGTGGTGACTGATCCTCATAGTGATGACTGATTCTCATAGTGATGACTGATCCTCATAGTGATGACTGATCCTCATAGTGGTGACTGATCCTCATAGTGATGACTGGCCCTCATAGTGATGACTGATCCTCATAGTGGTGACTGATCCTCATAGTGATGACTGATCCTCATAGTGATGACTGATCCTCATAGTGATGACTGATCCTCATAGTGATGACTGATCCCTCATAGTGGTGACTGATCCTCATAGTGATGACTGATTCTCATAGTGATGACTGATCCTCATAGTGATGACTGATTCTCATAGTGGTGACTGATCCTCATAGTGATGACTGATCCTTCATAGTGGTGACTGATCCCTCATAGTGATGACTGATCCTCATAGTGGTGACTGATTCTCATAGTGATGACTGACCCTCATAGTGATGACTGATTCTCATAGTGATGACTGATCCTCATAGTGATGACTGATTCTCATAGTGATGACTGATCCCTCATAGTGATGACTGATCCTCATAGTGGTGACTGATCCTCATAGTGATGACTGATTCTCATAGTGATGACTGATCCTCATAGTGATGACTGATCCTCATAGTGGTGACTGATCCTCATAGTGATGACTGGCCCTCATAGTGGTGACTGATCCTCATAGTGATGACTGATTCTCATAGTGATGACTGATCCTCATAGTGATGACTGATTCTCATAGTGGTGACTGATCCTCATAGTGATGACTGATCCTTCATAGTGGTGACTGATCCCTCATAGTGATGACTGATCCCTTATAGTGATGACTGATCCCTCATAGTGATGACTGATCCCTCATAGTGGTGACTGATCCTCATAGTGATGACTGATCCTCATAGTGGTGACTGATTCTCATAGTGATGACTGATCCTCATAGTGGTGACTGATCCCCATAGTGGTGACTGATCCTCATAGTGATGACTGATCCTCATAGTGATGACTGATCCTCATAGTGGTGACTGATTCTCATAGTGATGACTGATCCTCATAGTGGTGACTGATCCTCATAGTGGTGACTGATCCTCATAGTGGTGACTGATCCCCATAGTGGTGACTGATCCTCATAGTGATGACTGATCCTTCATAGTGGTGACTGATCCCTCATAGTGATGACTGATCCCTCATAGTGATGACTGATCCCTCATAGTGGTGACTGATCCTCATAGTGATGACTGATCCCTCATAGTGATGACTGATCCCTCATAGTGATGACTGATCCTCATAGTGATGACTGATTCTCATAGTGATGACTGTTCCTTCATAGTGGTGATTGATCTACATATTAATGATTGATCCTCGTTGGGGTGACTGTTCCTCGACATATATTCCCATTTCTTGTTTCTTATGTAGTAAATCAGGGCAGTTTTTCATTTTTTTCGACTTATTGAATGTATTTGTGTCCTCAGGCGTCAGACAGCTGAAGAAAGGGAATCTGAGCGCCAGCAGACTAATCGTATGATGATGCAGCTTCAGCAGGAAGCCTTCCAGAAAAGTCTCCAGCAGTCTCTTCCACGGGACCCTCTATGTACTCATAACTCCTCGCTCTGTGCATTGCAGAACCTACAGCCATGGGCAGACGAGACGGCCATCTTGTGACTTACTGTTGGAGCATCAAGGACATATGAGATACAAGATATGATGTTTTGATGTTCTCCATGAGGCCAGGATTACATATGGACATCTCAGACTCTGCTCAGTACAACTTCCGATTTTCATGGAAAATGTGGACATCATGGACTCTTAATTCAATTCTGAACCTAGAAGATAATGGTGGTGGTTGGTGAAGGCTCACAAGCAGAGCATGGGTGTGGAGCAGATGGCAGACCTTTATGCTGAAAAACCTTCTACCTTGTACAGGGGATCTTCATATTCTCAAACTAAGTTAAACTTATGGGATCTAAAATATTTTCTCTTTGATTATGGACATGATGTGGTGGTCATCTCTGTCTTCTTCCTTTCCTCCATTACTTTCATGTACTTTACGTCAACTGGCTATTTCATTTCCACCATTGTTTCCATTCCATATTTACTATCTTCACGGCATTTTTGACCTCCTCCAATCCCTCCATGTACATCATTGCCTTAATCTTATTTGTGTTCTCCAAATCCTCCTCCGTTATGTCCTCCACCTACACCCTCTACATCATCTCAATCTTGTTAATCTTCTTCAGCTCCACCATAGTCTACATTTACTATCTCTTCCCTCCCATTTGCCTTTTTAATCACCATCATATCCACCATGTTCTTTCTCCTCCAATTCCTCTCTCTCCTTCTCCCTTTCTTACATGTCTCTCCTCCTATGCCATCTTCTCCACATTCCTATTATCCACCATCTCCTTTATTTTGACCAAGTTCTCCATCGCTTTCTATTTTCTTTATCAAACCTAATGTCATCCACGTCCATGTTCCACCTCCTCCACTATGCTTGCCATGACCTCTCTTTCCTCGATTTGCTCACTCTCTGCCTTCCCCGCCACCTTCTTAATCTCCTCCGTCCTCTCCCCTCTCTCCACTTTCCTAATCTCTACCATCTGGCTCCTTCTCTTTATAGCCATGATTTTCCCTGTGATCGGTGGCCTGTGAGGTGCAAGTCTCTTCCATCTAGATCAGTGTTTCTCAACTCCTGTCCTCAAGACTCGCCAGCAGGTCATGTTTTCTGGATTTCCTTTGTATTGCCCAGGTGATAATTCCATCACTTGTGCAATGTGAATGGAAATCTTGAAAACGTGATCGGTTGGTGAGTCTTGAGGACAGGAGTTGAGAAACACTGATCTAGAACCTCACCAGACTGTCTTGCATTGAGTTACCTAGAACCTCCCCCTTCATTGATGACATCTCACCTCTTCCATGCAGTTGGATTGCCGTCCTATCTTATACGTATGGAATAAATAGGTTACTAACAAGCCAAGTGTTCTGGTTGCTCCCAGTTCTCGGCTAATTACTTTTTTCTGCAGATTTACATTTCATGAATCCAATAAACCAGTACTTTTATTTCTTCAAAATTGTTCTTCATTCTTGCCCTATTGTCCCCCATCAGATATATTCCCTCTAAACCCTTAAGAATGAGTAGGGCAGTAATGGACACTCCTCCATATGCAGAAAACCATCCTTAAAGGATGACATATTGTCATATGAAGAAATATAAAATATCAGCTCACCAGTCATCAATACCGGAACACAAAGTCGATGCATAGAAAAAATAAATGCCGGGCCAGAACTGTGGAAGCACAAGATGGAAGGAAAAAATCCATCTATAAAAACTAGAAATGTATTAATCAATATGAGAATAAAAAATACAAATGCAACATGAATGACAAAAATGGAAAAAAAAGAGGGGAAAAAACGAGCTTAGGCGTTTCGGACAAGCATGCCCATAGTCATAGGTATATGACACAAGTATGAGACAGAGTATATGTGTAGAGACGATAGTTGATTAGTCCAATCATGGAATGGACACGTGTTGTTTCTTGATTGCTTAAGAACAGAAGTACTAAAAAGACAAGAGACAAGATACTCCGATCAAATCCCCACCTGAACGAAAGAAGAAAGGAAAAGGGACAAATTCAATAAAAACACATAAGATCGGGAGGATAACGGAGCCCATGGGAATGCGTGCAATCAGTAAAAGTATCCGATGACCCTCAATAGATTTATACCAATCACCGCCTCTTCTAGGACGGTTAACTTGTTCAATACCAAGTATTATTAATGAAAACATATTTCTTCGGTGGATTTCCAAAAAATGCTTGGATAGCCCCGAGGATGAACGGTTACCTTGTGTGGGGGCAGAAGCAGATCCAGTAATGTGTTCAGAAATTCTCCTCGATGACCTGTGGGGTGCGATGAGCGGAAGTGAGCACACAGCAACCATGCTTTCTGCAGCAGCGCATCCAGGCCAGGATAGTGGCGGAGAAATCGCTGTTCCACCAGGTTGAGGACCTGAGCCATGCAAGGCACGTGTGCGAGCTTGCCTCGGCCTAGGGCCGCTAACAGGTTCGTACCATTATCACACACGGCCTTCCCTGGCTCCAGGCTCAGCGGAGACAGCCATTGCTCAAACTCAGCCAAGGAGATGTCCACAACTCTTCACCTGTATGACTGCGATCTCCAAGGCATATTAATTTGAAGACTGCCTGATTACGGTGAGCCCTGACTACGCTGTACGGAGGTGGTGTGTACTCGCTCCGCACCCTTGGAACGCGTGTCTCGTTATGGCAGAGATTGAGGCTGTGTGCCCACGTAGCATTTTTCAAGCGTATATGCTGCGGAATTTCCGCAGCGTAAACGCTTGAAAAACGCATGTATATCCGCACCCCATGGTCCCCAATGGGATTCCGCAAGTTCTATGCACATGCTGCGGATTTTTCCGCAGCGTTTATGCCGCGTTCAAAAATCCGCAGCATGTCATTTAATTTTGCGTTTCCGCAAGCGGAATTGCCTTAGTCCAATGCATAAAAAACGCAAGGCAATTCCGCATGTGGAAAACGCGTGATAAACGCGCGAAAAATGCGCGATAAACGCGTGCGGAATTCCGCATGCGTTTTTCCGGGAGAGGACTTGCATTTATGCAGCAGAAATTTTCTGCTTCATAAATGCAACGTGGGCACATAGCCTCAGTGCGCAGGTGGAGGCCCTAGAGGAGGTGGAGGATGCAGAAGCAGCGCAGGAAGCGTTCTATACAGAGGTTTGTTCTGCAAGCCTTGGGGATTACAAGATTTGTGGAGCAGCCCCTTCCCCGCCTGCCCCCACAGCCAGCAGAGTCACCCAGTGCCCAGTCAGCGAGATGTAGTGCCCTTGGCCATGCTTACTCGTCCACTTGTCTGTGGTGAAATGCACCCTGCCACATGTAGATTTAGACAAGGAGCTGGTGATGTTGTCTGCGACATGCTGTTGTAGCACAGGCACAGTTTTCTTAGAGAAGTAATGACGACTGGGCAACTGGTACTGGGGGACTGCAACGCCCATCAGTTTTCGGAAACCGTCTATATCTACCAGGTGGAAAGGCACCATTTCCGTGGCCAACAAATTGGAGATGGTGGAGTTACACCTCTTAGCTTTGTCATGCGCAGGATGAAACAATCTTTTACATGACCACAACTGCGGGAACGAGGGCTGGCTGCAGTGCTGAGAGAGGGCAGAGTACACTTGATAAGAGTCCTCATAAACAGTAGAACAGTAGCATTTAATAAGAAGCCGCACAGCCAGTGCAAGTTAAGTCTTATGAGCAACAGGCTCCAGTGACAAACAGTACAGTTTCCTTAGCAGCACAGCAGCTCACAGTGTTACCAGTAGTACAGGACAGCCCAGTTCTAATGCAAAGGCACATTAATGAACACCGCACTCTTTACAGCACAGTGGGATGGAGGAGGGGGTGAGGGTTTGCTGAGGGAGATGATCCCTGTGACACCATTTCTTCCAGTCCTTATCTTTCTGCCTGACAGCTGCTAGTTCAGGAACTCTACCTGACCTGTGCTTAGCTTCACTCTTGACTTGAATCCTTTTCACTTGCAGGGGCACTTCTGTGGTATACAGACAATAAGCCACTCTTCTTTTCGGCTCCAGCCAGACAGTAAACAACTTCCCCACAATCCCCCAAGGGCTCTGCTAAAACACTCCCTGTCCTTTGTGACTGTGTTAACCCCTCTAGTTGCTGGATGCTTCTGAAGCACAACACTTCCTGTCTACTTTGCTTGTGTTACTTCTAATAGTTGCTGAATGCTTTTAAAGCAACAGCACTACTTCTGCATGTCACACTCTGCAACAGCACTACTTCTGCATGTCACACTCTACAACAGCACTACTTCTGCATGTCACACTCTGCGACAGCACTTCTTCTGCATGTCACACTCTACAACAGCACTACTTCTGCATGTCACACTCTGCGACAGCACTACTTCTGCATGTCACACTCTGCGACAGCACTTCTTCTGCATGTCACACTCATCTTCTTCCTCCACCTCCTCAGATGAGCTTCTCAGCTGCATGCCTCTGGGTTCACACACAGTGGGATCTACAACCTCATCATCATCCTCTCTGTTCTCCAATTCCTTGCCCTGAGAGTTACCCTCCTCCTCTTCTTGCTCTGACAGCACAGCACAGTCTGTGTGCGCCTCAAGTATCTAAGTCTCATGAGCATCACCTCCCTCCTTGTTGGTTAACGTCTGGTGACGAAGGTCAGGATGCTGTTCGGACCCTACTCCATCCTGCCTCGGATCCAACATAAAAAATGTTTGGGCATCGATGCAGATGCTTTCCTCCCTTTGACTCTGTGACTGTTTGGAGTACACCTCTGATGCCCATGGTATAGAATGGGTGAACAGTTTTACAGACTCGCCCATCTGTGCTTCCCTACAGTCGGCAGTTGGTCAGTTGTGACGCTGGGGAAACATGGGTAATTGGGGTGCCACCTCTGTGGACTGTACTGCGTGTGATGCTGAGGTGGAGGAAGAAGAGGAGAGGCTACTGGAAGCAGAGCTTGCCATCCACTGGAGCACCTGCTCTTTCTGGGCCTTATCAACAAGGCGTATCGCTGTGCGGCTGCCAAAGAAAGGGAGTGGAGTAGCCCGTACAGTAACAGAAGTTGTCAGTTGTTTTCGGATAGGACGTGATGATGTTGGTTCACTAACACAGCCACAACCTCCTAGCTAACATCGCTCAGTATCCAGGAGCAGCCTCAGGAGCAGCCTCAGGAGCAGCCTCAGGAGCAGCGTCAGGAGCAGCGTCAGGAGCAGCGTCAGGAGCAGCCTCAGGAGCAGCCTCAGGAGCAGCGTCAGGAGCAGCATCAGGAGCAGCCTCAGGAGCAGCCTCAGGAGCAGCCTCAGGAGCAGCCTCAGGAGCAGCGTCAGGAGCAGCGTCAGGAGCAGCCTCAGGAACAGCCTCAGGAGCAGCGTCAGGAGCAGCGTCAGGAGCAGCGTCAGGAGCAACCTCAGGAACAGCCTCAGGAGCAGCCTCAGGAGCAGCGTCAGGAGCAGCATCAGGAGCAGCATCAGGAGCAGCCTCAGGACCAGCTTCAGGAGCAGCGTCAGGAGCAGCCTCAGGAGCAGCGTCAGGAGCAGCGTCAGGAGCAGCGTCAGGAGCAGCGTCAGGAGCAGCTTCAGGAGCAGCGTCAGGAGCAGCGTCAGGAGCAGCGTCAGGAGCAGCGTCAGGAGCAGCGTCAGGACCAGCGTCAGGAGCAGCGTCAGGAGCAGCGTCAGGAGCAGCGTCAGGAGCAGCGTCAGGAGCAGCTTCAGGAGCAGCATCAGGAGCAGCCTCAGGAGCAGCGTCAGGAGCAGCGTCAGGAGCAGCGTCAGGAGCAGCTTCAGGAGCAGCGTCAGGAGCAGCATCAGGAACAGCCTCAGGAGCAGCCTCAGGAGCAGCGTCAGGAGCAGCGTCAGGAGCAGCGTCAGGAGCAGCGTCAGGAGCAACCTCAGGAACAGCCTCAGGAGCAGCATCAGGAGCAGCATCAGGAGCAGCCTCAGGAGCAGCCTCAGGAGCAGCCTCAGGAGCAGCCTCAGGAGCAGTCTCAGGACCAGTCTCAGGACCAGTCTCAGGAGCAGCCTCAGGACCAGCCTCAGGAGCAGCCTCAGGACCAGCGTCAGGAGCAGCCTCAGGAGCAGCTTCTCCCACCTGCTATGGTAAAACCTCAACACTCAATGTGGTTACTTTGAAGCAGAATCATTTTTAATGCCGTCCAGGAGAACAACAAACGTTTCGGCCAGTGCGGCCTTCATCAGTGCAATCGAAATAGACAAAATATGAAATAGAGCCAAAAGAACAAAAAACAAAATAAAGCCTAAACATAGGATATAATCTAGTGTCTAATTCATAGAAAACACCTAAGAACAAGGCAAAAAAGGTGATACAGAAGGCATAATGGTAAGAAGAAAGGAACCTGCCCGACCGCTGGAGAGGGAAGGAAAGGAGGGGAGGAGATGCTGCATCTCACATGGAGCCGGACCCCAGTACATGTTATAATAGATTCATGCTCAAAGAGGAGATCCTAATCCAATAGTATACTGCCACCTAGTGGTGTATGTTATAATAGATTCATGCTCAAAGAGGAGATCCTAATCCAATAGTATACTGCCACCTAGTGGTGCATGTGATAATAGATTCATGCTCAAAGAGGAAATCCTAATCCAATAGTATACTGCCACCTAGTGGTGTATGTGATAATAGATTCATGCTCAAAGAGGAAATCCTAATCCAATGGTATACTGCCACCTAGTGGTGTATGTGATAATAGATTCATGCTCAAAGAGGAAATCCTAATCCAATAGTATACTGCCACCTAGTGGTGCATGTGATAATAGATTCATGCTCAAAGAGGAAATCCTAATCCAATAGTTTACTGCCACCTAGTGGTGTATGTTATAATAGATTCATGCTCAAAGAGGAAATCCTAATCCAATAGTATACTGCCACCTAGTGGTGTATGTCATAATAGATTCATGCTCAAAGAGGAAATCCTAATCCAATAGTATACTGCCAACTAGTGGTGCATGTTATTGTCAGGGTAAAAAAGAATATATATATTTTCTCTACTTTTATACTTTTATACGCTTTGTTTATGTACTAACCACCATTTTGTGTCTTATAACAATAAGCTTTCCTTGCTACGTATTACTCAAATCGAAACTTAAACTAAGACAGTTCCAGTGTTGCCAAGACTTATTTCAGAGAAACGAAACAAGATTATAAGCTGACGGCTGCAATATCTGCCCAGAGACTGAGATAAGGAGATGTGGACCAATCAGGAGTGGTCAGACACTGGACTTTCATGGCTTACCCCGCTCCGGACAACCCCTTTCCCCTCCAACTATGTAGTGTATTTAGGTTTGTGCATGTAAAAAATAAACACAGAACATTGCTGAGAACGTTGTCTGTAGTAGTCTTTTGAGCGTGCTCTGAGTTTGAACCAGCTTGTTGTCTGACTCATTCTTTGAATGGTTGACCCATGCTCATAGTTTGAATTTGGAGTGACTGGAGGACGAGTGATTTGTCGTCACGGCGCCCAATGTGGGGCGTGGCTAGCTGTACGCCGCCCTCCCGGACCCATATTGCTGACTTCCCTGGTGGTGACCACGGTGGCTGAATTTGAGGCCTGATCAACCTCCATCAAACACGGTAAGTTGAGATATATATAATATATATGTTTCACTTGCCTGTGTGTCAGCCGCAGCGGTTTCTGTGGGGCTGTCAGGTTGGATCTGGGTGGGTGACCGGTCGAGTGGTGAGACCTCAGGCGTCCCGCACCACGTCCTGAACCAGCAAGTGTTAAAACGAGTGACGTCGCATGCCTGCGCGTGCTCGTGTGAACACCATCTCCTCCTCCTCCGGTCACTGAACTCTCTTTAGATAGCTGCCTCCCGTAACTGATAGTCGAGGTTTCAAAGCATTCCTGAATTGTAGTGTAAGGGAGAAAGGATCTGTGACGAATTGAGGTGTACTCTTCGTCTTATACAGAGAAACCTCATAAGGAGGGGTTCTGCTGTCAGGATCTGTGACGAATTGAGGTGTACTCTTCGTCTTATACAGAGAAACCTCATAAAGAGGGGTTCTGCTGTCAGGATCTGTGACGAATTGAGGTGTACTCTTCGTCTTATACAGAGAAACCTCATAAGGAGGGGTTCTGCTGTCAGGATCTGTGACGAATTGAGGTGTACTCTTCGTCTTATACAGAGAAACCTCATAAGGAGGGGTTCTGCTGTTAGGATCTGTGACGAATTGAGGTGTACTCTTCGTCTTATACAGAGAAACCTCATAAGGAGGGGTTCTGCTGTAAGGATCTGTGACGAATTGAGGTGTACTCTTCGTCTTATACAGAGAAACCTCATAAGGTGAGTCGCACTGTAAAGTCGCCATTCAAGGTTAGGAAAAAGGGATAGATGAGGGGTCTCTCTGTCTTATTAGTGTATTGAGGAGTACTCTACACTGACGGGTGGCGACCTGTGGACTGCACCAGTTATCTGAGTCGCGACAGATCATTGCATTCTATAAGAAAATGTTGCGTATATTCAAATCTGAGAGACTTCACAAGTTGCCGGACGGTGCTGTGGGGGTTATCCAATTAGTAGAGTCGCGGGAAGGCAAGAAGGCTGTTAGGAACGTTAAGAATTTGTATAAATTGATAGGCTTATCTAGTACAGGCAGGCTTCAGCCTTCAGTTTGGAAAGAATGCGTCACACAGAGAAAGGGAAAGTTGAGTGATTTAGGACTTCTGCACCAGGCTCAAGCACATCTTAGAGTAGCGAGTGATTTGAAGTCTGAAGGCTGGAAAGAAGTAGATGGTGTGGGGGGGACAGAGAATGCCGAGCCTTTGTTCGGATACATGAAAGCTGCAGACTGTGATTTGTTATGTGCCCCCAAAATGGCCGTTGCACCTTTGATGCCTGTCACTACACCGAGCCCTCAGCCACCGCCCTATAATGGTGCCGACAACAAATCACCGGAGGGGTGGACGTGTCGGGGGTGTGGAGAGCAAAACCCACCCTGGGCGGAGTTCTGCTGTGTCTGTGGGGCGGGCCGCCCATGGAACGATGCCCAGCCTGCCTCCAAGAACATTCCCACTCCCACTCTAACTCCTCCCTCCCACGGCCATCTTACTACACCTTTTCCTGCCTCCAAGAACATTCCCACTCCCACTCTAACTCCTCCCTCCCACGGCCATCTTACTACACATTTTCCTGCCTCCAAGAACATTCCCACTCCCACTCTAACTCCTCCCTCCCACGGCCATCTTACTGCACCTTTTCCTGCCTCCAAGAACATTCCCACTCCCACTCTAACTCCTCCCTCCCACGGCCATCTTGCTACACCTCTTACTTGTTGTGGGAGGCCCGGAAAGCCCCAATCCGGCCTATATCCACTACTAGATCCGTCCGGTGCATATTACCAGCCACCAGCACAGGTGGGAAAGCCCGCAGTCCCAGAGCACCCATCTGAAACTAATGTGACACCCTCTGCTCCAGTCCACGATGCTGAGACGCTTCCCCTGTTTCCTATGGGAGTCACCCACAACCCTGGGGATATCCTCCTCAACTCCCCAGAATTTCAGGCCAGACTGCTCTCCCTCCGCCAACATACTGTTACTCAAGACGATACGGAGCCAGATGAGGGATGGGCTCAAGATACTCCAGCCCCCCCTCCTTTAGCCCATACGTCTCCTATGGCATCCTCCACCCCACATCCATTACCCGTACTCTGGCCCTTGCTCCAAGCAACTGCTGAAAGAACACCACCCCCCAGCCTCTCAGAAGTTTGGGACCCCTGCCGCTCCCGTAATCTAGTAGACCCATTGTGAGGGTCGTGATGACTAGTGTTGAGCCACCCCCGTAGTGTTCGAGTTCGGTTCGGTTCGTCGAACACCCGTGTGTTCGCCGAACTGTTCGTCGAACTGTTCGTCGAACACCTTCGAACACCGTTAAAACCAATGGCAGGCAAACAAAAACACATAGAAACACATAGAAAACACCTTCAAAGGTGTCCAAAAGCTGACAAACTGCTCAGAAGATACAACTAACACATGGAAAAGTGACAAGTACATATAGTCATGCGAAAAGAAAAGAGGTGGAGGAGTAAAAGGAGGGGGAGACACAGATATAGGCATGTCATGCCCTTCTAAAATCCAAAAAGTGAGAAGCCGAGACGGCCAGTCCGCT
This sequence comes from Phyllobates terribilis, assembly GCF_046119375.1. Classification (NCBI taxonomy): domain Eukaryota; kingdom Metazoa; phylum Chordata; class Amphibia; order Anura; family Dendrobatidae; genus Phyllobates; species Phyllobates terribilis. Next base: position 1,231,495,500 of record NW_027362761.1, on the reverse strand, counting down.
CCTGCCCGTGCCACCTCCGTGTCGCCGGGTTTGTGCCAGAGCCGCGGTGAACCCTGACGGCCAGTCCCCCTCTCCCAATACTGGTGCCTGTCCGCTGGTGGGTCGAGAGAGCCCCCCTGTGGTGGAGGCAGCTCTAAGCTTTTTAATTTAAATTGTCCCTCTAATTTGAATGAATACACTTTAAATCCATTTACAAGGATCTATTGGAGGGCAAGTCTCATGCCAGCAGCCGCGGTAATTCCAGCTCCAGTAGCGTCCACTAAAGCTGCTGCAGTTAAAAAGCTTTTATAAGGATCGAGCTCGGCTGTCCACCGCAAGGCATCCTAGTGCCAGTCCCAGCCCCTATGCCTTGGGGTGCCTCCTGATGCTCTTCACTAAGTATCCCGTGGTCCCGAAGCATTTCCTTTGAAAAAATTAAGTGTCTAAACTACAGGTGGTGCAGCTTGCTTAACAGCCGGGATAATCCGCTGACTAGCAGACACTGCTACTAGGCACAAAGTATTTCCTGGGCTAGATGCAGTTAAAAATTTGTAATTAGATACTCTCGTTGGATGCTGAGAAAGCATTCCATAGAGTCTCCTGGCACGCCATATATGATTCTCTTAAAAAGCTTGGGGTAGGGGTCTAGGGGACCCTTTTATAGCCAAAATCACGGCCCTGTATCGCAATACGTCACCTAGGCTGAAGATAAATGGAACTGTAGCACCCTGAGGGCTCGGTTGCTACAGACGTATTGCACCTCACCCAGAGGTGTGATATCTCACTCTCAGGTAAGGATGGAGTGTGGATCAGGACCCGACACCTGCATGCATTACACCACATTGCCGTGGGGCAGGGCGACCAATATGCCCCTGAGATGGGCACGACAGTCCCTGTCCCTGGCTGGAGTGGGGGGAGGGAACACTGAGGAAGGGGAACCCTGTAGTGCAGGAGCAGGGAGGAAGCAGTTCCTGGGTGCATTGAGAAGGGAGTATAAAAGGTGGGCACCATCTTAGTTCAGTGCAGAGAAGTCTGAGCAGAAGTGGCAGGGAGCAGGGGCTCTGCATGAGCTCTGCTCCGGAGGCGGGCCTAGTAACAGAGGCCCAGGCCTGGAAGAGGGAGAAGGAAGGAAGAGGAGCGGAGAAGGCTCCAGGAACGAGGAATGAAGGGATCCCAGGGGTGCGGACGGGCGAGTCGCCACCGCACGCCCGAATCCACCTGCGTGGAGGGGTCAGGCCAAAGAGGGAGACCGGTCCCCGAACTAGTGGAGGCAGGAAACGACCCTCAGCTAGAAACCGGAGGCTCTGACATTTTATGTGGCGCAGCCCCTCGCTACACCCGCTAGGAAGGCACCACATAGGGTCAGGGAAACTGGCGCCAAGTTTACCAAGAGGAGGCCCGAGGCAGCCGGACAGAAGTGTTGGTAAGAAAGGCCAGACAAAGGACACACAAAGGGGGTCCTGTGAAGCGCTCCAAAGTTATCTGGGAGTTGTCTGAGCCCCTCACCTGGTGAGCACAGTACGACGTGGGCAGCCGTTACCTGCAGACGTGGTCTGGATAATAAGAACTGTGAGTAAAGGCCCTGGACTGCATCACTGACTCCGTGTCATTACTGCTGCTGCCCTGCACCATCACCCCCATCCTCCGCATACACTGCCCTGAGGCTATACTCCTCCCGTGGGGAGTTATGCTACGCTCTGCTGCACCCACAACACCAGCCTCAGCGGTCTGCCCTGGAGCGGCGGTTCACTCTGACCGCAATCCACGGGTGGCGTAGTCGGACATTTAAACATGAAAACCACATAAATAGTTCCGCCACTGGTTTGACCGCCCTGAGCCACGGAACCGGGTCGCCGCCACGAAGACTACAACCACCAGCATCCACCAAAAAGGGTCCGGCTCCGGGTGTCCCAAGGCCCAGGGGGTGCGTCAGAACATTTTCATCACCTTTCACAATCACCAATGGGACAAGGCAGGGATGTCCTCTGTCCCCTCTCTTATACATCCTAGTGACGGAGCACCTGCTCTCATCAATTCGCCATAACCCCAATATTAGGTGGATTGAGGTGGGAGGCACCGAGTACAAGTGCTCTCTATTTGCTGATGATGTCCTAGTATATATCACTCAATCACATATATCCATCCATGCTGTTATGGCTGAAATAGATCACTTTGTTACATGGTCAAATTTTAAAATCAATGCAGCGAAGTCTGAGGCCCTCGATGTCTCCCTCCCCAAATCCATATAGGATTCCATCCAGTCCAACTTTCCCTTTGCCTGGCCCTCACAGGGTATCAAATACTTAGGAATTCCTATTCATAGAGACCTCTCCCATCTATGTTATCTTAATTTTGGGCCCTTTATTGAACAACTCCATACAGACCACGGTTGGCAAGTTAGAACTGTAAGATTCACTACGTGAACCACTGGTGTTTTGTGGAAAAGCACATGTACACCGCGTTCCAAATTATTATACAAAAAGTGTTTAGGAGTGATAAGGGAAGAATTTGTTTGTTTGTCAGTTAAACTCATTGATGGTGATGTGTGTCAGGGCTCTTTATATCACTGTAAGCAATTGCAGACACCTGTGCTAATTAGTTTGGCAGGTGTGTCCAATGAAAGGCAAGACTACTTAAGAAGGCTCTCTCACATTATTAAGCAGCCTACATTTTCTGCCAAAATGGGAAAGAAAAAGGATGTGTCGGCTGCTGAGAAGCAACAAATTGTGGAGTGTTTAGGTCAAGGCATGACTACAATCAACATTGTGCGATGATCAGGATGAAGTGTCTTGGCAATCAAGAAGTATGTAGCTGATTCACAGTACACACGTGTGCGTGCTGATAAGGGCAAATTGAGGACTCTTTCCTACAGGCAATTACGTCAGGTTGAAAGAGCAGCGGCAAAAAAGCCTTGTCATAGCAGCAGACAAGTTTTTGAAGCTGCTTGTGCCTCCAACGTCCCCCGAACAACAAGATGCAGGGTCCTTCAGAGGTTTGCAGCTGTGCATATGCCATCCTGTCGACCTCCTCTATCCACTTCACACAAGCAGAAACGGCTCCAGTGGGCCAAACATTACATGAAGACTGATTTCAAAACTGTTTTGTTCACGGATGAGTGCCGTGCAGCGCTCGATGGTCCAGATGGATGGAGTGGAGGATGGCTGGTTGATGGACACCCCACGCAAACACGGCTACAGCGCCAACAAGGAGGAGGTGGAGTAATGTTTTGGGCTGGAATCATGGGGAGAGAGATTGTCGGCCCCTTTAGGATCCCTGAAGGCGCTAAAGATGAACTCCATAATGTATGTGGATTTTCTCAAACAGCACTTCCTGCCATGGTTCAAGAAGAAGAACCGTGTATTTCACAGCAAGATCATTTTTCTGCATGATAATGCACCATCTCATGCTGCACATAAAACATCTGCATCTCTGGCTGATATGGGCATAAAAGGGGACAAACTTATGGTGTGACCCCCATGCTCCCCTGACCTCTACCCCATTCAGAACCTTTGGAGCATCATTAAAAGGAGTGTCTATGATGGCGGGAGGCAGTTCACATCTAAGCAACAGCTCTGGGAGGGTATTCTGTCCTCATGCAAAACAATTGAAGCAGAAACCATCCAAAACCTGACAAATTCAATGGACGAGAGAGTTCAGAAGCTCCTTTCGAACAAGGGGTCCTATGTGAAAATGTAACATCACCTAGAATAAAGTTTTGAGTTGAAAACTGTTTGATTTCAGTTTCTAACAACCTGCTAATGCTTATAATTTCAAAAATGACCATTTTTTTGGTCTTTATTAAAATGAAAAGGTTGATCGAAAAGTTTGGGGGATCTAAGAGTGTGGCAACCCAGTAGTCATGATTACTTCGAATTCTGACAATATGAGGGTCATGCTGCAGGTAGTGCAGCAAGAAGGCACTTATGTGCCTTGCGCATCTCGGAGCCCCAAAATTATTTTCCGGGCTAGATGCAGCTAAAAATTATTATTAATTTTAAATCTGGTGGAGTTTATTATAGATGGCCTAATAGAATCAGTCCTGCACACTGCTACAAAGCTCAAATTATTTTCCAGTCAAGATACAGATAAACATGATTAGTAATTTGAAAGCTTAAAACGGTTGGTAGGGTGATTTTAACCAATCATCAAGCTTTTACTCTCCCCAGGATGACACAGGGGTAGAAAAGTCGTTTCGGATCCATGATTTGTTCATCTTTATGAACGTGAGTCTGTCTACATTATCAGTGGAGAGCCGCGTGCGCTTATCTGTCAGCACACCACCAGCAGCGCTGAACACACGTTCAGACAGAACGCTGGCTGCGGGGCATGACAAGATCTCCAAGGCGTAAGTGGCTAGCTCCGGCCATTTATCCAGATTGGAAGCCCAAAAAGAGCAAGGGTCCAGTGACACAGTCGTGGCTTCAATGTTTACTTGGAGATACTCCTGTACCATCGTCTCTAGGCGTTGACTATGTGTCAGACTTCTTGTCTCCTGTGGCCTTGCAAAGGATGGGCTAAAAAAAGTGGTGAAATGATTCCGCAAAATTGATGTTACCAGCAGATACTGTGGTTCTGTTACGGTTTGAGTGCTGAACACTTGACGGTCCCACGGTTGGCAAGTTGGAACTGTGAGATTCACTACGTGCACCACTGGTGTTTTGTGGAAAAGCACATGTAAGATTCTGCAACAGTCTCTGCTGATACTCCTGCATGCGTGCATCCCTTTCTATGGCAGGAATAATTTCTGCAAATTTACTTTTGTACCGGGGATCTAACAGTGTGGCAACCCAGTAGTCAGGATTATTTCTAATTCTCACAATTCGAGGGTCATGTTGCAGGTAGTGCAGCAAGAAGGCACTCATGTGTGTTGCGCATCCAGGAGCACCAAGTCCCTGTTGTGTTGGTGGCGAGGTAGCAATCATGCTTCCTTCCTCTGTCCTCTCCCCCCAACCTCGCACAACAGAAATGTGATCAAGGTCTCCCTCATCTGATGAGTCTTCCATCAGTTCGTCCTCCACTTCTTCCTGGGCTCCTGCACCTTCCTCACTAGTTTGGCTGCTACCATGCGCCCTGGTAAAACCATCTCCCCCACCCTCACATGCCTGCCGCCTTGGTGCTGCCGACCGTCTGGACCTTGCAGATGTTAGCCCTTCCACATACAACTCCTCCTCCTCTACTTCCTCCACCTCCTCTTGTGCCACCACCTGACTCCGAATTCTGTTTAACATGTGCTCCAGCATGTAAATCACCGGAATAGTCATGCTGATAATGGCATCGTCAGCACTAAACATCTTCGTCGCCATTTCAAAACTGTGCAGAAGGGTGCATAGGTCCCTGATCTGAGACCACTCCTCCAGCGTGATTTGCCCCACCTCTGGATCTCGTTGGCCCAGGCTATACGTCAGAACGTTTTGCACCAGGGCTTGTCGGTGCTGCCACAGTCGCTGCAACATGTGCAGAGTTGAATTCCACCAGGTAGGCACATCGCATTTTAGCCGGTGAAGTGGCAGGCCCGACGACTTCTGTAAAGATGTAAGTCGCTGAGCTGCGGGATGCGAACGGCGGAAGTGAGCACACAGCGACCGTGCCCTCTGCAGAAGGCCATCTAGTCTGGGATAGTGGGCTAAAAATTGCTGGACAACCAGGTTCAACACGTGAGCCATACAAGGCACGTGTGTGACATTGCCCCGGCGAAGGGCCGCACCCAGGTTTGCAGCATTGTCGCACACGGCCTTCCCTGGTTTCAGGTCCAGTGGAGACAACCATTCATGAAATTGGTTCTCCAGAGCTGACCACAACTCCTCAGCTGTGTGACTCACATTTCCCAGACATTTCAATGTAAAAACCGCCTGATGACGTTGAGCCCTACTGCCAGCATAGTAAGGAGGTGTGCAGGATCCCTTCTGCGCAGTTAGAAAGCTTGTGGCATGACCAGACAGGCTTTGGGTGCAGGTGGAAGACCGAGAGGAGGTTGAGGAGGCAGAAGCAGTGGAGGAAAAATGACATAAAGAGGATTGACGCACAACTCGTGGGGACGGCAAGACTTGGACAGCAGCCCCTTGTCCTGCTGTCACCATAGTTACCCAGTGCCCAGTCAGCGACATGTAACGCCCCTGTCCATGCCTACTCGTCCAAGTGTCTGTGGTGAAATGCACCCTGTCACACACAGAGTTTCTCAAAGAAGCGGTGATGTTGTGTGCGACATGCTGGTGGAGCGCAGGCACACCTTTCTTTGAGAAGTAGTGCCGACTGGGCATCTGGTACTGGGGCACTGCGACGGACATAAGGTCTCGAAAATCCACTGTGTCCACCAGGCGGAAAGGCAGCATTTCTGTAGCCAAGAGCTTGCAGATGGTGAAATTCAACCTCTTAGCTTTCTCATGGCTAGGAGGAAATGGTCTTTTACTTGTCCACATCTGAGGGACCGAGGGCTGGCTATTGTGCTTAGACGGGGTTGATAAGGGTGTCCCCGGCAAACTGCCGGTCTGTGAGGAAAATGCAGGCGGACATGTTAGGTTGCCTTGATCCAAAGGTGGTGCTATCGATGTCGGACAGCGCTCAAGACCAGCTGGTGTTACCACCTCCAAAGAAAATGATGACCTGCCAATCACGCTGGCTGTTGCGGGTAAAGAGGTGGCAGGTCTGCGCCCCAAAACAGGTGTGACTGCTGTCCCCCCAGTCACAGAGGATGAAGAGGCCACAGATGCACAAGATGGGGCAGACGGTGGTTGGCCCGGCCGGCTAGACCGCATTGTAGCACACTGAGCTTCCCACTGCAACTTATGCTTCATGTCCATGTGCTGGTTCATGCATGAAGTACTCAAACTATGTATTTTTTGGCCTCTACTTAGCTTTTGCTGACAAATGTTACAGATAACACGAGTTGGGTCATCTTTATCGATCTGAAAAAATGCCCAGGCTATGCAAGGCTTAGCACCCATGCGACCTGAAGAGCCACCACGACTTGTGGTGAGAGGCAGAGTTGTGTTTGAGGATGCAGTTGTTGACGTGCTTCCAGTACTACGTCTCTGTCCAGGAAGGCGCAACCTGACCTCGTCGTCACTAGCATCTTCCTCCACCTCCTCTGCTGACCTTATCTCTTGGCTGGGTTAGATGCAGAAAAAAATTATATTCAATTTGCAACCTGCTGGAGGTCAGTATAGATGGACTAATAGACCAAGTCCCACACACCGCTAGAAGCCCAAATATTTTTTCAGAGCTAGATGCAGAAAAAAATTATATTCAATTTGCAACCTGCTGGAGGTCAGTATAGATGGACTAATAGACCAAGTCCAACACACTGCTAGAAGCCCAAATATTTTTTCAGAGCTAAATGAAGAAAAAAATTATATTCAGTTTGCAACCTGATGGAGGTCAGTATAGATGGACTAATAGAATGATGCTATGCCCAAAAGATTTTACTTCACTAGGTGCAGTAAAAAAATTGGTATTCTATACACAGGTGGTATATCTTGCAACACAGATAGGCTACTCCACTGACTAACACACTCTGCAATAGGCCAAAAAGGATTAGCTTTGCTAGATTCAGCCAAATGCTGTGAAAAAAACTTGCACAGCACTGGCACAGACCTGCCTGGCAAAAACTGATAGGAACTGATGTAACCTAGTCCTGAAAAGGACTGCAATTACAATTAGTCTTTACTCCCACAATCTATCTATTTAAGAGCACAGACCTGCCTGATAAAAGTCGTAGGAAATGCTGTAACCTAGTCCTTAAAAGGACTGCAATCACAACTATTCCCTACTCCCAAGCTATCTGTAGATTTGTGCGAAAATTGGCTTGAAATTAACAAGGTATAGCGCACACAGCAACAGCGGTGCCGTCTAACACGCAGCTGCAGCAGTGAGAAAATGGTGGCGACGGGGAAAATAGCTTGGTCTTATAGGGCAAGGACATGTGACATACACAGCCAATGACACATGCCCCTGCTGGTGTGAAAAAAAGCACTTCGCTCCGTGTGTGCGCTGCTGATAGGCTGACAGATTGCACCTCCCCACTGCAAATGCGGAAAGAGAAAAAAAAATGGAGATCTTCATTGTTCCTGCAGAGATCCATCCCCTGCCCCTCCCCCCACCCCGCTGTACACTCAAACTGCGGATTAACATTAATTTTCATCATTACTGAGAAAAAATCCAGTTATGATTTTGGTGCACGAACAGTTATCGAACATAACCTCGAACAGCCGAATTTTTCTCAAATTGTTCGTGTTCGCCGACCGGCTCGAACACCGCCCAAAACAGCTCGAATTTGAGATTGGCGAACAGTTCGAGTAGAACAACGCTCATCTCTAGTGATGACATTCCACTCGTCCTCCAGTCACTCCAAATTCAAACTATGAGCATGGGTCAACCATTCAAAGAATGAGTCAGGCAACAAGCTGGTTCAAACTCAGAGCACGCTCAGAAGACTACTACAGACAACGTTCTCAGCAATGTTCTGTGTTTATTTTTTACATGCACAAACCTAAATACACTACATAATGGGAGGGGAAAGGGGTTGTCCGGAGCGGGGTAAGCCATGAAAGTCCAGTGTCTGACCACTCCTGATTGGTCCACATCTCCTTATCTCAGTCTCTGGGCAGATATTGCAGCCGTCAGCTTATAATCTTGTTTCGTTTCTCTGAAATAAGTCTTGGCAACACTGGAACTGTCTTAGTTTAAGTTTCGATTTGAGTAATACGTAGCAAGGAAAGCTTATTGTTATAAGACACAAAATGGTGGTTAGTACATAAGCAAAGTGTATAAAAGTATAAAAGTAGAGAAAATATATATATTCTTTTTTTACCCTGACATTCCCCCCTAAACACTAAGCTTTCCCTTGCTTCGGGGCCTTTGAGACTGTCCATGTGTGGGGAGAGGGGAGGTGGATTTCTTCACCCAATCATCTTAGAAGCTGCCCCCTTATGGGACGCCCCCGAACAATTGAGCCCTACCCTAAATGACACATGGAGTTCTCCCAACTGATCCTAAACTAAATCTTTCAGTTGGACTCTGTCATGGGGGGTCTGGTCAGGCTTGTTCAAAGGAGTGTATTTCTCCATATCTTCCTTACTGGTATCATAATGTAACAGAGATGTGGTTTCTTGATTCAGAAAGGTCCCGGAGGTTGGGACAGCATTGGTTATAGCTTTCCTGTATAAGGGGACTATGCAGCATAGGACCACCAGGCCCAATACTAGTAGACCTCCTATCACTAGACAAGCTTGCTGGAGGAATCCCTTGAGCCCTCCCAACCAACCTGAGAAGAAGGAGGTATCTACCCCTGCGTTCGCCTTCACTTCCTCTGCCAGACTTGTTATCCTTCGAAGAGCTTCCATGGTTTTCCCATTCACTCCAGAGTTCTGGGGAATGTATGTGCAACATTCTTCCCCTATCATCCCACATACTCCACCTTTCTCAGCAAGAATCATATCTATTGCCAATCTATTTTGAAGAGTCATCCTTGTATTGGGCCCTAGTTCCTCAACTATGCCCTGGAAGGCATCTCTGCTGTAATTTATAAATCTCTGTTCAGTGTAATAGACATAGTTTATCCAATCTACATTCCTATTGATCTGTATAGCCGGGATGAGAGAAAGAAAACCCGCTACCACTTGATTCTGGGCCTTGTACTCGTCTGGGACCCCCCTCGGGACCCCGATAGAATCTATATAGACCTTAGGGTCCTCCGCATAACCGGAATGTAATTGCTCTAAACTTCTTTTCCGTTGGGACTCCTTGGGGATTGGGTCTGTGGGATCCCAGGGCAGAATTCTAAACTGCATGGCTAATTTTACTAGGGTACATTGTCCAGTCCAGGTGGTCGGAAGTCTGGACCTGAGTCGTCCGTCCCCACAGAGCCAATAAACATCATATATATACCTGGAGTGATTGCTTAACAGGTCAGTGTCTACAGTCTCGTTAGTCTGACAGAAGCCGTCTTCAAAGATTCCTAGAGAAGGACCGGTGGAATTATCAGGGGAATAACAAGTGTAGTTATCTTTGGTTATTATTATATCACCCGGGGTTCGAATTTTAGCCTTGGAGCTAACCAGGGGAATATATTCAGGACAGGAGCTACCTTTTAGTTTTTTCAGCAATCCCAATAAACAGAGGGTGCTATTATTGTCAGCAGGGAAAGCATGGGTGTACAGATGAGTATTAGCGGCTGCACAAGCTACGCAGCCTTCAGATATATTTTGGGCTCGGACATTATACCGTACCCATTCTAACCATAGATTCTTCCGAGGATTCACTTGAGTCTCCATGGAAAAAACATCCTCCCATTTGAGTCTTGGGATTGGGATTACTTCTGTCAGAATTCTTTGTAACGCCTCCCCCCCCATGGGCAGACGTGCAAGGGGGGAGCCTGCGTGGGTTTTGTTTTTATATCTTTCAACTCTATTATTCCTTGTTTGGGATTTATGAAGCCATTGTAACTGCTTAAAACATATTTTCCTAAATCTCCCGACTGGGGGTTTTCTAAATTCAAATATAAGGGGAAACACTTCTTATCCCATGAGCATTTTGGCGTGTGCAGTGGTCGCTCCTTGTTTATAAACCCCGTGCTTAAAGTCATTCGAGTCAACAGAGACCTCCCCTCTCTATCCTTACTGTTTATAGCTTCCTTTGGTTTGTATCCCCAGTCCGTGTCTCCCGTGTTCCACCCCACATCTGACCAATAGTAGCAGTATTCATTTCCCGGACGGGTTACACAGAGATAGGATGTTCCTCGGGCTTAGGCATCATACGAGTTCCAGGTCATTTCAGCACAATTTACTGTATTAAAAAAGTCAAATTGATAAGTCTGGGTCTTTGCTTCAGTATCCACCCAGAAGGTGGTGGCCGCCCAGCTCGGGACGGGCAGTAGGCACATGGAAAGGATATGGAAAAAAGTGACCATCTTCTATGGGCTCGTTCTATCTCGCTTGCAATGGGAAGCGTGGATCCAAGTGCCTTTTCCTTCGAGTTTCAGAGCCGTCGGGGTGGTGAGAAGCACAGTGTACGGTCCCTCGAACCGCGGCTGGAGGCAGTCTTTCCGGACAAACTTTTTCACATACACCAGATCGCCTGGGATGAAATCATGTACTGCATCACCTGTAGATTCTGGGAGAGAAGCAGATACTGGAGAGCGGGTGTTAGTCAATTCTCTAGACAAGGCAATCACAAATTTTACCACTCTATCATTTGTTTCGGACAATTCTTGGGGCCTAATCTCTCCTATCTTGGGCGGGGCCCCAAACAGAATTTCGTAGGGAGTTAGCCCATGCTTAGCTTGTGGGGTGTGTCTGATATGATACAGTACTATGGGGAGTAGGTCGGGCCAGGGGAGGGGATGATCTTGGGTCATTTTCAAGAGCTGGGTCTTGAGTGTGGAATTCATCCTTTCCACTTTGCCTGAACTGGCAGGATGGTATGGAGTGTGGAGGCCCAAATCTGTTCCCAACATGTTCCAGAGTTCTTCGTAGATATTTGCTGTGAAAGCTGGTCCTTGATCCGATTCTATGACTTGGGGAACTCCAAATCTGCAGGCAATTTCGGTGATCAGTTTCTTGGCTGTGACTTTAGCAGTCATGTTGACAACCGGGTAGGCCTCGGGCCAGGCTGAGAACATATCCACGGCTACCAAAACGTACTCGTATTTTCCTGCTTTAGGCATTTGGATATGGTCAACTTGTATTCTCTGCCAAGGGTAGTCTGGTTTAGCCAGGTGTTGAAGAGGGACCCGTGCCGTACACGTTGGGTTGCAGGTAGCGCAGACAGAGCAGGATTTTGAGTATGCAGTCACAGTGGAAGAGATTCCGGGTGCAAAGTACAGTTTCTTGATACATGCCAAGGCTTGATTCTTTCCTCTGTGTGTAGGCCCGTGAGCCCATGCTGCCACAGCTGAGTACATGCGTCTAGGCAAGCAAGGCTTCCCATCCACTTGGTAAAGAGTCGAGTTGACCTTTGAATTTTTGCGACCTGCCAGCACAGCTCCTGTCGCTTTCCATTGCTTGACTTCTTCAGTGGGGGGTCTTCCTTTGTTCCTCACACAATTTTTCTTCAGGCATCCTGACCCCCCTGGATTCCACTCGTGTCTCCGCTGGACTTGTATGATCTTCCGCCGGCTGTTCTTTGGCTCTTGCTCTGGTGAGCGCCACAGCTACGGTTTGCAGGGTTTCCCCCATCCCTTCTTCCTTTTCCTGCCACTTTGATGACACATTCTCCACTGCTGCAGTCTTGGCTGCTTGGTCAGCTAGGTGGTTGCCCCTGGCTTCTCTGGATTCTAGTCTTCCATGAGCCTTGACCTTGATAACAGCAACCTGAATGGGTAGTTCCAGGGCCTCCATTAGGGCCTTAATCCATGAGGCATGTTTCACTGGTGTACCTGCAGCTGTGATGAATCCTCTAGACTTCCACAAGAGTCCAAAATCATTGCAAATTCCATGTCCATACCTGGAATCGGTATATATATTCGCCGTTGTTCCTGCTGCCAGGTGGCAGGCCTCTGTGAGAGCCACAAGTTCAGCTTCTTGTGCAGACATGTATGGTGGTAGAGCTTCAGCCTTGAGGACTATTAGGTCTGTTGTGACAGCATATCCCGTGTGGAACTTCCCTTGAGGGTCTGCGAAACGGGATCCATCAGTCCATAGGTGCAAGGCAGGGTCTGCGAGCGGATGTGCCACCATATTCTCTGGAGCAGAAGTCTCTTCCTGCAAAATTTTTATACAATCATGAGGTTCCACCAATGGACCTTCACCCTCCTCACCTTCCCCCCTAGAAGGTGGAAGCAAAGTGGCAGGGTTGATAGTCAGACATCTGATAAATGTTATATTGGAGGGCAACAATAGGGAACACTGCAGCCGCAGGTGTCTTTGGTTGGTGAGATGTTTCGGAGATGTTTGTTGCAGAACAGCCGGGAGATCATGGCCAGCCTGTATAACTAGATCATGTCCAAGGACGATATCAGCTGACTTGTCAAGGAGAATGTGAGCAGCGTGGACCGCCTTAAGGCACATGGGGGCAGTTCGGGTAACAGGGTCCAGGCGGGCTGAGTAGTAGCCCAAAGGCCGTTACTTATGATCATAACGTTGTGCTAGAACTCCAGAGGCATGACCTTCCGATTCCGAGACAAAAAGGTGAAATGGCTGAGTATAGTCTGGTAAGCCCAAGGCCGGGGCAGAGACAACAGCCTGTTTAAGGCGGTCAAAACATAGTCTGTGTTGATGAGAAACACGTGGATCTTCGGCATGAAGCCAAACTGAGCCTTCATTCTTGAGACAGTCGTACAGAGGTTGCATGAGCTTTGAGGCATCAGGGATCTATTGCCTGCAGTAAGTGATGAGGCCAAGGAAAGTCTGCATAGCGGAATAGGTGGTTGGGAAAGTGATATCCATGATGGCTTGCTTTCTTTCTTCAGTCAGATGTCTAGCACCTTGTGATATACAATGTCCGAGGAAAATGACCTTGGGCAGACACCATTGGACTTTGCCTTTCGAGACTTTACAGTTAGCTGAGTGAAGAAACCAGAGAAGGGATGCTGACATCTCTGGCAAATTTTCTTCAGTGCCACAAAGTAAAAGATCATCCACATACTGTAGAAGGGTGACCTGAGGGTTCTCTTGAACCCATGGCTCCAGAATAGACTTCATAGAATGAGTGAATTGGTTAGGAGAGTTCTGGGCTCCTTGTGGAGTCCTGGTCCATGTAAACTGTGCTCCTTGAAAGGTGAAGGCAAAAAGAAACCATGAATCTTCATGTAAGGGTATACTGAAGAAGGCGTTGGCCAGATCTAACACCGTAAACAAGGTGGCCGTTGGAGGCACCTGAGACAAGAGGGTGTTTGGGTTGGGTACCACTGGAGTTTCTAAAATGGTAGCTGCATTGATGGCTCTGAGATCCTGAACCAACCGGTATCTTGGAGGCTCTCCTGGAACGGTTTTCTTTTTTACAGGAAAGAGGGGTGTATTGCATGGAGATACACATCTGACAAGGACTCCTGATGCCAGGAGGGAAGCGATTTGGGTACCCAAGCTTTGTTCTTGTGCAGCCTTGAGGGGGTATTGTGGCAACCGTGGGTACCTGTGTCCAGGCTTGAGGTGTACTCGGACCGGGGGAACCTGCAGGAGGCCGACGTCCTCTGGCCCACTGGACCACAGAGAGTGAGGGAACTGTGAGGTATCAAGAAGAGTGTGAGGTTGTATGGTCATCATCATGAGAGGGAAGGCTTTAAGAACACAGCGGTCTTCAGTCCCTTGTTCGGAATGAGGGTCCCGCAAAAGAAGCTCCATACCATGGTTTCCGAAGGTAATTGTTGCCTTCATCCGCTCTAAGAGATCGGCTCCCAACAGGTTGACAGGGCAAGTTTCAGAGACCAAGAATCTTGTGAGTACTCCGGTGAACGGTCCTGCAGACACAGGGACTGTGAGTGGAGAGGAAGTATGTTGGCCTTCCACCCCAACACAGGTGAGGGTATCCGGTGATAGGGATACAGAAGGGGGAGCTGTGCAGAGGAAATGACAGATGTGGCCGCCCCAGTGTCCACCAGGAACTCCAGTGGTTGATGGTCCACCTGTAAAGTGACAGTCCCACAGGCGGCCGTGAGATGCGTAGCCGGGAAAGTGGACACTGGTTGACCGAGCCGTCATTGGCGTGGATGAGATGGTTCACGGGAAGGTCCATGGTTGTGTGGACCGTCACGGAACGACCGGTCATGGTACTGTCTGCGGGTTGGACAGTCTCTGAGGATGTGGTCAAGGCTACCACACTCCCAACACAACATTCGTCCTTCAGAATCACGAGATTGTCTTCTATTTCTGGATGGTCCCTTGTCATCTCTTCTGTCTTGTCTTCTATATGTGGGAGGAGTATCATCACCTGTGCCTTTAACCATTACCCACTTGATTCCATGTTGGTTGCCAAGGGGTGGGTAGCTTTCTTGAGCTTGATATACCATGGCAGGAGCGGTTTTCTTCTTTGGCTTAGTATCCTTTTCCATTTTTAGCATTGATTTTTGGAAAGCTTTAACGATGTCCACCGCGTTGTTGAAAGAAGAGGAGCGAATCTCGGGCCGTACTCTCAGGACTTCATCTCTGAGAGCGTCTTGTAGGCCATCTACTAGGGCCTGAACCAACAGGGCGGCCTGCGTCTTGACGTGAGGACTGTATCCGAGATCCTCAAAATGCATGCTGAGTCTTGCAGCATATCTTTCCACAGATTCATCAGGGTCTTGTTGAACATCTTGTACAGACCCAGCTTGATCTGACAAGCGATCCTGAACCCAGGCCTTTAACTATTTCATGTATTCTAGGCCGGATTCATACGTACTAAGGGATCCTGCTTTTGTGGAATCCATGGCCTTTTCGATAGTAGGCAAGAAATATTCCTTGGCCTTCACAGATGTGATACCTGCCAAATCAGCCCAGGTTGCACCATAAATGGCTCTGGTTGTGTCCAAGTGTCTAGCATACTGCATGGGAGATTTATCGGGATCAGGAAGCTTTGAGACCAGAGTGTCTACTTGTACTGGGGTAAAGGGTTGATATTTGATCATCCCTAAAGGTCCAGGAACTTGTTGAGGACCGGGCAGCGTCGCTTGTTCCTTGGTGGTGTTTGGGGTGGCCGCTAGGGAGGATTCTTCAGGCAACAGAACCGCATTGGGAATCGGTGTCGGGGAGGAGGTTGCCACTAGTAGCTCAAGGGCCAAAGGCATAGCAACATGAACTGCTGGACTACGGACACAGACAATGCGTATCGAGTCCAATCCATGAGGGAGGGTCTCTATGCCTTCCTTGAGGGCCAGTACGTGTTCCTTCATGCACGGCCCGAGTGGGTAGCCGAAAATTCCAGAAGATATGAGTGGTATCGCTAAAGTGCGTCTGGGCATATCCTGATGACTCAATTTTCCTGCATGAAGGAGTACTGAACGGATGGTAGATGCGAGAGTGGAACGTGACTCTTCAGGGTTCCGGGAGTCATAAATAGGACCCACTGCATGTATGATGACATCAGCGGGCAGTCTACCCGCACGGGTGACTAAGGTCTGGCCTTGTGAAAGCTCTCCGTTTTCGGCTAAGTGGGCCTGGAATTCTGCAGCCAGAGTAGAACCAGCAGCAAGGGAAATTTTGCGAGCCAATCCTCCAACATGGCTCATACAGGTGTTTGCAGGGTTGACTATGGCCCCCACCCGATGTGTAAGGATGTCACCATAGCCTATTGACAGAGTGACAGGGCGTCCTGATGGTGTCAGGGTAAAAAAAGAATATATATATTTTCTCTACTTTTATACTTTTATACGCTTTGCTTATGTACTAACCACCATTTTGTGTCTTATAACAATAAGCTTTCCTTGCTACGTATTACTCAAATCGAAACTTAAACTAAGACAGTTCCAGTGTTGCCAAGACTTATTTCAGAGAAACTAAACAAGATTATAAGCTGACGGCTGCAATATCTGCCCAGAGACTGAGATAAGGAGATGTGGACCAATCAGGAGTGGTCAGACACTGGACTTTCATGGCTTACCCCGCTCCGGACAACCCCTTTCCCCTCCCATTATGTAGTGTATTTAGGTTTGTGCATGTAAAAAATAAACACAGAACATTGCTGAGAACTTTGTCTGTAGTAGTCTTTTGAGCGTGCTCTGAGTTTGAACCAGCTTGTTGTCTGACTCATTCTTTGAATGGTTGACCCATGCTCATAGTTTGAATTTGGAGTGACTGGAGGACGAGTGGAATGTCATCACGACCCTCACAAATGGCGCTCAACGCGCGGCGTGGCTAGCGGTACGCCACCCTCCCGGACCCATATTGCTGACTTCCCTGGTGGTGACCGCGGTGGCTGAATTTGAGGCCTGATCAACCTCCATCGAACACGGTAAGTTGAGATATATATAATATATATGTTTCACTTGCCTGTGTGTCAGCCGCAGCGGTTTCTGTGGGGCTGTCAGGTTGGATCTGGGTGGGTGACCGGTCGAGTGGTGAGACCTCAGGCGTCCCGCACCACGTCCTGAACCAGCAAGTGTTAAAACGAGTGACGTCGCATGTCTGCGTGTGCTCGTGTGAACACCATCTCCTCCTCCTCCGGTCACTGAACTCTCTTTAGATAGCTGCTTCCCGTGACTGATAATCGAGGTTTCAAAGCATTCCTGAATTGTAGTGTAAGGGAGAAAGGATCTGTGACGAATTGAGGTGTACTCTTCGTCTTATACAGAGAAAGCTCATAAGGAGGTGTTCTGCTGTCAGGATCTGTGACGAATTGAGGTGTACTCTTCGTCTTATACAGAGAAACCTCATAAGGAGGTGTTCTGCTGTCAGGATCTGTGACGAATTGAGGTGTACTCTTCGTCTTATACAGAGAAACCTCATAAGGAGGGGTTCTGCTGTCAGGATCTGTGACGAATTGAGGTGTACTCTTCGTCTTATACAGAGAAACCTCATAAGGAGGGGTTCTGCTGTCATTCAGGGTGCCGTGGTGAGTCGCACTGTAAAGTCGCCATTCAAGGCTAGGAAAGGAGTTAGATTGAGGTGTCTCTCTATCTCATCAGTGTATTGAGGTGTGCTCTACACTGAGGAGTGGCGACCTGTGGACTGCACCAGTGATCTGAGTCGCGACAGATCATTGCATTCTATAAGAAAATGTTGCGTATATTCAAATCTGAGAGACTTCACAAGTTGCCGGACGGTGCTGTGGGGGTTATCCAATTAGTAGAGTCGCGGGAAGGCAAGAAGGCTGTTAGGAATGTTAAGAATTTGTATAAATTGTTAGGCTTATCTAGTACAGGCAGGCTCCAGCCTTCAGTTTGGAAAGAATGTGTCACATAGAGAAAGGGAAAGTTGAGTGATTTAGGACTTCTGCACCAGGCTCAAGCACATCTTAGAGTAGCGAGTGATTTGAAGTCTGAAGGCTGGAAAGAAGTAGATGGTGTGGGGGGGACAGAGAATGCCGAGCCTTTGTTCGGATACATGAAAGCTGCAGACTGTGATTTGTTATGTGCCCCCAAAATGGCCGTTGCACCTTTGATGCCTGTCACTACACCGAGCCCTCAGCCACCGCCCTATAATGGTGCCAACAACAAATCACCGGAGGGGTGGACGTGTCGGGGGTGTGGAGAGCAAAACCCACCCTGGGCGGAGTTCTGCTGTGTCTGTGGGGCGGGCCGCCCATGGCACGATGCCCAGTCTGCCTCCAAGAACATTCCCACTCCCACTCTAACTCCTCCCTCCAACGGCCATCTTACTACACCTTTTCCTGCCTCCAAGAACATTCCCACTCCCACTCTAACTCCTCCCTCCAACGGCCATCTTACTACACCTTTCCCTGCCTCCAAGAACAATCCCACTTCCACTCTAACTCCTCCCTCCCACGGCCATCTTGCTACACCTCTTACTTGTTGTGGGAGGCCCGGGAAGCCCCAATCCGGCCTATATCCACTACTAGATCCGTCCGGTGCATATTACCAGCCACCAGCACAGGTGGAAAAGCCCGCAGTCCCAGAGCACCCATCTGAAGCTAATGTGACACCCTCTGCTCCAGTCCACGATGCTGAGACGCTTCCCCTGTTTCCTATGGGAGTCACTCACAACCCTGGGGATATCCTCCTCAACTCCCCAGAATTTCAGGCCAGACTGCTCTCCCTCCGCCAACATACTGTTACTCAAGACGATACGGAGCCAGATGAGGGATGGGCTCAAGATACTCCAGCCCCCCCCCTCCTTTACCCCATACGTCTCCTATGGCATCCTTCACCCCACATCCATTACCCGTACTCCGGCCCTTGCTCCAAGCAACTGCTGAAAGAACACCACCCCCCAGCCTCTCAGAAGTTTGGGACCCCTGCCGCTCCCGTAATCTAGTAGACCCATCAGGACGCCCTGTCACTCTGTCAATAGGCTATGGTGACATCCTTACACATCGGGTGGGGGCCATAGTCAACCCTGCAAACACTTGTATGAGCCATGTTGGAGGATTGGCTCGCAAAATTTCCCTTGCTGCTGGTTCTACTCTGGCTGCAGAATGCCAGGCTCACTTAGCCGAAACGGAGAGCTTTCACAAGGCCAGACCTTAGTCACCCGTGCGGGTAAACTGCCCGCTGATGTCATCATACATGCAGTGGGTCCTATTTATGACTCCCGGAACCCTGAAGAGTCACGTTCCACTCTCGCATCTACCATCCGTTCAGTACTCCTTCATGCAGGAAAATTGAGTCATCAGGATATGCCCAGACGCACTTTAGCGATACCACTCATATCTTCTGGAATTTTCGGCTACCCACTCGGGCCGTGCATAAAGGAACACGTACTGGCCCTCAAGGAAGGCATAGAGACCCTCCCTCATGGATTGGACTCGATACGCATTGTCTGTGTCCGTAGTCCAGCAGTTCATGTTGCTATGCCTTTGGCCCTTGAGCTACTAGTGGCAACCTCCTCCCCGACACCGATTCCCAATGCGGTTCTGTTGCCTGAAGAATCCTCCCTAGCGGCCACCCCAAACACCACCAAGGAACAAGCGACGCTGCCCGGTCCTCAACAAGTTCCTGGACCTTTAGGGATGATCAAATATCAACCCTTTACCCCAGTACAAGTAGACACTCTGGTCTCAAAGCTTCCTGATCCCGATAAATCTCCCATGCAGTATGCTAGACGCTTGGACACAACCAGAGCCATTTATGGTGCAACCTGGGCTGATTTAGCAGGTATCACATCTGTGAAGGCCAAGGAATATTTCTTGCCTACTATCGAAAAGGCCATGGATTCCACAAAAGCAGGATCCCTTAATACGTATGAATCCGGCCTAGAATACATGAAACAGTTAAAAGCCTGGGCTCAGGATCGCTTGTCAGATCAAGCTGGATCTGTACAAGATGTTCAACAAGACCCTGATGAATCAGTGGAAAGATATGCTGCAAGACTCAGCATGCATTTTGAGGATCTAGGATACAGTCCTCACGTCAAGACGCAGGCCGCCCTGTTGGTTCAGGCCCTAGTAGATGGCCTACAAGACGCTCTCAGAGATGAAGTCCTGAGAGTACGGCCTGAGATTCGTTCTTCTTCTTTCAACGACGCGGTGGACATCGTTAAAGCTTTCCAAAAATCAATGCTAAAAATGGAAAAGGATACTAAGCCAAAGAAGAAAACCGCTCCTGCCATGGTATATCAAGCTCAAGAAAGCTACCCACCCCTTGGCAACCAACATGGAATCAAGTGGGTAATGGTTAAAGGCTGCACAAGAACAAAGCTTGAGTATCCAAATCGCTTCCCTCCTGGAATCAGGAGTCCTTGTCAGATGTGTATCTCCATGCAATACACCCCTCTTTCCTGTAAAAAAGAAAACCTCTCCGGGAGAGCCTCCAAGATACCGGTTGGTTCAGGATCTCAGAGCCGTCAATGCAGCTACCATTTTAGAAACTCCAGTGGTACCCAACCCAAACACCCTTTTGTCTCAGGTGCCTCCAACGGCCACCTTGTTTACGGTGTTAGATCTGGCCAACGCCTTCTTCAGTATACCCTTACATGAAGATTCGTGGTTTCTTTTTGCCTTCACCTTTCAAGGAGCACAGCTACATGGACCAGGACTCCACAAGGAGCCCAGAACTCTCCTAACCAATTCACTCATTCTATGAAGTCTATTCTGGAGCCATGGGTTCAAGAGAACCCTCAGGTCACCCTTCTACAGTATGTGGATGATCTTTTACTCTGTGGCACTGTAGGTGGTGATTTCCCTTTCTATTTCCTGTCCTGAACCTTTCCTATATAATCAATAACTCAAGTTTGGGAAAATAATACAAATGTTTAATAACAAGAAAAACAAGATAATAATA
Organism: Phyllobates terribilis; assembly: GCF_046119375.1. NCBI lineage: Eukaryota > Metazoa > Chordata > Amphibia > Anura > Dendrobatidae > Phyllobates > Phyllobates terribilis. The sequence continues at coordinate 1,231,474,718 of NW_027362761.1, read as the reverse complement.
AGGCAATTCAATTAACAATTTACAATCGAACCTTTCTTCAATGTCCTCTAATTAGATAAAATACAAATACAATCATAAGTATACTTAGCAATGATCCTTCATGGCAGAGAGAGAGAGAGAGATAGTCTTGACTCTACTTCATTTATACTAAAAATTTCACATCCACACCCACATACAACCCACGACTCCGCCCTTCTTCTCCGGTATCTTCTGTGGCAAATATCCAATCATCTTCAGGGTAGTATGAGCATTGTCATTGGCTGCATTGGTCAACACCTTCCTGCAGATGGCACTCTTGTACTTCTGGAAGAAAGTCCTTGTGTAGGTTCAACTCCATTTGGGCTGGCCCCAAGATGTTCATCAAAAGCATTGTGCACCAATATACATATCCATAGGCTGGAGACAGGATGTCTACCTCAGGAGCAATGGTATACAATTCAAATCCACAGGGGCAGTGTACATATGTAGATTACACTAGGTGACAAATGTAGCACCCTGAGGATTCGGCTGCTACAGGGGTATTACACCTCAACCCAGAGGTGTGGTATTCCACTCCCGGGTAAGGATGGAGTGTGGAACTGAGCTCAGAAAGCTGCATGCACTACACACATCCCATTTCCGAGGAACAGACCAACGGTACTCCCACTTAGAAATGTGCAGGTACGACCGAGTCTGTTCCTGGCTGGAGTGGGAGGGGGGTGGTACATCCCAGTAGTGTAGGGGCAGATAGGGGGAGCAGCCTGGGTAAAGATAGGAGCTCATTGGGTGCTGGTCACCTGAGCTCACACATAGAGGGAGTATATAAGGTGGGCACCATCTAAGATCAGGGTCAGTCAGCCAGTCTTTGCAGAGGAAGAGAGCAGAAGAGCAGAGCAGCCCCAGGCCAAGAGAGAGAGAGAGGAGAAAGAAAGACCCAGAGGGGGAGAAAGAAGGAACTCTGAGAACCCAAATACAACCACAGGGTGAAGAGTTGGCAACAGGGTACCGGATCCCAAACTGGTGGGGGCTACAGCATACCTCAGCCAGAGACCGGAGGCCGTGGGCAGCATCTGCCACGGCCACCCACCATATCCACCCAGAAGGCAGACCACGCATAGGGTCAGGGAACCCAGAGGCAGGGGTTCGCCAACAAGAGGCCCGAGGGAGCCGGACATAGGTGGATCCCTGGTGGGGAAGGCCAGAGACGAGGACAAGACAGAACGGGAGCTCAGAACCACGCTCCAGAACTACTTGGGGGTTGGCCGAGTCCAGGACCTGGTGGACGCAGCACGGCTCGGGTGGTCACTCAAGGCCGGAGTGACCGGAACATCTGCAGTAAGTAAAGAACCCTGAGCTGCACAACCCGACTCTGACTCTCATTACCATCATCCCTGCACTTCCACAACCACCATCCTCTGCACCTGACCCCCTGAGGCTATACCCCTCCCGTTGGGGGTTATACTACCTAAGCTGCACAAACACCATCAGCCTCAGCGGACCCTGCTGCAGCGGCGGCCGTAATGACCGCAAATCAACGGGTGGCGTAGTCGACATAAAGAACTTTAGTAACATCAGTAAGGACTGCCACACACTGAGCTTGACACCCTGGGCACGGACAGGGTCACAGCCACTCGGAGACTACAACCCCCATCTGATCCGGCTCCGGGTATTCCCTTAAAGAATATGGCCCAGGGGGCGCGTCAATTTTGGCGTAGTCGGCAGGATCTCGTGCCCGCAACACCCGGGTACTGCGTGCCTGAAGAAAAGAACAAGTTTACCTCAAAAAGAAGTCTCCCGCCGGTCCCGGAGGGTCCCCGCCATCGGACTCCATCACAGATCGATTCCCGCCGGTTGTCCGCCATTAACAGCTTTTTCCCGCCATCTGCAGAGTTTCCCGCCACTGGGAGACGATTCCCGCCATTTCCAAAGGTTTCCCGCCTTGGAAGAGCGGACGCCATTATGGGCGTGCCAGAGGGTGGCAAGAGGCCACCTCCCATCGTGGGCCAGGACCGAAAATGGCGCCAAAAGTGGAAACCGCCCCCACCAACAGAGACTGTGATGCTAGAGGTGTCTGTCAGCGTGAAAGAACTGCCCCTGGAGCTGACAATCACCAAGTGGCCCCGGGACCGCCCTCGAAGTGGGAGGACTGAGAAGAAGAGAGCAAAGATGGGTGTCGCCTGGAGCAGTCTGGAGAGAGCGCACCCGGAGACGAGAAGCCTAGAGCTGAGTCCAGAAGAAGCTTACCCGGAGATGGAAGAAGAGCAGAGCAGCACCGGCCCGCTGGCCAGGAGCCTGCTGGAGACAACGGAAGGAGAGCAGAGCAGCACCGACCCGTTGGTCAGGAGCCTGCTAGAAGCAACGACCCCACTAGGCTTAGTGGAGGTCTTGGCACAGCTCCCCCGAGATCGGGAGTGTGCACAGACTGCGCTGGAGGGCCTCGCACGGAGGATGGCCCGGGTGCAGCGAGAGACGTTAGCAGAATGGAGCCGTGAGATGGTCCAGCAGACAAGAACTCGTCAGCGGAGCACGCCACCCGAGACGAGGAGACAGACCGCCTCTGAGGATGGCGCAGGAGGACTGAAGGCCGGAGACGGCGCCGAGAAGGGAGCCGAACGAAGGGAGGCAGGTAAAGGGGACGTCTCTACCCCAAACCGGGAAACCGCGTACCTGCCCCAGCTCCCCGTCGCAGAGCCCGAAGTATCCCCTGCCGTGCCCGTCGCTGCAACGTCACCGCCGCAGACTAGGCCACAACCGGAAGCCGCAGCCGCGACCCCTGTGACGTCACACGCCTCGACCCCGAGCGTGACCAAGCAGGAAGTACCACCAGCCTGGTCGCAAGGCCTAGTACCCCCGGGCGCTGCAATACCAACAGCGCCCCCTACCTCCGCGGAGCCACCGGCCTGGTCGCAGGGCCAAGTAGCCCAGGGCGCCGCCGTCCTTACGGTGCCCTTCACTTTCCAGGTGCCCCAGGCCTGGCCGCAAGGCCTGGGCAACCCGGGCGCCACCACCACCGCGCCCATAAAACCAAGAGTGCCGCATCTGGGAGAAGATCTGTTCGCCCAACATACGTGCCCGGATGGGCAGCCCTTTATATGGCCACCGGAGTTTCACCATCCCCGACTCCGGAAAGAGAGACCCCTAGACGAACCCCTGATTCCGGTTCCAAAGCCCGTAAAAAGGACCTCGCCCCCGCTAGAGGAGGCACAGTTTGAGTGGGACCCCACCGGAGAAGATCTCATGGGGTTCACTCAGGAGACCCGGGCAGCTGCAGCGGAGCGTGCAGAGTGCTGCCGGCAGCAGCTCGAGGTCTTTGAGAGGGAGCGGAGAGAGAGGCGGGTCCGGGAACAACAAGCCCAAATAAGGAGCGCGGAGCAGAAGAGCCGGACCAGGAGGAATCCCCGTGCAGCACATGGTCCCCCTTCCACCGGGACTGTGCGGGTCTGAACCTGAAACTGAAACTGTCCACAAAGAAAGAGCAGGAGGACGTCGTCGTTGAGTACAGCGGAGTAGAAGCTGTATATAGTTGCCCGTCGGGGCACAGTGAACCGTTGCTGCTATTATAGTCCCCGTTGGGACCAGAGAATTGAACTGTTACCCGTATTTCCCTTAATCCCTCTGACCGAGGACTGAGAGCGGTCATCCCTTTCCTAATACCTGGCCGAGGACTGAGAGCGGCCATATCCCCTTGTATATAGTTGCGCTTCCTAAAGCGCCCCCTACCGGTTTTATAGGAAAACCATTTTTCTAGAGAAACTGTTGCACTTTTCCCGGGCACACGTTGCACAGTGTCCGGAGGAGGAGCTAGAAGCAAGAGAAGTCTACGAGAATGTTATTTATGAAAAAAAAAGTTTTATTGCTGATATATATGTTTTATATGTTTTTATTATGTTGTTTATGCAAAAATTGTATGTTTTGGTGTTTTTATATCTTACAGCCCGAGGACGTGCTGTGATTTACCAGGGGGGAATGTAGCACCCTGAGGATTCGGCTGCTACAGGGGTATTACACCTCAAGCCAGAGGTGTGGTATTCCACTCCCGGGTAAGGATGGAGTGTGGAACTGAGCTCAGAAAGCTGCATGCACTACACACATCCCATTTCCGAGGAACAGACCAATGGTACTCCCACTTAGAAATGTGCAGGTACGACAGAGTCTGTTCCTGGCTGGAGTGGGAGGGGGGTGGTACATCCCAGTAGTGTAGGGGCAGATAGGGGGAGCAGCCTGGGTAAAGATAGGAGCTCATTGGGTGCTGGTCACCTGAGCTCACACATAGAGGGAGTATATAAGGTGGGCACCATCTAAGATCAGGGTCAGTCAGCCAGTCTTTGCAGAGGAAGAGAGCAGAAGAGCAGAGCAGCCCCAGGCCAAGAGAGAGAGAGAGGAGAAAGAAAGACCCAGAGGGGGAGAAAGAAGGAACTCTGAGACCCCAAATACAACCACAGGGTGAAGAGTTGGCAACAGGGTACCGGATCCCAAACTGGTGGGGGCTACAGCATACCTCAGCCAGAGACCGGAGGCCGTGGGCAGCATCTGCCACGGCCACCCACCATATCCACCCAGAAGGCAGACCACGCATAGGGTCAGGGAACCCAGAGGCAGGGGTTCGCCAACAAGAGGCCCGAGGGAGCCGGACATAGGTGGATCCCTGGTGGGGAAGGCCAGAGACGAGGACAAGACAGAACGGGAGCTCAGAACCACGCTCCAGAACTACTTGGGGGTTGGCCGAGTCCAGGACCTGGTGGACGCAGCACGGCTCGGGTGGTCACTCAAGGCCGGAGTGACCGGAACATCTGCAGTAAGTAAAGAACCCTGAACTGCACAACCCGACTCTGACTCTCATTACCATCATCCCTGCACTTCCACAACCACCATCCTCTGCACCTGACCCCCTGAGGCTATACCCCTCCCGTTGGGGGTTATACTACCTAAGCTGCACAAACACCATCAGCCTCAGCGGACCCTGCTGCAGCGGCGGCCGTAATGACCGCAAATCAACGGGTGGCGTAGTCGACATAAAGAACTTTAGTAACATCAGTAAGGACTGCCACACACTGAGCTTGACACCCTGGGCACGGACCGGGTCACAGCCACTCGGAGACTACAACCCCCATCTGATCCGGCTCCGGGTATTCCCTTAAAGAATATGGCCCAGGGGGCGCGTCACAAACAGGATCTGTATTCACGTTCACCACAGAAGGTGTGTGTACCTGTATCATCCAGGAGGCTGGAGGGCCTATACTCATTCCATATGTAGATGCAACCTTTACTTCATCACTAAAACAAAGGACATCACACAAAGAACACCGGCCTTCTCGCCCAGCAGGTCCACAACCTTGTACCTAGTATCTCTTGATAGAGTCCTGGAAATATCCAGCACTCAAATTTAATGCAGAGTTCAGTCATTCCTATGATATATATATATATATTGTACCTGTTGGCCTCCAACAGGCACTGAAGAAAATTTGCCAGAGATGTCAGCATCCCTTCTCTGGTTTCTTCACTCAGCTAACTGTAAAGTCTCGAAAGGCAAAGTCCAATGGTGTCTGCCCAAGGTCATTTTCCTCGGACATTGTATTTCACAAGGTGCTAGACATCTGACTGAAGAAAGAAAGCAAGCCATCATGGATATCACTTTCCCAACCACCTATTCCGCTATGCAGACTTTCCTTGGCCTCATCACTTACTGCAGGCAATGGATCCCTGATGCCTCAAAGCTCATGCAACCTCTGTACGACTGTCTCAAGAATGAAGGCTCAGTTTGGCTTCATGCCGAAGATCCACGTGTTTCTCATCAACGCAGACTATGTTTTGACCGCCTTAAACAGGCTGTTGTCTCTGCTCCGGCCTTGGGCTTACCAGACTATACTCAGCCATTTCACCTTTTTGTCTCGGAATCGGAAGGTCATGCCTCTGGAGTTCTAGCACAACGTTATGATCATAAGTATCGGCCTTTGGGCTACTACTCAGCCCGCCTGGACCCTGTTACCCGAACTGCCCCCACGTGCCTTAAGGCGGTCCACGCTGCTCACATTCTCCTTGACAAGTCAGCTGATATCGTCCTTGGACATGATCTAGTTATACAGGCTGGCCATGATCTCTCGGCTGTTCTGCAACAAACATCTCCGAAACATCTCACCAACCAAAGACACCTGCGGCTGCAGTGTTCCCTATTGTTGCCCTCCAATATAACATTTACCAGATGTCTGACTATCAACCCTGCCACTTTGCTTCCACCTTCTAGGGGGGAAGGTGAAGAGGGTGAAGGTCCATTGGTGGAACCTCATGATTGTATAAAAATTTTGCAGGAAGAGACTTCTGCTCCAGAGAATATGGTGGCACATCCGCTCGCAGACCCTGCCTTGCACCTATGGACTGATGGATCCCGTTTCGCAGACCCTCAAGGGAAGTTCCACACGGGATATGCTGTCACAACAGACCTAATAGTCCTCAAGGCTGAAGCTCTACCACCATACATGTCTGCACAAGAAGCTGAACTTGTGGCTCTCACAGAGGCCTGCCACCTGGCAGCAGGAACAACGGCGAATATATATACCGATTCCAGGTATGGACATGGAATTTGCAATGATTTTGGACTCTTGTGGAAGTCTAGAGGATTCATCACAGCTGCAGGTACACCAGTGAAACATGCCTCATGGATTAAGGCCCTAATGGAGGCCCTGGAACTACCCATTCAGGTTGCTGTTATCAAGGTCAAGGCTCATGGAAGACTAGAATCCAGAGAAGCCAGGGGCAACCACCTAGCTGACCAAGCAGCCAAGACTGCAGCAGTGGAGAATGTGTCATCAAAGTGGCAGGAAAAGGAAGAAGGGATGGGGGAAACCCTGCAAACCGTAGCTGTGGCGCTCACCAGAGCAAGAGCCAAAGAACAGCCGGCGGAAGATCATACAAGTCCAGCGGAGACACGAGTGGAATCCAGGGGGGTCAGGATGCCTGAAGAAAAATTGTGTGAGGAACAAAGGAAGACCCCCCACTGAAGAAGTCAAGCAATGGAAAGCGGCAGGAGCTGTGCTGGCAGGTCGCAAAGATTCAAAGGTCAACTCGACTCTTTACCAAGTGGATGGGAAGCCTTGCTTGCCTAGACGCATGTACTCAGCTGTGGCAGCATGGGCTCACGGGCCTACACACAGAGGAAAGAATCAAGCCTTGGCATGTATCAAGAAACTGTACTTTGCACCCGGAATCTCTTCCACTGTGACTGCGTACTCAAAATCCTGCTCTGTCTGCGCTACCTGCAACCCAACGTGTACGGCACGGGTCCCTCTTCAACACCTGGCTAAACCAGACTACCCTTGGCAGAGAATACAAGTTGACCATATCCAAATGCCTAAAGCAGGAAAATAGGAGTACGTTTTGGTAGCCGTGGATATGTTCTCAGCCTGGCCCGAGGCCTACCCGGTTGTCAACATGACTGCTAAAGTCACAGCCAAGAAACTGATCACCGAAGTTGCCTGCAGATTTGGAGTTCCCCAAGTCATAGAATCGGATCAAGGACCAGCTTTCACAGCAAATATCTACAAAGAACTCTGGAACATGTTGGGAACAGATTTGGGCCTCCACACTCCATACCATCCTGCCAGTTCAGGCAAAGTGGAAAGGATGAATTCCACACTCAAGACCCAGCTCTTGAAAATGACCCAAGATCATCCCCTCCCCTGGCCCGACCTACTCCCCATAGTACTGTATCATATCAGACACACCCCACAAGCTAAGCATGGGCTAACTCCCTACGAAATTCTGTTTGGGGCCCCGCCCAAGATAGGAGAGATTAGGCCCCAAGAATTGTCCGAAACAAATGATAGAGTGGTAAAATTTGTGATTGCCTTGTCTAGAGAATTGACTAACACCCGCTCTCCAGTATCTGCTTCTCTCCCAGAATCTACAGGTGATGCAGTACATGATTTCATCCCAGGCGATCTAGTGTATGTGAAGAAGTTTGTCCGGAAAGACTGCCTCCAGCCGCGGTTCGAGGGACCGTACACTGTGCTTCTCACCACCCCGACGGCTCTGAAACTCGAAGGAAAAGGCACTTGGATCCACGCTTCCCATTGCAAGCGAGATAGAACGAGCCCATAGAAGATGGTCACTTTTTTCCATATCCTTTCCATGTGCCTACTGCCCGTCCCGAGCTGGGCGGCCACCACCTTCTGGGTGGATACTGAAGCAAAGACCCAGACTTATCAATTTGACTTTTTTAATACAGTAAATTGTGCTGAAATGACCTGGAACTCGTATGATGCCTAAGCCCGAGGAACATCCTATCTCTGTGTAACCCGTCCGGGAAATGAATACTGCTACTATTGGTCAGATGTGGGGTGGAACACGGGAGACACGGACTGGGGATACAAACCAAAGGAAGCTATAAACAGTAAGGATAGAGAGGGGAGGTCTCTGTTGACTCGAATGACTTTAAGCACGGGGTTTATAAACAAGGAGCGACCACTGCACACGCCAAAATGCTCATGGGATAAGAAGTGTTTCCCCTTATATTTGAATTTAGAAAACCCCCAGTCGGGAGATTTAGGAAAATATGTTTTAAGCAGTTACAATGGCTTCATAAATCCCAAACAAGGAATAATAGAGTTGAAAGATATAAAAACAAAACCCACGCAGGCTCCCCCCTTGCACGTCTGCCCATGGGGGGGGAGGCGTTACAAAGAATTCTGACAGAAGTAATCCCAATCCCAAGACTCAAATGGGAGGATGTTTTTTCCATGGAGACTCAAGTGAATCCTCGGAAGAATCTATGGTTAGAATGGGTACGGTATAATGTCCGAGCCCAAAATATATCTGAAGGCTGCGTAGCTTGTGCAGCCGCTAATACTCATCTGTACACCCATGCTTTCCCTGCTGACAATAATAGCACCCTCTGTTTATTGGGATTGCTGAAAAAACTAAAAGGTAGCTCCTGTCCTGAATATATTCCCCTGGTTAGCTCCAAGGCTAAAATTCGAACCCCGGGTGATATAATAATAACCAAAGATAACTACACTTGTTATTCCCCTGATAATTCCACCGGTCCTTCTCTAGGAATCTTTGAAGACGGCTTCTGTCAGACTAACGAGACTGTAGACACTGACCTGTTAAGCAATCACTCCAGGTATATATATGATGTTTATTGGCTCTGTGGGGACGGACGACTCAGGTCCAGACTTCCGACCACCTGGACTGGACAATGTACCCTAGTAAAATTAGCCATGCAGTTTAGAATTCTGCCCTGGGATCCCACAGACCCAATCCCCAAGGAGTCCCAACGGAAAAGAAGTTTAGAGCAATTACATTCCGGTTATGCTGAGGACCCTAAGGTCTATATAGATTCTATCGGGGTCCCGAGGGGGGTCCCAGACGAGTACAAGGCCCAGAATCAAGTGGTAGCGGGTTTTCTTTCTCTCATTCCAACCATACAGATAAATAGGAATGTAGATTGGATAAACTATGTCTATTACACTGAGCAGAGATTTATAAATTACAGCAGAGATGCCTTCCAGGGCATAGTTGAGGAACTAGGGCCCAATACAAGGATGACTCTTCAAAATAGATTGGCAATAGATATGATTCTTGCTGAGAAAGGTGGAGTATGTGGAATTGTAGCACCCTGAGGATTCGGCTGCTACAGGGGTATTGCACCTCAACCCAGAGGTGTGATATTCCACTCCCGGGTAAGGAAGGAGTGTGGATCTGAGCTCAGATAGACTGCATGCACTACATACATCCCATTCCAGAGGAGCAGGCCGACGGTACTCCCACTTAGAAATGTGCGGGTACAACCGAGCCTGTTCCTGGCTGGAGTGGGAGGGGGGTGGTACATCCCATGTAGTGTAGGGGCAGATAGGGGGAGCAGTCTGGGTAGTGATAGGAGCTCATTGGGTGCTGGTCACCTGAGCTCACACATAGAGGGATATATAAGGAGGGCACCAACTTAGATCAGGGTCAGACGCTGAGAACAAGTCAGTTGGAGAGGAGAGAGAAGGAAACAGCAGCCCTGGAGAGAGAGAGAGTGGAGCAGAGAAAGACCCAGAGGGGGAAGACTGAAGGGACCCAAGAACCCAAATTAGAGCACCGGGTGAGGAGTCAGCAAGAGGGTACCGGAACCCAAGCTGGTGGGGGCAAAGACATTCCCCAGCCAGAGACCGGAGACCGTGGGCAGTGTCTGTCACGGTCACCCACCACATTCACCCCGAAGGCACACCACATGAAGGGTCAGGGAACCCAGGGCCAAGGGTGTCCCAAAAGAAGGCCCGAGGGAGCTGGACCTAGGTGAATCACTGGTGGGGACGGCTGAAGAAAGGACAGAGGGAGAGCTCAGGGCCACGCTCTGGACTTGTTTGGGGGTTGGCCGGATCCAGGACCTGGTGGACGCAGCACGGCTCGGGTGGTCACTAGCAGCTGGAGTGACCGGAACATCAGCAGTAAGTAAACTCCCTTAACTGCACAACCCGAGTCTGTCTTCATTGCCGGCTGCACCGCACCACCACAACCCCCATCCTCTGCGCCTGTCCCCTCTGAGGCTATACCCCTCCCGTTGGGGGTTATCCCACCAAGCTGCGCATCCACCATCAGCCTCAGCGGACCCTGCTGCAGCGGCGGCCACAGTGACCGCATCACAACGGGTGGCGTAGTCGACACAAAAGAACTTTAGTAACATCTGTAAAGCTGCCACATAACACTGAGCTTGACGCCCTGGGCACGGGACCGGGTCACAGCCGCTCGGAGACTACAACCCCCCATCTGATCCGGTGCCGGGTATTCCCCTCAAAAAGGAATATGTCCCAGGGGGCGCGTCAGAATGATAGGGGAGGAATGTTGCACATACATTCCCCAGAACTCTGGAGTGAATGGGAAAACCGTGGAAGCTCTTCAAAGGATAACAAGTCTGGCAGAGGAAGTGAAGGCGAACGCAGGGGTAGATACCTCCTTCTTCTCAGGTTGGTTGGGAGGGCTCAAGGGATTCCTCCAGCAAGCTTGTCTAGTGATAGGAGGTCTACTAGTATTGGGCCTGGTGGTCCTATGCTGCATAGTCCCCTTATACAGGAAAGCTATAACCAATGCTGTCCCAACCTCCGGGACCTTTCTGAATCAAGAAACCACATCTCTGTTACATGATGATACCAGTAAGGAAGACATGGAGAAATACACTCCTTTGAACAAGCCTGACCAGACCCCCCATGACAGAGTCCAATTGAGAGATCTAGTTTAGGGACAGTTGGGAGAACTCCATGTGTCACCCAGGATAGGGCTCAATTGTCTGGGGGCGTCCCATAAGGGGGCAGCTTCTAAGATGATTGGGTGAAGAAATCCACCTCCCCTCTCCCCACACATGGACAGTCTCAAAGGCCCCGAAGCAAGGGAAAGCTTAGTGTTTAGGGGGGAATGTCGGGGTAAAAGAGAATATATATATTTTCTCTACTTTTATACTTTTATACACTTTTTTGCTAATGTACTAACCACCATTTTGTGTCTTATAACAATAAGCTTTCCTTGCTACGTAATACTCAAATCGAAACTTAAACTAAGACAGTTCCAGTGTTGCCAAGACTTATTTCAGAGAAACGAAACAAGATTATAAGCTGACGGCTGCAATATCTGCCCAGAGACTGAGATAAGGAGATGTGGACCAATCAGGAGTGGCCAGACACTGGACTTTCATGGCTTACCCGCCCCGGACAACCCCTTTCCCCTCCCCATTATGTAGTGTATTTAGGTTTGTGTATGTAGGAATAAACACAGAACATTGCTGAGAACGTTGTCTGTAGTAGTCTTTTGAGCGTGCTCTGAGCTTGAACCAGCTTGTTGTCTGACTCATTCTTTGAATGGTTGACCCATGCTCATAGTTTGAATTTGGAGTGACTGGAGGACGAGTGGAATGTCATCACGACCCCCACATTATCATAGATTCATGCTCAAAGAGGAAATCCTAATCCAATAGTATACTGCCACCTAGTGGTGTATGTGATAATAGATTCATGCTCAAAGAGGAAATCCTAATCCAATAGTATACTGCCACCTAGTGGTGAATGTTATAATAGATTCATGCTCAAAAAGTAAATCCTAATCCAATAGTATACTGCCACCTACTGATGCATGTTATAATAGATTCATGCTCAAAGAGGAAATCCTAATCCAATAGTATACTGCCACCTAGTGGTGTATGTGATAATAGATTCATGCTCAAAGAGGAAATCCTAATCCAATAGTATACTGCCACCTAGTGGTGTATGTGATAATAGATTCATGCTCAAAGAGGAAATCCTAATCCAATAGTATACTGCCACCTAGTGGTGAATGTTATAATAGATTCATGCTCAAAGAGGAAATCCTAATCCAATAGTATACTGCCACCTAGTGGTGTATGTGATAATAGATTCATGCTCAAAGAGGAAATCCTAATCCAATAGTATACTGCCACCTAGTGGTGAATGTTATAATAGATTCATGCTCAAAGAGGAAATCCTAATCCAATAGTATACTGCCACCTACTGATGCATGTTATAATAGATTCATGCTCAAAGAGGAAATCCTAATCCAATAGTATACTGCCACCTAGTGGTGCATGTGATAATAGATTCATGCTCAAAGAGGAAATCCTAATCCAATAGTATACTGCCACCTAGTGGTGAATGTTATAATAGATTCATGCTCAAAGAGGAAATCCTAATCCAATAGTATACTGCCACCTAGTGGTGCATGTTATAATAGATTCATGCTCAAAGAGGAAATCCTAATCCAATAGTATACTGCCACCTACTGATGCATGTTATAATAGATTCATGCTCAAAGAGTAAATCCTAATCCAATAGTATACTGCCACCTACTGATGCATGTTATAATAGATTCATGCTCAAAGAGGAAATCCTAATCCAATAGTATACTGCCACCTAGTGGTGTATGTGATAATAGATTCATGCTCAAAGAGGAAATCCTAATCCAATAGTATACTGCCACCTAGTGGTGTATGTGATAATAGATTCATGCTCAAAGAGGAAATCCTAATCCAATAGTATACTGCCACCTAGTGGTGAATGTTATAATAGATTCATGCTCAAAGAGGAAATCCTAATCCAATAGTATACTGCCACCTAGTGGTGCATGTGATAATAGATTCATGCTCAAAGAGGAAATCCTAATCCAATAGTATACTGCCACCTAGTGGTGCATGTTATAATAGATTCATGCTCAAAGAGGAAATCCTAATCCAATAGTATACTGCCACCTACTGATGCATGTTATAATAGATTCATGCTCAAAAAGTAAATCCTAATCCAATAGTATACTGCCACCTACTGATGCATGTTATAATAGATTCATGCTCAAAGAGGAAATCCTAATCCAATAGTATACTGCCACCTAGTGGTGTATGTGATAATAGATTCATGCTCAAAGAGGAAATCCTAATCCAATAGTATACTGCCACCTAGTGGTGTATGTGATAATAGATTCATGCTCAAAGAGGAAATCCTAATCCAATAGTATACTGCCACCTAGTGGTGAATGTTATAATAGATTCATGCTCAAAGAGGAAATCCTAATCCAATAGTATACTGCCACCTAGTGGTGTATGTGATAATAGATTCATGCTCAAAGAGGAAATCCTAATCCAATAGTATACTGCCACCTAGTGGTGAATGTTATAATAGATTCATGCTCAAAGAGGAAATCCTAATCCAATAGTATACTGCCACCTAGTGGTGAATGTTATAATAGATTCATGCTCAAAGAGGAAATCCTAATCCAATAGTATACTGCCACCTAGTGGTGTATGTGATAATAGATTCATGCTCAAAGAGGAAATCCTAATCCAATAGTATACTGCCACCTAGTGGTGAATGTTATAATAGATTCATGCTCAAAGAGGAAATCCTAATCCAATAGTATACTGCCACCTACTGATGCATGTTATAATAGATTCATGCTCAAAGAGGAAATCCTAATCCAATAGTATACTGCCACCTAGTGGTGCATGTGATAATAGATTCATGCTCAAAGAGGAAATCCTAATCCAATAGTATACTGCCACCTAGTGGTGAATGTTATAATAGATTCATGCTCAAAGAGGAAATCCTAATCCAATAGTATACTGCCACCTAGTGGTGCATGTTATAATAGATTCATGCTCAAAGAGGAAATCCTAATCCAATAGTATACTGCCACCTACTGATGCATGTTATAATAGATTCATGCTCAAAGAGTAAATCCTAATCCAATAGTATACTGCCACCTACTGATGCATGTTATAATAGATTCATGCTCAAAGAGGAAATCCTAATCCAATAGTATACTGCCACCTAGTGGTGTATGTGATAATAGATTCATGCTCAAAGAGGAAATCCTAATCCAATAGTATACTGCCACCTAGTGGTGTATGTGATAATAGATTCATGCTCAAAGAGGAAATCCTAATCCAATAGTATACTGCCACCTAGTGGTGAATGTTATAATAGATTCATGCTCAAAGAGGAAATCCTAATCCAATAGTATACTGCCACCTAGTGGTGCATGTGATAATAGATTCATGCTCAAAGAGGAAATCCTAATCCAATAGTATACTGCCACCTAGTGGTGCATGTTATAATAGATTCATGCTCAAAGAGGAAATCCTAATCCAATAGTATACTGCCACCTACTGATGCATGTTATAATAGATTCATGCTCAAAAAATAAATCCTAATCCAATAGTATACTGCCACCTACTGATGCATGTTATAATAGATTCATGCTCAAAGAGGAAATCCTAATCCAATAGTATACTGCCACCTAGTGGTGTATGTGATAATAGATTCATGCTCAAAGAGGAAATCCTAATCCAATAGTATACTGCCACCTAGTGGTGTATGTGATAATAGATTCATGCTCAAAGAGGAAATCCTAATCCAATAGTATACTGCCACCTAGTGGTGAATGTTATAATAGATTCATGCTCAAAGAGGAAATCCTAATCCAATAGTATACTGCCACCTAGTGGTGTATGTGATAATAGATTCATGCTCAAAGAGGAAATCCTAATCCAATAGTATACTGCCACCTAGTGGTGTATGTGATAATAGATTCATGCTCAAAGAGGAAATCCTAATCCAATAGTATACTGCCACCTAGTGGTGAATGTTATAATAGATTCATGCTCAAAGAGGAAATCCTAATCCAATAGTATACTGCCACCTACTGATGCATGTTATAATAGATTCATGCTCAAAGAGGAAATCCTAATCCAATACTATACTGCCACCTAGTGGTGCATGTTATAATAGATTCATGCTCAAAGAGGAAATCCTAATCCAATACTATACTGCCACCTACTGATGCATGTTATAATAGATTCATGCTCAAAGAGTAAATCCTAATCCAATAGTATACTGCCACCTACTGATGCATGTTATAATAGATTCATGCTCAAAGAGGAAATCCTAATCCAATAGTATACTGCCACCTAGTGGTGTATGTGATAATAGATTCATGCTCAAAGAGGAAATCCTAATCCAATAGTATACTGCCACCTAGTGGTGTATGTGATAATAGATTCATGCTCAAAGAGGAAATCCTAATCCAATAGAATACTGCCACCTAGTGGTGCATGTGATAATAGATTCATGCTCAAAGAGGAAATCCTAATCCAATAGTATACTGCCACCTAGTGGTGCATGTTATAATAGATTCATGCTCAAAGAGGAAATCCTAATCCAATAGTATACTGCCACCTACTGATGCATGTTATAATAGATTCATGCTCAAAGAGGAAATCCTAATCCAATAGTATACTGCCACCTACTGATGCATGTTATAATAGATTCATGCTCAAAGAGGAAATCCTAATCCAATAGTATACTGCCACCTAGTGGTGTATGTGATAATAGATTCATGCTCAAAGAGGAAATCCTAATCCAATAGAATACTGCCACCTAGTGGTGAATGTTATAATAGATTGATGCTCAAAGAGGAAATCCTAATCCAATAGTATACTGCCACCTAGTGGTGTATGTGATAATAGATTCATGCTCAAAGAGGAAATCCTAATCCAATAGTATACTGCCACCTAGTGGTGAATGTTATAATAGATTCATGCTCAAAGAGGAAATCCTAATCCAATAGTATACTGCCACCTACTGATGCATGTTATAATAGATTCATGCTCAAAAAGGAAATCCTAATCCAATAGTATACTGCCACCTAGTGGTGTATGTGATAATAGATTCATGCTCAAAGAGGAAATCCTAATCCAATAGTATACTGCCACCTACTGATGCATGTTATAATAGATTCATGCTCAAAGAGGAAATCCTAATCCAATAGTATACTGCCACCTAGTGGTGAATGTTATAATAGATTCATGCTCAAAGAGGAAATCCTAATCCAATAGTATACTGCCACCTACTGATGCATGTTATAATAGATTCATGCTCAAAGAGGAAATCCTAATCCAATAGTATACTGCCACCTAGTGGTGTATGTGATAATAGATTCATGCTCAAAGAGGAAATCCTAATCCAATAGTATACTGCCACCTAGTGGTGTATGTGATAATAGATTCATGCTCAAAGAGGAAATCCTAATAAAATAGTATACTGCCACCTAGTGGTGAATGTTATAATAGATTCATGCTCAAAGAGGAAATCCTAATCCAATAGTATACTGCCACCTACTGATGCATGTTATAATAGATTCATGCTCAAAGAGGAAATCCTAATCCAATAGTATACTGCCACCTACTGATGCATGTTATAATAGATTCATGCTCAAAGAGGAAATCCTAATCCAATAGTATACTGCCACCTACTGATGCATGTTATAATAGATTCATGCTCAAAGAGGAAATCCTAATCCAATAGTATACTGCCACCTAGTGGTGCATGTGATACTAGATTCATGCTCAAAGAGGAAATCCTAATCCAATAGTATACTGCCACCTACTGATGCATGTTATAATAGATTCATGCTCAAAAAGTAAATCCTAATCCAATAGTATACTGCCACCTACTGAGGCATGTTATCATAGATTCATGCTCAAAGAGGAAATCCTAATCCAATAGTATACTGCCACCTAGTGGTGTATGTGATAATAGATTCATGCTCAAAGAGGAAATCCTAATCCAATAGTATACTGCCACCTAGTGGTGTATGTAATAATAGATTCATGCTCAAAGAGGAAATCCTAATCCAATAGTATACTGCCACCTAGTGGTGAATGTTATAATAGATTCATGCTCAAAGAGGAAATCCTAATCCAATAGTATACTGCCACCTAGTGGTGTATGTGATAATAGATTCATGCTCAAAGAGGAAATCCTAATCCAATAGTATACTGCCACCTAGTGGTGAATGTTATAATAGATTCATGCTCAAAGAGAAAATCCTAATCCAATAGTATACTGCCACCTACTGATGCATGTTATAATAGATTCATGCTCAAAGAGGAAATCCTAATCCAATAGTATACTGCCACCTAGTGGTGCATGTGATAATAGATTCATGCTCAAAGAGGAAATCCTAATCCAATAGTATACTGCCACCTAGTGGTGCATGTGATAATAGATTCATGCTCAAAGAGGAAATCCTAATCCAATAGTATACTGCCACCTACTGATGCATGTTATAATAGATTCATGCTCAAAAAGTAAATCCTAATCCAATAGTATACTGCCACCTACTGATGCATGTTATAATAGATTCATGCTCAAAGAGGAAATCCTAATCCAATAGTATACTGCCACCTAGTGGTGTATGTGATAATAGATTCATGCTCAAAGAGGAAATCCTAATCCAATAGTATACTGCCACCTAGTGGTGTATGTGATAATAGATTCATGCTCAAAGAGGAAATCCTAATCCAATAGTATACTGCCACCTAGTGGTGAATGTTATAATAGATTCATGCTCAAAGAGGAAATCCTAATCCAATAGTATACTGCCACCTAGTGGTGTATGTGATAATAGATTCATGCTCAAAGAGGAAATCCTAATCCAATAGTATACTGCCACCTAGTGGTGAATGTTATAATAGATTCATGCTCAAAGAGGAAATCCTAATCCAATAGTATACTGCCACCTACTGATGCATGTTACAATAGATTCATGCTCAAAGAGGAAATCCTAATCCAATAGTATACTGCCACCTAGTGGTGCATGTGATAATAGATTCATGCTCAAAGAGGAAATCCTAATCCAATAGTATACTGCCACCTAGTGGTGAATGTTATAATAGATTCATGCTCAAAGAGGAAATCCTAATCCAATAGTATACTGCCACCTAGTGGTGCATGTTATAATAGATTCATGCTCAAAGAGGAAATCCTAATCCAATAGTATACTGCCACCTACTGATGCATGTTATAATAGATTCATGCTCAAAGAGGAAATCCTAATCCAATAGTATACTGCCACCTACTGATGCATGTTATAATAGATTCATGCTCAAAGAGTAAATCCTAATCCAATAGTATACTGCCACCTACTGATGCATGTTATAATAGATTCATGCTCAAAGAGGAAATCCTAATCCAATAGTATACTGCCACCTAGTGGTGTATGTGATAATAGATTCATGCTCAAAGAGGAAATCCTAATCCAATGGTATACTGCCACCTAGTGGTGAATGTTATAATAGATTCATGCTCAAAGAGGAAATCCTAATCCAATAGTATACTGCCACCTACTGATGCATGTTATAATAGATTCATGCTCAAAGAGGAAATCCTAATCCAATAGTATACTGCCACCTAGTGGTGCATGTGATAATAGATTCATGCTCAAAGAGGAAATCCTAATCCAATAGTATACTGCCACCTAGTGGTGAATGTTATAATAGATTCATGCTCAAAGAGGAAATCCTAATCCAATAGTATACTGCCACCTAGTGGTGTATGTTATAATAGATTCATGCTCAAAGAGGAAATCCTAATCCAATAGTATACTGCCACCTAGTAGTGCATGTTATAATAGATTCATGCTCAAAGAGGAAATCCTAATCCAATAGTATACTGCCACCTACTGATGCATGTTATAATAGATTCATGCTCAAAGAGGAAATCCTAATCCAATAGTATACTGCCACCTAGTGGTGCATGTTATAATAGATTCATGCTCAAAGAGGAAATCCTAATCCAATAGTATACTGCCACCTACTGATGCATGTTATAATAGATTCATGCTCAAAGAGGAAATCCTAATCCAATAGTATACTGCCACCTAGTGGTGCATGTGATAATAGATTCATGCTCAAAGAGGAAATCCTAATCCAATAGTATACTGCCACCTAGTGGTGTATGTGATAATAGATTCATGCTCAAAGAGGAAATCCTAATCCAATAGTATACTGCCACCTAGTGGTGAATGTTATAATAGATTCATGCTCAAAGAGGAAATCCTAATCCAATAGTATACTGCCACCTAGTGGTGCATGTGATAATAGATTCATGCTCAAAGAGGAAATCCTAATCCAATAGTATACTGCCACCTAGTGGTGCATGTTATAATAGATTCATGCTCAAAGAGGAAATCCTAATCCAATAGTATACTGCCACCTACTGATGCATGTTATAATAGATTCATGCTCAAAAAGTAAATCCTAATCCAATAGTATACTGCCACCTAGTGGTGTATGTGATAATAGATTCATGCTCAAAGAGGAAATCCTAATCCAATAGTATACTGCCACCTAGTGGTGTATGTGATAATAGATTCATGCTCAAAGAGGAAATCCTAATCCAATAGTATACTGCCACCTAGTGGTGAATGTTATAATAGATTCATGCTCAAAGAGTAAATCCTAATCCAATAGTATACTGCCACCTAGTGGTGTATCTGATAATAGATTCATGCTCAAAGAGGAAATCCTAATCCAATAGTATACTGCCACCTAGTGGTGTATGTGATAATAGATTCATGCTCAAAGAGGAAATCCTAATCCAATAGTATACTGCCACCTAGTGGTGAATGTTATAATAGATTCATGCTCAAAGAGGAAATCCTAATCCAATAGTATACTGCCACCTAGTGGTGTATGTGATAATAGATTCATGCTCAAAGAGGAAATCCTAATCCAATAGTATACTGCCACCTAGTGGTGAATGTTATAATAGATTCATGCTCAAAGAGGAAATCCTAATCCAATAGTATACTGCCACCTACTGATGCATGTTATAATAGATTCATGCTCAAAGAGGAAATCCTAATCCAATACTATACTGCCACCTAGTGGTGCATGTTATAATAGATTCATGCTCAAAGAGTAAATCCTAATCCAATAGTATACTGCCACCTACTGATGCATGTTATAATAGATTCATGCTCAAAGAGGAAATCCTAATCCAATAGTATACTGCCACCTAGTGGTGTATGTGATAATAGATTCATGCTCAAAGAGGAAATCCTAATCCAATAGTATACTGCCACCTAGTGGTGAATGTTATAATAGATTCATGCTCAAAGAGGAAATCCTAATCCAATAGTATACTGCCACCTAGTGGTGCATGTGATAATAGATTCATGCTCAAAGAGGAAATCCTAATCCAATAGTATACTGCCACCTAGTGGTGCATGTTATAATAGATTCATGCTCAAAGAGGAAATCCTAATCCAATAGTATACTGCCACCTACTGATGCATGTTATAATAGATTCATGCTCAAAAAGTAAATCCTAATCCAATAGTATACTGCCACCTACTGATGCATGTTATAATAGATTCATGCTCAAAGAGGAAATCCTAATCCAATAGTATACTGCCACCTAGTGGTGTATGTGATAATAGATTCATGCTCAAAGAGGAAATCCTAATCCAATAGTATACTGCCACCTAGTGGTGTATGTGATAATAGATTCATGCTCAAAGAGGAAATCCTAATCCAATAGTATACTGCCACCTAGTGGTGAATGTTATAATAGATTCATGCTCAAAGAGGAAATCCTAATCCAATAGTATACTGCCACCTAGTGGTGTATGTGATAATAGATTCATGCTCAAAGAGGAAATCCTAATCCAATAGTATACTGCCACCTAGTGGTGTATGTGATAATAGATTCATGCTCAAAGAGGAAATCCTAATCCAATAGAATACTGCCACCTAGTGGTGCATGTGATAATAGATTCATGCTCAAAGAGGAAATCCTAATCCAATAGTATACTGCCACCTAGTGGTGCATGTTATAATAGATTCATGCTCAAAGAGGAAATCCTAATCCAATAGTATACTGCCACCTACTGATGCATGTTATAATAGATTCATGCTCAAAGAGGAAATCCTAATCCAATAGTATACTGCCACCTACTGATGCATGTTATAATAGATTCATGCTCAAAGAGGAAATCCTAATCCAATAGTATACTGCCACCTAGTGGTGTATGTGATAATAGATTCATGCTCAAAGAGGAAATCCTAATCCAATAGAATACTGCCACCTAGTGGTGAATGTTATAATAGATTGATGCTCAAAGAGGAAATCCTAATCCAATAGTATACTGCCACCTAGTGGTGTATGTGATAATAGATTCATGCTCAAAGAGGAAATCCTAATCCAATAGTATACTGCCACCTAGTGGTGAATGTTATAATAGATTCATGCTCAAAGAGGAAATCCTAATCCAATAGTATACTGCCACCTACTGATGCATGTTATAATAGATTCATGCTCAAAAAGGAAATCCTAATCCAATAGTATACTGCCACCTAGTGGTGTATGTGATAATAGATTCATGCTCAAAGAGGAAATCCTAATCCAATAGTATACTGCCACCTACTGATGCATGTTATAATAGATTCATGCTCAAAGAGGAAATCCTAATCCAATAGTATACTGCCACCTAGTGGTGAATGTTATAATAGATTCATGCTCAAAGAGGAAATCCTAATCCAATAGTATACTGCCACCTACTGATGCATGTTATAATAGATTCATGCTCAAAGAGGAAATCCTAATCCAATAGTATACTGCCACCTAGTGGTGTATGTGATAATAGATTCATGCTCAAAGAGGAAATCCTAATCCAATAGTATACTGCCACCTAGTGGTGTATGTGATAATAGATTCATGCTCAAAGAGGAAATCCTAATAAAATAGTATACTGCCACCTAGTGGTGAATGTTATAATAGATTCATGCTCAAAGAGGAAATCCTAATCCAATAGTATACTGCCACCTACTGATGCATGTTATAATAGATTCATGCTCAAAGAGGAAATCCTAATCCAATAGTATACTGCCACCTACTGATGCATGTTATAATAGATTCATGCTCAAAGAGGAAATCCTAATCCAATAGTATACTGCCACCTACTGATGCATGTTATAATAGATTCATGCTCAAAGAGGAAATCCTAATCCAATAGTATACTGCCACCTAGTGGTGCATGTGATACTAGATTCATGCTCAAAGAGGAAATCCTAATCCAATAGTATACTGCCACCTACTGATGCATGTTATAATAGATTCATGCTCAAAAAGTAAATCCTAATCCAATAGTATACTGCCACCTACTGATGCATGTTATCATAGATTCATGCTCAAAGAGGAAATCCTAATCCAATAGTATACTGCCACCTAGTGGTGTATGTGATAATAGATTCATGCTCAAAGAGGAAATCCTAATCCAATAGTATACTGCCACCTAGTGGTGTATGTAATAATAGATTCATGCTCAAAGAGGAAATCCTAATCCAATAGTATACTGCCACCTAGTGGTGAATGTTATAATAGATTCATGCTCAAAGAGGAAATCCTAATCCAATAGTATACTGCCACCTAGTGGTGTATGTGATAATAGATTCATGCTCAAAGAGGAAATCCTAATCCAATAGTATACTGCCACCTAGTGGTGAATGTTATAATAGATTCATGCTCAAAGAGAAAATCCTAATCCAATAGTATACTGCCACCTACTGATGCATGTTATAATAGATTCATGCTCAAAGAGGAAATCCTAATCCAATAGTATACTGCCACCTAGTGGTGCATGTGATAATAGATTCATGCTCAAAGAGGAAATCCTAATCCAATAGTATACTGCCACCTAGTGGTGCATGTGATAATAGATTCATGCTCAAAGAGGAAATCCTAATCCAATAGTATACTGCCACCTACTGATGCATGTTATAATAGATTCATGCTCAAAAAGTAAATCCTAATCCAATAGTATACTGCCACCTACTGATGCATGTTATAATAGATTCATGCTCAAAGAGGAAATCCTAATCCAATAGTATACTGCCACCTAGTGGTGTATGTGATAATAGATTCATGCTCAAAGAGGAAATCCTAATCCAATAGTATACTGCCACCTAGTGGTGTATGTGATAATAGATTCATGCTCAAAGAGGAAATCCTAATCCAATAGTATACTGCCACCTAGTGGTGAATGTTATAATAGATTCATGCTCAAAGAGGAAATCCTAATCCAATAGTATACTGCCACCTAGTGGTGTATGTGATAATAGATTCATGCTCAAAGAGGAAATCCTAATCCAATAGTATACTGCCACCTAGTGGTGAATGTTATAATAGATTCATGCTCAAAGAGGAAATCCTAATCCAATAGTATACTGCCACCTACTGATGCATGTTACAATAGATTCATGCTCAAAGAGGAAATCCTAATCCAATAGTATACTGCCACCTAGTGGTGCATGTGATAATAGATTCATGCTCAAAGAGGAAATCCTAATCCAATAGTATACTGCCACCTAGTGGTGAATGTTATAATAGATTCATGCTCAAAGAGGAAATCCTAATCCAATAGTATACTGCCACCTAGTGGTGCATGTTATAATAGATTCATGCTCAAAGAGGAAATCCTAATCCAATAGTATACTGCCACCTACTGATGCATGTTATAATAGATTCATGCTCAAAGAGGAAATCCTAATCCAATAGTATACTGCCACCTAGTGGTGTATGTTATAATAGATTCATGCTCAAAGAGGAAATCCTAATCCAATAGTATACTGCCACCTAGTGGTGAATGTTATAATAGATTCATGCTCAAAGAGGAAATCCTAATCCAATAGTATACTGCCACCTACTGATGCATGTTATAATAGATTCATGCTCAAAGAGGAAATCCTAATCCAATAGCATACTGCCACCTAGTGGTGCATGTGATAATAGATTCATGCTCAAAGAGGAAATCCTAATCCAATAGTATACTGCCACCTAGTGGTGAATGTTATAATAGATTCATGCTCAAAGAGGAAATCCTAATCCAATAGTATACTGCCACCTAGTGGTGCATGTTATAATAGATTCATGCTCAAAGAGGAAATCCTAATCCAATAGTATACTGCCACCTACTGATGCATGTTATAATAGATTCATGCTCAAAGAGTAAATCCTAATCCAATAGTATACTGCCACCTACTGATGCATGTTATAATAGATTCATGCTCAAAGAGGAAATCCTAATCCAATAGTATACTGCCACCTAGTGGTGTATGTGATAATAGATTCATGCTCAAAGAGGAAATCCTAATCCAATGGTATACTGCCACCTAGTGGTGAATGTTATAATAGATTCATGCTCAAAGAGGAAATCCTAATCCAATAGTATACTGCCACCTACTGATGCATGTTATAATAGATTCATGCTCAAAGAGGAAATCCTAATCCAATAGTATACTGCCACCTAGTGGTGCATGTGATAATAGATTCATGCTCAAAGAGGAAATCCTAATCCAATAGTATACTGCCACCTAGTGGTGAATGTTATAATAGATTCATGCTCAAAGAGGAAATCCTAATCCAATAGTATACTGCCACCTAGTGGTGTATGTTATAATAGATTCATGCTCAAAGAGGAAATCCTAATCCAATAGTATACTGCCACCTAGTAGTGCATGTTATAATAGATTCATGCTCAAAGAGGAAATCCTAATCCAATAGTATACTGCCACCTACTGATGCATGTTATAATAGATTCATGCTCAAAGAGGAAATCCTAATCCAATAGTATACTGCCACCTAGTGGTGCATGTTATAATAGATTCATGCTCAAAGAGGAAATCCTAATCCAATAGTATACTGCCACCTACTGATGCATGTTATAATAGATTCATGCTCAAAGAGGAAATCCTAATCCAATAGTATACTGCCACCTAGTGGTGCATGTGATAATAGATTCATGCTCAAAGAGGAAATCCTAATCCAATAGTATACTGCCACCTAGTGGTGTATGTGATAATAGATTCATGCTCAAAGAGGAAATCCTAATCCAATAGTATACTGCCACCTAGTGGTGAATGTTATAATAGATTCATGCTCAAAGAGGAAATCCTAATCCAATAGTATACTGCCACCTAGTGGTGCATGTGATAATAGATTCATGCTCAAAGAGGAAATCCTAATCCAATAGTATACTGCCACCTAGTGGTGCATGTTATAATAGATTCATGCTCAAAGAGGAAATCCTAATCCAATAGTATACTGCCACCTACTGATGCATGTTATAATAGATTCATGCTCAAAAAGTAAATCCTAATCCAATAGTATACTGCCACCTAGTGGTGTATGTGATAATAGATTCATGCTCAAAGAGGAAATCCTAATCCAATAGTATACTGCCACCTAGTGGTGTATGTGATAATAGATTCATGCTCAAAGAGGAAATCCTAATCCAATAGTATACTGCCACCTAGTGGTGAATGTTATAATAGATTCATGCTCAAAGAGTAAATCCTAATCCAATAGTATACTGCCACCTAGTGGTGTATCTGATAATAGATTCATGCTCAAAGAGGAAATCCTAATCCAATAGTATACTGCCACCTAGTGGTGTATGTGATAATAGATTCATGCTCAAAGAGGAAATCCTAATCCAATAGTATACTGCCACCTAGTGGTGAATGTTATAATAGATTCATGCTCAAAGAGGAAATCCTAATCCAATAGTATACTGCCACCTAGTGGTGTATGTGATAATAGATTCATGCTCAAAGAGGAAATCCTAATCCAATAGTATACTGCCACCTAGTGGTGAATGTTATAATAGATTCATGCTCAAAGAGGAAATCCTAATCCAATAGTATACTGCCACCTACTGATGCATGTTATAATAGATTCATGCTCAAAGAGGAAATCCTAATCCAATACTATACTGCCACCTAGTGGTGCATGTTATAATAGATTCATGCTCAAAGAGTAAATCCTAATCCAATAGTATACTGCCACCTACTGATGCATGTTATAATAGATTCATGCTCAAAGAGGAAATCCTAATCCAATAGTATACTGCCACCTAGTGGTGTATGTGATAATAGATTCATGCTCAAAGAGGAAATCCTAATCCAATAGTATACTGCCACCTAGTGGTGAATGTTATAATAGATTCATGCTCAAAGAGGAAATCCTAATCCAATAGTATACTGCCACCTAGTGGTGCATGTGATAATAGATTCATGCTCAAAGAGGAAATCCTAATCCAATAGTATACTGCCACCTAGTGGTGCATGTTATAATAGATTCATGCTCAAAGAGGAAATCCTAATCCAATAGTATACTGCCACCTACTGATGCATGTTATAATAGATTCATGCTCAAAAAGTAAATCCTAATCCAATAGTATACTGCCACCTACTGATGCATGTTATAATAGATTCATGCTCAAAGAGGAAA
This sequence comes from Phyllobates terribilis, assembly GCF_046119375.1. Taxonomy (NCBI): domain Eukaryota; kingdom Metazoa; phylum Chordata; class Amphibia; order Anura; family Dendrobatidae; genus Phyllobates; species Phyllobates terribilis. Next base: position 1,231,448,136 of record NW_027362761.1, on the reverse strand, counting down.
TCCTAATCCAATAGTATACTGCCACCTAGTGGTGTATGTGATAATAGATTCATGCTCAAAGAGGAAATCCTAATCCAATAGTATACTGCCACCTAGTGGTGTATGTGATAATAGATTCATGCTCAAAGAGGAAATCCTAATCCAATAGTATACTGCCACCTAGTGGTGAATGTTATAATAGATTCATGCTCAAAGAGGAAATCCTAATCCAATAGTATACTGCCACCTAGTGGTGTATGTGATAATAGATTCATGCTCAAAGAGGAAATCCTAATCCAATAGTATACTGCCACCTAGTGGTGAATGTTATAATAGATTCATGCTCAAAGAGGAAATCCTAATCCAATAGTATACTGCCACCTACTGATGCATGTTATAATAGATTCATGCTCAAAGAGGAAATCCTAATCCAATAGTATACTGCCACCTACTGATGTATGTTATAATAGATTCATGCTCAAAGAGTAAATCCTAATCCAATAGTATACTGCCACCTACTGATGCAAGTTATAATAGATTCATGCTCAAAGAGGAAATCCTAATCCAATAGTATACTGCCACCTAGTGGTGCATGTGATAATAGATTCATGCTCAAAGAGGAAATCCTAATCCAATAGTATACTGCCACCTAGTGGTGCATGTTATAATAGATTCATGCTCAAAGAGGAAATCCTAATCCAATAGTATACTGCCACCTACTGATGCATGTTATAATAGATTCATGCTCAAAAAGTAAATCCTAATCCAATAGTATACTGCCACCTACTGATGCATGTTATAATAGATTCATGCTCAAAGAGGAAATCCTAATCCAATAGTATACTGCCACCTAGTGGTGTATGTGATAATAGATTCATGCTCAAAGAGGAAATCCTAATCCAATAGTATACTGCCACCTAGTGGTGTATGTGATAATAGATTCATGCTCAAAGAGGAAATCCTACTCCAATAGTATACTGCCACCTAGTGGTGAATGTTATAATAGATTCATGCTCAAAGAGGAAACCCTAATCCAATAGTATACTGCCACCTAGTGGTGTATGTGATAATAGATTCATGCTCAAAGAGGAAATCCTAATCCAATAGTATACTGCCACCTAGTGGTGTATGTGATAATAGATTCATGCTCAAAGAGGAAATCCTAATCCAATAGTATACTGCCACCTAGTGGTGAATGTTATAATAGATTCATGCTCAAAGAGGAAATCCTAATCCAATAGTATACTGCCACCTAGTGGTGTATGTGATAATAGATTCATGCTCAAAGAGGAAATCCTAATCCAATAGTATACTGCCACCTAGTGGTGAATGTTATAATAGATTCATGCTCAAAGAGGAAATCCTAATCCAATAGTATACTGCCACCTACTGATGCATGTTATAATAGATTCATGCTCAAAGAGGAAATCCTAATCCAATAGTATACTGCCACCTAGTGGTGCATGTGATAATAGATTCATGCTCAAAGAGGAAATCCTAATCCAATAGTATACTGCCACCTAGTGGTGAATGTTATAATAGATTCATGCTCAAAGAGGAAATCCTAATCCAATAGTATACTGCCACCTAGTGGTGCATGTTATAATAGATTCATGCTCAAAGAGGAAATCCTAATCCAATAGTATACTGCCACCTACTGATGCATGTTATAATAGATTCATGCTCAAAGAGTAAATCCTAATCCAAAAGTATACTGCCACCTACTGATGCATGTTATAATAGATTCATGCACAAAGAGGAAATCCTAATCCAATAGTATACTGCCACCTAGTGGTGTATGTGATAATAGATTCATGCTCAAAGAGGAAATCCTAATCCAATAGTATACTGCCACCTAGTGGTGTATGTGATAATAGATTCATGCTCAAAGAGGAAATCCTAATCCAATAGTATACTGCCACCTAGTGGTGAATGTTATAATAGATTCATGCTCAAAGAGGAAATCCTAATCCAATAGTATACTGCCACCTACTGATGCATGTTATAATAGATTCATGCTCAAAAAGTAAATCCTAATCCAATAGTATACTGCCACCTAGTGGTGAATGTTATAATAGATTCATGCTCAAAGAGGAAATCCTAATCCAATAGTATACTGCCACCTAGTGGTGAATGTTATAATAGATTCATGCTCAAAGAGGAAATCCTAATCCAATAGTATACTGCCACCTACTGATGCATGTTATAATAGATTCATGCTCAAAGAGGAAATCCTAATCCAATAGTATACTGCCACCTAGTGGTGTATGTGATAATAGATTCATGCTCAAAGAGGAAATCCTAATCCAATAGTATACTGCCACCTAGTGGTGTATGTGATAATAGATTCATGCTCAAAGAGGAAATCCTACTCCAATAGTATACTGCCACCTAGTGGTGAATGTTATAATAGATTCATGCTCAAAGAGGAAATCCTAATCCAATAGTATACTGCCACCTAGTGGTGTATGTGATAATAGATTCATGCTCAAAGAGGAAATCCTAATCCAATAGTATACTGCCACCTAGTGGTGTATGTGATAATAGATTCATGCTCAAAGAGGAAATCCTAATCCAATAGTATACTGCCACCTAGTGGTGTATGTGATAATAGATTCATGCTCAAAGAGGAAATCCTACTCCAATAGTATACTGCCACCTAGTGGTGAATGTTATAATAGATTCATGCTCAAAGAGGAAATCCTAATCCAATAGTATACTGCCACCTAGTGGTGTATGTGATAATAGATTCATGCTCAAAGAGGAAATCCTAATCCAATAGTATACTGCCACCTAGTGGTGAATGTTATAATAGATTCATGCTCAAAGAGGAAATCCTAATCCAATAGTATACTGCCACCTACTGATGCATGTTATAATAGATTCATGCTCAAAGAGGAAATCCTAATCCAATAGTATACTGCCACCTAGTGGTGCATGTGATAATAGATTCATGCTCAAAGAGGAAATCCTAATCCAATAGTATACTGCCACCTACTGATGCATGTTATAATAGATTCATGCTCAAAGAGTAAATCCTAATCCAATAGTATACTGCCACCTACTGATGCATGTTATAATAGATTCATGCTCAAAGAGGAAATCCTAATCCAATAGTATACTGCCACCTAGTGGTGTATGTGATAATAGATTCATGCTCAAAGAGGAAATCCTAATCCAATAGTATACTGCCACCTAGTGGTGTATGTGATAATAGATTCATGCTCAAAGAGGAAATCCTAATCCAATAGTATACTGCCACCTAGTGGTGAATGTTATAATAGATTCATGCTCAAAGAGGAAATCCTAATCCAATAGTATACTGCCACCTAGTGGTGCATGTGATAATAGATTCATGCTCAAAGAGGAAATCCTAATCCAATAGTATACTGCCACCTAGTGGTGCATGTTATAATAGATTCATGCTCAAAGAGGAAATCCTAATCCAATAGTATACTGCCACCTACTGATGCATGTTATAATAGATTCATGCTCAAAAAGTAAATCCTAATCCAATAGTATACTGCCACCTACTGATGCATGTTATAATAGATTCATGCTCAAAGAGGAAATCCTAATCCAATAGTATACTGCCACCTAGTGGTGTATGTGATAATAGATTCATGCTCAAAGAGGAAATCCTAATCCAATAGTATACTGCCACCTAGTGGTGAATGTTATAATAGATTCATGCTCAAAGAGGAAATCCTAATCCAATAGTATACTGCCACCTAGTGGTGTATGTGATAATAGATTCATGCTCAAAGAGGAAATCCTAATCCAATAGTATACTGCCACCTAGTGGTGAATGTTATAATAGATTCATGCTCAAAGAGGAAATCCTAATCCAATAGTATACTGCCACCTACTGATGCATGTTATAATAGATTCATGCTCAAAGAGGAAATCCTAATCCAATAGTATACTGCCACCTAGTGGTGCATGTGATAATAGATTCATGCTCAAAGAGGAAATCCTAATCCAATAGTATACTGCCACCTACTGATGCATGTTATAATAGATTCATGCTCAAAGAGTAAATCCTAATCCAATAGTATACTGCCACCTACTGATGCATGTTATAATAGATTCATGCTCAAAGAGGAAATCCTAATCCAATAGTATACTGCCACCTAGTGGTGTATGTGATAATAGATTCATGCTCAAAGAGGAAATCCTAATCCAATAGTATACTGCCACCTAGTGGTGTATGTGATAATAGATTCATGCTCAAAGAGGAAATCCTAATCCAATAGTATACTGCCACCTAGTGGTGAATGTTATAATAGATTCATGCTCAAAGAGGAAATCCTAATCCAATAGTATACTGCCACCTAGTGGTGCATGTGATAATAGATTCATGCTCAAAGAGGAAATCCTAATCCAATAGTATACTGCCACCTAGTGGTGCATGTTATAATAGATTCATGCTCAAAGAGGAAATCCTAATCCAATAGTATACTGCCACCTACTGATGCATGTTATAATAGATTCATGCTCAAAAAGTAAATCCTAATCCAATAGTATACTGCCACCTACTGATGCATGTTATAATAGATTCATGCTCAAAGAGGAAATCCTAATCCAATAGTATACTGCCACCTAGTGGTGTATGTGATAATAGATTCATGCTCAAAGAGGAAATCCTAATCCAATAGTATACTGCCACCTAGTGGTGTATGTGATAATAGATTCATGCTCAAAGAGGAAATCCTAATCCAATAGTATACTGCCACCTAGTGGTGAATGTTATAATAGATTCATGCTCAAAGAGGAAATCCTAATCCAATAGTATACTGCCACCTAGTGGTGTATGTGATAATAGATTCATGCTCAAAGAGGAAATCCTAATCCAATAGTATACTGCCACCTAGTGGTGTATGTGATAATAGATTCATGCTCAAAGAGGAAATCCTAATCCAATAGTATACTGCCACCTAGTGGTGAATGTTATAATAGATTCATGCTCAAAGAGGAAATCCTAATCCAATAGTATACTGCCACCTAGTGGTGTATGTGATAATAGATTCATGCTCAAAGAGGAAATCCTAATCCAATAGTATACTGCCACCTACTGATGCATGTTATAATAGATTCATGCTCAAAGAGGAAATCCTAATCCAATACTATACTGCCACCTAGTGGTGCATGTTATAATAGATTCATGCTCAAAGAGGAAATCCTAATCCAATACTATACTGCCACCTACTGATGCATGTTATAATAGATTCATGCTCAAAGAGTAAATCCTAATCCAATAGTATACTGCCACCTAGTGGTGTATGTGATAATAGATTCATGCTCAAAGAGGAAATCCTAATCCAATAGAATACTGCCACCTAGTGGTCTATGTGATAATAGATTCATGCTCAAAGAGGAAATCCTAATCCAATAGTATACTGCCACCTAGTGGTGAATGTTATAATAGATTCATGCTCAAAGAGGAAATCCTAATCCAATAGTATACTGCCACCTAGTGGTGCATGTTATAATAGATTCATGCTCAAAAAGTAAATCCTAATCCAATAGTATACTGGCACCTACTGATGCATGTTATAATAGATTCATGCTCAAAGAGGAAATCCTAATCCAATAGTATACTGCCACCTACTGATGCATGTTATAATAGATTCATGCTCAAAAAGTAAATCCTAATCCAATAGTATACTGGCACCTACTGATGCATGTTATAATAGATTCATGCTCAAAGAGGAAATCCTAATCCAATAGTATACTGCCACCTAGTGGTGTATGTGATAATAGATTCATGCTCAAAGAGGAAATCCTAATCCAATAGTATACTGCCACCTAGTGGTGTATGTGATAATAGATTCATGCTCAAAGAGGAAATCCTAATCCAATAGTATACTGCCACCTAGTGGTGAATGTTATAATAGATTCATGCTCAAAGAGGAAATCCTAATCCAATAGTATACTGCCACCTAGTGGTGAATGTTATAATAGATTCATGCTCAAAGAGGAAATCCTAATCCAATAGTATACTGCCACCTAGTGGTGAATGTTATAATAGATTCATGCTCAAAGAGGAAATCCTAATCCAATAGTATACTGCCACCTAGTGGTGCATGTTATAGTAGATTCATGCTCAAAGAGGAAATCCTAATCCAATAGTATACTGCCACCTAGTGGTGTATGTGATAATAGATTCATGCTCAAAGAGGAAATCCTACTCCAATAGTATACTGCCACCTAGTGGTGAATGTTATAATAGATTCATGCTCAAAGAGGAAATCCTAATCCAATAGTATACTGCCACCTAGTGGTGTATGTGATAATAGATTCATGCTCAAAGAGGAAATCCTAATCCAATAGTATACTGCCACCTAGTGGTGTATGTGATAATAGATTCATGCTCAAAGAGGAAATCCTAATCCAATAGTATACTGCCACCTAGTGGTGAATGTTATAATAGATTCATGCTCAAAGAGGAAATCCTAATCCAATAGTATACTGCCACCTAGTGGTGTATGTGATAATAGATTCATGCTCAAAGAGGAAATCCTAATCCAATAGTATACTGCCACCTAGTGGTGAATGTTATAATAGATTCATGCTCAAAGAGGAAATCCTAATCCAATAGTATACTGCCACCTACTGATGCATGTTATAATAGATTCATGCTCAAAGAGGAAATCCTAATCCAATAGTATACTGCCACCTAGTGGTGCATGTGATAATAGATTCATGCTCAAAGAGGAAATCCTAATCCAATAGTATACTGCCACCTACTGATGCATGTTATAATAGATTCATGCTCAAAGAGTAAATCCTAATCCAATAGTATACTGCCACCTACTGATGCATGTTATAATAGATTCATGCTCAAAGAGGAAATCCTAATCCAATAGTATACTGCCACCTAGTGGTGTATGTGATAATAGATTCATGCTCAAAGAGGAAATCCTAATCCAATAGTATACTGCCACCTAGTGGTGTATGTGATAATAGATTCATGCTCAAAGAGGAAATCCTAATCCAATAGTATACTGCCACCTAGTGGTGAATGTTATAATAGATTCATGCTCAAAAAGTAAATCCTAATCCAATAGTATACTGCCACCTACTGATGCATGTTATAATAGATTCATGCTCAAAGAGGAAATCCTAATCCAATAGTATACTGCCACCTAGTGGTGTATGTGATAATAGATTCATGCTCAAAGAGGAAATCCTAATCCAATAGTATACTGCCACCTAGTGGTGTATGTGATAATAGATTCATGCTCAAAGAGGAAATCCTAATCCAATAGTATACTGCCACCTAGTGGTGAATGTTATAATAGATTCATGCTCAAAGAGGAAATCCTAATCCAATAGTATACTGCCACCTAGTGGTGTATGTGATAATAGATTCATGCTCAAAGAGGAAATCCTAATCCAATAGTATACTGCCACCTAGTGGTGTATGTGATAATAGATTCATGCTCAAAGAGGAAATCCTAATCCAATAGTATACTGCCACCTAGTGGTGAATGTTATAATAGATTCATGCTCAAAGAGGAAATCCTAATCCAATAGTATACTGCCACCTAGTGGTGTATGTGATAATAGATTCATGCTCAAAGAGGAAATCCTAATCCAATAGTATACTGCCACCTACTGATGCATGTTATAATAGATTCATGCTCAAAGAGGAAATCCTAATCCAATACTATACTGCCACCTAGTGGTGCATGTTATAATAGATTCATGCTCAAAGAGGAAATCCTAATCCAATACTATACTGCCACCTACTGATGCATGTTATAATAGATTCATGCTCAAAGAGTAAATCCTAATCCAATAGTATACTGCCACCTAGTGGTGGATGTGATAATAGATTCATGCTCAAAGAGGAAATCCTAATCCAATAGAATACTGCCACCTAGTGGTCTATGTGATAATAGATTCATGCTCAAAGAGGAAATCCTAATCCAATAGTATACTGCCACCTAGTGGTGAATGTTATAATAGATTCATGCTCAAAGAGGAAATCCTAATCCAATAGTATACTGCCACCTAGTGGTGCATGTGATAATAGATTCATGCTCAAAGAGGAAATCCTAATCCAATAGTATACTGCCACCTAGTGGTGCATGTTATAATAGATTCATGCTCAAAGAGGAAATCCTAATCCAATAGTATACTGCCACCTACTGATGCATGTTATAATAGATTCATGCTCAAAAAGTAAATCCTAATCCAATAGTATACTGGCACCTACTGATGCATGTTATAATAGATTCATGCTCAAAGAGGAAATCCTAATCCAATAGTATACTGCCACCTAGTGGTGTATGTGATAATAGATTCATGCTCAAAGAGGAAATCCTAATCCAATAGTATACTGCCACCTAGTGGTGTATGTGATAATAGATTCATGCTCAAAGAGGAAATCCTAATCCAATAGTATACTGCCACCTAGTGGTGAATGTTATAATAGATTCATGCTCAAAGAGGAAATCCTAATCCAATAGTATACTGCCACCTAGTGGTGAATGTTATAATAGATTCATGCTCAAAGAGGAAATCCTAATCCAATAGTATACTGCCACCTAGTGGTGCATGTGATAATAGATTCATGCTCAAAGAGGAAATCCTAATCCAATAGTATACTGCCACCTAGTGGTGAATGTTATAATAGATTCATGCTCAAAGAGTAAATCCTAATCCAATAGTATACTGCCACCTAGTGGTGTATGTGATAATAGATTCATGCTCAAAGAGGAAATCCTAATCCAATAGTATACTGCCACCTACTGATGCATGTTATAATAGATTCATGCTCAAAGAGGAAATCCTAATCCAATAGTATACTGCCACCTAGTGGTGCATGTGATAATAGATTCATGCTCAAAGAGGAAATCCTAATCCAATAGTATACTGCCACCTACTGATGCATGTTATAATAGATTCATGCTCAAAAAGTAAATCCTAATCCAATAGTATACTGCCACCTAGTGGTGTATGTGATAATAGATTCATGCTCAAAGAGGAAATCCTAATCCAATAGTATACTGCCACCTAGTGGTGAATGTTATAATAGATTCATGCTCAAAGAGGAAATCCTAATCCAATAGTATACTGCCACCTAGTGGTGTATGTGATAATAGATTCATGCTCAAAGAGGAAATCCTAATCCAATAGTATACTGCCACCTAGTGGTGTATGTGATAATAGATTCATGCTCAAAGAGGAAATCCTAATCCAATAGTATACTGCCACCTAGTGGTGCATGTGATAATAGATTCATGCTCAAAGAGGAAATCCTAATCCAATAGTATACTGCCACCTACTGATGCATGTTATAATAGATTCATGCTCAAAAAGTAAATCCTAATCCAATAGTATACTGCCACCTACTGATGCATGTTATAATAGATTCATGCTCAAAGAGGAAATCCTAATCCAATAGTATACTGCCACCTAGTGGTGTATGTGATAATAGATTCATGCTCAAAGAGGAAATCCTAATCCAATAGTATACTGCCACCTAGTGGTGTATGTGATAATAGATTCATGCTCAAAGAGGAAATCCTAATCCAATAGTATACTGCCACCTAGTGGTGAATGTTATAATAGATTCATGCTCAAAGAGGAAATCCTAATCCAATAGTATACTGCCACCTAGTGTTGTATGTGATAATAGATTCATGCTCAAAGAGGAAATCCTAATCCAATAGTATACTGCCACCTAGTGTTAAATGTTATAATAGATTCATGCTCAAAGAGGAAATCCTAATCCAATAGTATACTGCCACCTACTGATGCATGTTATAATAGATTCATGCTCAAAGAGGAAATCCTAATCCAATAGTATACTGCCACCTAGTGGTGCATGTGATAATAGATTCATGCTCAAAGAGGAAATCCTAATCCAATAGTATACTGCCACCTAGTGGTGCATGTTATAATAGATTCATGCTCAAAGAGGAAATCCTAATCCAATAGTATACTGCCACCTACTGATGCATGTTATAATAGATTCATGCTCAAAGAGGAAATCCTAATCCAATAGTATACTGCCACCTAGTGGTGTATGTGATAATAGATTCATGCTCAAAGAGGAAATCCTAATCCAATAGAATACTGCCACCTAGTGGTCTATGTGATAATAGATTCATGCTCAAAGAGGAAATCCTAATCCAATAGTATACTGCCACCTAGTGGTGAATGTTATAATAGATTCATGCTCAAAGAGGAAATCCTAATCCAATAGTATACTGCCACCTAGTGGTGCATGTGATAATAGATTCATGCTCAAAGAGGAAATCCTAATCCAATAGTATACTGCCACCTAGTGGTGCATGTTATAATAGATTCATGCTCAAAGAGGAAATCCTAATCCAATAGTATACTGCCACCTACTGATGCATGTTATAATAGATTCATGCTCAAAAAGTAAATCCTAATCCAATAGTATACTGGCACCTACTGATGCATGTTATAATAGATTCATGTTCAAAGAGGAAATCCTAATCCAATAGTATACTGCCACCTAGTGGTGTATGTGATAATAGATTCATGCTCAAAGAGGAAATCCTAATCCAATAGTATACTGCCACCTAGTGGTGTATGTGATAATAGATTCATGCTCAAAGAGGAAATCCTAATCCAATAGTATACTGCCACCTAGTGGTGAATGTTATAATAGATTCATGCTCAAAGAGGAAATCCTAATCCAATAGTATACTGCCACCTAGTGGTGAATGTTATAATAGATTCATGCTCAAAGAGGAAATCCTAATCCAATAGTATACTGCCACCTAGTGGTGTATGTGATAATAGATTCATGCTCAAAGAGGAAATCCTAATCCAATAGTATACTGCCACCTAGTGGTGAATGTTATAATAGATTCATGCTCAAAGAGGAAATCCTAATCCAATAGTATACTGCCACCTAGTGGTGCATGTTATAATAGATTCATGCTCAAAGAGGAAATCCTAATCCAATAGTATACTGCCACCTACTGATGCATGTTATAATAGATTCATGCTCAAAAAGTAAATCCTAATCCAATAGTATACTGGCACCTACTGATGCATGTTATAATAGATTCATGTTCAAAGAGGAAATCCTAATCCAATAGTATACTGCCACCTAGTGGTGTATGTTATAATAGATTCATGCTCAAAGAGGAAATCCTAATCCAATAGTATACTGCCACCTAGTGGTGTATGTGATAATAGATTCATGCTCAAAGAGGAAATCCTAATCCAATGGTATACTGCCACCTAGTGGTGAATGTTATAATAGATTCATGCTCAAAGAGGAAATCCTAATCCAATAGTATACTGCCACCTAGTGGTGTATGTGATAATAGATTCATGCTCAAAGAGGAAATCCTAATCCAATAGTATACTGCCACCTAGTGGTGAATGTTATAATAGATTCATGCTCAAAGAGGAAATCCTAATCCAATAGTATACTGCCACCTAGTGGTGCATGTGATAATAGATTCATGCTCAAAGAGGAAATCCTAATCCAATAGTATACTGCCACCTAGTGGTGAATGTTATAATAGATTCATGCTCAAAGAGGAAATCCTAATCCAATAGTATACTGCCACCTAGTGGTGCATGTTATAATAGATTCATGCTCAAAGAGGAAATCCTAATCCAATAGTATACTGCCACCTACTGATGCATGTTATAATAGATTCATGCTCAAAGAGTAAATCCTAATCCAATAGTATACTGCCACCTAGTGGTGTATGTGATAATAGATTCATGCTCAAAGAGGAAATCCTAATCCAATAGTATACTGCCACCTACTGATGCATGTTATAATACATTCATGCTCAAAGAGGAAATCCTAATCCAATAGTATACTGCCACCTAGTGGTGCATGTGATAATAGATTCATGCTCAAAGAGGAAATCCTAATCCAATAGTATACTGCCACCTACTGATGCATGTTATAATAGATTCATGCTCAAAAAGTAAATCCTAATCCAATAGTATACTGCCACCTACTGATGCATGTTATAATAGATTCATGCTCAAAGAGGAAATCCTAATCCAATAGTATACTGCCACCTAGTGGTGTATGTGATAATAGATTCATGCTCAAAGAGGAAATCCTAATCCAATAGTATACTGCCACCTAGTGGTGTATGTAATAATAGATTCATGCTCAAAGAGGAAATCCTAATCCAATAGTATACTGCCACCTAGTGGTGAATGTTATAATAGATTCATGCTCAAAGAGGAAATCCTAATCCAATAGTATACTGCCACCTAGTGGTGTATGTGATAATAGATTCATGCTCAAAGAGGAAATCCTAATCCAATAGTATACTGCCACCTAGTGGTGCATGTGATAATAGATTCATGTTCAAAGAGGAAATCCTAATCCAATAGTATACTGCCACCTACTGATGCATGTTATAATAGATTCATGCTCAAAAAGTAAATCCTAATCCAATAGTATACTGCCACCTACTGATGCATGTTATAATAGATTCATGCTCAAAGAGGAAATCCTAATCCAATAGTATACTGCCACCTAGTGGTGTATGTGATAATAGATTCATGCTCAAAGAGGAAATCCTAATCCAATAGTATACTGCCACCTAGTGGTGTATGTGATAATAGATTCATGCTCAAAGAGGAAATCCTAATCCAATAGTATACTGCCACCTAGTGGTGAATGTTATAATAGATTCATGCTCAAAGAGGAAATCCTAATCCAATAGTATACTGCCACCTAGTGTTGTATGTGATAATAGATTCATGCTCAAAGAGGAAATCCTAATCCAATAGTATACTGCCACCTAGTGGTGAATGTTATAATAGATTCATGCTCAAAGAGGAAATCCTAATCCAATAGTATACTGCCACCTACTGATGCAAGTTATAATAGATTCATGCTCAAAGAGGAAATCCTAATCCAATAGTATACTGCCACCTAGTGGTGCATGTGATAATAGATTCATGCTCAAAGAGGAAATCCTAATCCAATAGTATACTGCCACCTAGTGGTGCATGTTATAATAGATTCATGCTCAAAGAGGAAATCCTAATCCAATAGTATACTGCCACCTACTGATGCATGTTATAATAGATTCATGCTCAAAGAGGAAATCCTAATCCAATAGTATACTGCCACCTAGTGGTGTATGTTATAATAGATTCATGCTCAAAGAGGAAATCCTAATCCAATAGTATACTGCCACCTAGTGGTGTATGTGATAATAGATTCATGCTCAAAGAGGAAATCCTAATCCAATAGTATACTGCCACCTAGTGGTGAATGTTATAATAGATTCATGCTCAAAGAGTAAATCCTAATCCAATAGTATACTGCCACCTACTGATGCATGTTATAATAGATTCATGCTCAAAGAGGAAATCCTAATCCAATAGTATACTGCCACCTAGTGGTGCATGTGATAATAGATTCATGCTCAAAGAGGAAATCCTAATCCAATAGTATACTGCCACCTAGTGGTGAATGTTATAATAGATTCATGCTCAAAGAGGAAATCCTAATCCAATAGTATACTGCCACCTAGTGGTGCATGTTATAATAGATTCATGCTCAAAGAGGAAATCCTAATCCAATAGTATACTGCCACCTACTGATGCATGTTATAATAGATTCATGCTCAAAGAGTAAATCCTAATCCAATAGTATACTGCCACCTACTGATGCATGTTATAATAGATTCATGCTCAAAGAGGAAATCCTAATCCAATAGTATACTGCCACCTAGTGGTGTATGTGATAATAGATTCATGCTCAAAGAGGAAATCCTAATCCAATAGTATACTGCCACCTAGTGGTGTATGTGATAATAGATTCATGCTCAAAGAGGAAATCCTAATCCAATAGTATACTGCCACCTAGTGGTGAATGTTATAATAGATTCATGCTCAAAGAGGAAATCCTAATCCAATAGTATACTGCCACCTACTGATGCATGTTATAATAGATTCATGCTCAAAGAGGAAATCCTAATCCAATAGTATACTGCCACCTAGTGGTGCATGTTATAATAGATTCATGCTCAAAGAGTAAATCCTAATCCAATAGTATACTGCCACCTACTGATGCATGTTATAATAGATTCATGCTCAAAGAGGAAATCCTAATCCAATAGTATACTGCCACCTAGTGGTGTATGTGATAATAGATTCATGCTCAAAGAGGAAATCCTAATCCAATAGTATACTGCCACCTAGTGGTGTATGTGATAATAGATTCATGCTCAAAGAGGAAATCCTAATCCAATAGTATACTGCCACCTAGTGGTGAATGTTATAATAGATTCATGCTCAAAGAGGAAATCCTAATCCAATAGTATACTGCCACCTAGTGTTGTATGTGATAATAGATTCATGCTCAAAGAGGAAATCCTAATCCAATAGTATACTGCCACCTAGTGTTAAATGTTATAATAGATTCATGCTCAAAGAGGAAATCCTAATCCAATAGTATACTGCCACCTACTGATGCATGTTATAATAGATTCATGCTCAAAGAGGAAATCCTAATCCAATAGTATACTGCCACCTAGTGGTGCATGTGATAATAGATTCATGCTCAAAGAGGAAATCCTAATCCAATAGTATACTGCCACCTAGTGGTGCATGTTATAATAGATTCATGCTCAAAGAGGAAATCCTAATCCAATAGTATACTGCCACCTACTGATGCATGTTATAATAGATTCATGCTCAAAGAGGAAATCCTAATCCAATAGTATACTGCCACCTAGTGGTGTATGTGATAATAGATTCATGCTCAAAGAGGAAATCCTAATCCAATAGAATACTGCCACCTAGTGGTCTATGTGATAATAGATTCATGCTCAAAGAGGAAATCCTAATCCAATAGTATACTGCCACCTAGTGGTGAATGTTATAATAGATTCATGCTCAAAGAGGAAATCCTAATCCAATAGTATACTGCCACCTAGTGGTGCATGTGATAATAGATTCATGCTCAAAGAGGAAATCCTAATCCAATAGTATACTGCCACCTAGTGGTGCATGTTATAATAGATTCATGCTCAAAGAGGAAATCCTAATCCAATAGTATACTGCCACCTACTGATGCATGTTATAATAGATTCATGCTCAAAAAGTAAATCCTAATCCAATAGTATACTGGCACCTACTGATGCATGTTATAATAGATTCATGTTCAAAGAGGAAATCCTAATCCAATAGTATACTGCCACCTAGTGGTGTATGTGATAATAGATTCATGCTCAAAGAGGAAATCCTAATCCAATAGTATACTGCCACCTAGTGGTGTATGTGATAATAGATTCATGCTCAAAGAGGAAATCCTAATCCAATAGTATACTGCCACCTAGTGGTGAATGTTATAATAGATTCATGCTCAAAGAGGAAATCCTAATCCAATAGTATACTGCCACCTAGTGGTGAATGTTATAATAGATTCATGCTCAAAGAGGAAATCCTAATCCAATAGTATACTGCCACCTAGTGGTGTATGTGATAATAGATTCATGCTCAAAGAGGAAATCCTAATCCAATAGTATACTGCCACCTAGTGGTGAATGTTATAATAGATTCATGCTCAAAGAGGAAATCCTAATCCAATAGTATACTGCCACCTAGTGGTGCATGTTATAATAGATTCATGCTCAAAGAGGAAATCCTAATCCAATAGTATACTGCCACCTACTGATGCATGTTATAATAGATTCATGCTCAAAAAGTAAATCCTAATCCAATAGTATACTGGCACCTACTGATGCATGTTATAATAGATTCATGTTCAAAGAGGAAATCCTAATCCAATAGTATACTGCCACCTAGTGGTGTATGTTATAATAGATTCATGCTCAAAGAGGAAATCCTAATCCAATAGTATACTGCCACCTAGTGGTGTATGTGATAATAGATTAATGCTCAAAGAGGAAATCCTAATCCAATGGTATACTGCCACCTAGTGGTGAATGTTATAATAGATTCATGCTCAAAGAGGAAATCCTAATCCAATAGTATACTGCCACCTAGTGGTGTATGTGATAATAGATTCATGCTCAAAGAGGAAATCCTAATCCAATAGTATACTGCCACCTAGTGGTGAATGTTATAATAGATTCATGCTCAAAGAGGAAATCCTAATCCAATAGTATACTGCCACCTAGTGGTGCATGTGATAATAGATTCATGCTCAAAGAGGAAATCCTAATCCAATAGTATACTGCCACCTAGTGGTGAATGTTATAATAGATTCATGCTCAAAGAGGAAATCCTAATCCAATAGTATACTGCCACCTAGTGGTGCATGTTATAATAGATTCATGCTCAAAGAGGAAATCCTAATCCAATAGTATACTGCCACCTACTGATGCATGTTATAATAGATTCATGCTCAAAGAGTAAATCCTAATCCAATAGTATACTGCCACCTAGTGGTGTATGTGATAATAGATTCATGCTCAAAGAGGAAATCCTAATCCAATAGTATACTGCCACCTACTGATGCATGTTATAATACATTCATGCTCAAAGAGGAAATCCTAATCCAATAGTATACTGCCACCTAGTGGTGTATGTGATAATAGATTCATGCTCAAAGAGGAAATCCTAATCCAATAGTATACTGCCACCTAGTGGTGTATGTAATAATAGATTCATGCTCAAAGAGGAAATCCTAATCCAATAGTATACTGCCACCTAGTGGTGAATGTTATAATAGATTCATGCTCAAAGAGGAAATCCTAATCCAATAGTATACTGCCACCTAGTGGTGTATGTGATAATAGATTCATGCTCAAAGAGGAAATCCTAATCCAATAGTATACTGCCACCTAGTGGTGCATGTGATAATAGATTCATGTTCAAAGAGGAAATCCTAATCCAATAGTATACTGCCACCTACTGATGCATGTTATAATAGATTCATGCTCAAAAAGTAAATCCTAATCCAATAGTATACTGCCACCTACTGATGCATGTTATAATAGATTCATGCTCAAAGAGGAAATCCTAATCCAATAGTATACTGCCACCTAGTGGTGTATGTGATAATAGATTCATGCTCAAAGAGGAAATCCTAATCCAATAGTATACTGCCACCTAGTGGTGTATGTGATAATAGATTCATGCTCAAAGAGGAAATCCTAATCCAATAGTATACTGCCACCTAGTGGTGAATGTTATAATAGATTCATGCTCAAAGAGGAAATCCTAATCCAATAGTATACTGCCACCTAGTGTTGTATGTGATAATAGATTCATGCTCAAAGAGGAAATCCTAATCCAATAGTATACTGCCACCTAGTGGTGAATGTTATAATAGATTCATGCTCAAAGAGGAAATCCTAATCCAATAGTATACTGCCACCTACTGATGCAAGTTATAATAGATTCATGCTCAAAGAGGAAATCCTAATCCAATAGTATACTGCCACCTAGTGGTGCATGTGATAATAGATTCATGCTCAAAGAGGAAATCCTAATCCAATAGTATACTGCCACCTAGTGGTGCATGTTATAATAGATTCATGCTCAAAGAGGAAATCCTAATCCAATAGTATACTGCCACCTACTGATGCATGTTATAATAGATTCATGCTCAAAGAGGAAATCCTAATCCAATAGTATACTGCCACCTAGTGGTGTATGTTATAATAGATTCATGCTCAAAGAGGAAATCCTAATCCAATAGTATACTGCCACCTAGTGGTGTATGTGATAATAGATTCATGCTCAAAGAGGAAATCCTAATCCAATAGTATACTGCCACCTAGTGGTGAATGTTATAATAGATTCATGCTCAAAGAGTAAATCCTAATCCAATAGTATACTGCCACCTACTGATGCATGTTATAATAGATTCATGCTCAAAGAGGAAATCCTAATCCAATAGTATACTGCCACCTAGTGGTGCATGTGATAATAGATTCATGCTCAAAGAGGAAATCCTAATCCAATAGTATACTGCCACCTAGTGGTGAATGTTATAATAGATTCATGCTCAAAGAGGAAATCCTAATCCAATAGTATACTGCCACCTAGTGGTGCATGTTATAATAGATTCATGCTCAAAGAGGAAATCCTAATCCAATAGTATACTGCCACCTACTGATGCATGTTATAATAGATTCATGCTCAAAGAGTAAATCCTAATCCAATAGTATACTGCCACCTACTGATGCATGTTATAATAGATTCATGCTCAAAGAGGAAATCCTAATCCAATAGTATACTGCCACCTAGTGGTGTATGTGATAATAGATTCATGCTCAAAGAGGAAATCCTAATCCAATAGTATACTGCCACCTAGTGGTGTATGTGATAATAGATTCATGCTCAAAGAGGAAATCCTAATCCAATAGTATACTGCCACCTAGTGCTGAATGTTATAATAGATTCATGCTCAAAGAGGAAATCCTAATCCAATAGTATACTGCCACCTACTGATGCATGTTATAATAGATTCATGCTCAAAGAGGAAATCCTAATCCAATAGTATACTGCCACCTAGTGGTGCATGTTATAATAGATTCATGCTCAAAGAGTAAATCCTAATCCAATAGTATACTGCCACCTACTGATGCATGTTATAATAGATTCATGCTCAAAGAGGAAATCCTAATCCAATAGTATACTGCCACCTAGTGGTGTATGTGATAATAGATTCATGCTCAAAGAGGAAATCCTAATCCAATAGTATACTGCCACCTAGTGGTGTATGTGATAATAGATTCATGCACAAAGAGGAAATCCTAATCCAATAGTATACTGCCACCTAGTGGTGAATGTTATAATAGATTCATGCTCAAAGAGGAAATCCTAATCCAATAGTATACTGCCACCTAGTGGTGCATGTGATAATAGATTCATGCTCAAAGAGGAAATCCTAATCCAATAGTATACTGCCACCTAGTGGTGCATGTTATAATAGATTCATGCTCAAAGAGGAAATCCTAATCCAATAGTATACTGCCACCTACTGATGCATGTTATAATAGATTCATGCTCAAAAAGTAAATCCTAATCCAATAGTATACTGCCACCTACTGATGCATGTTATAATAGATTCATGCTCAAAGAGGAAATCCTAATCCAATAGTATACTGCCACCTAGTGGTGTATATGATAATAGATTCATGCTCAAAGAGGAAATCCTAATCCAATAGTATACTGCCACCTAGTGGTGTATGTGATAATAGATTCATGCTCAAAGAGGAAATCCTAATCCAATAGTATACTGCCACCTAGTGGTGAATGTTATAATAGATTCATGCTCAAAGAGGAAATCCTAATCCAATAGTATACTGCCACCTAGTGGTGTATGTGATAATAGATTCATGCTCAAAGAGGAAATCCTAATCCAATAGTATACTGCCACCTAGTGGTGTATGTGATAATAGATTCATGCTCAAAGAGGAAATCCTAATCCAATAGTATACTGCCACCTAGTGGTGTATGTGATAATAGATTCATGCTCAAAGAGGAAATCCTAATCCAATAGTATACTGCCACCTAGTGGTGTATGTGATAATAGATTCATGCTCAAAGAGGAAATCCTAATCCAATAGTATACTGCCACCTAGTGGTGAATGTTATAATAGATTCATGCTCAAAGAGGAAATCCTAATCCAATAGTATACTGCCACCTAGTGGTGTATGTGATAATAGATTCATGCTCAAAGAGGAAATCCTAATCCAATAGTATACTGCCACCTAGTGGTGTATGTGATAATAGATTCATGCTCAAAGAGGAAATCCTAATCCAATAGTATACTGCCACCTAGTGGTGAATGTTATAATAGATTCATGCTCAAAGAGGAAATCCTAATCCAATAGTATACTGCCACCTAGTGGTGTATGTGATAATAGATTCATGCTCAAAGAGGAAATCCTAATCCAATAGTATACTGCCACCTAGTGGTGAATGTTATAATAGATTCATGCTCAAAGAGGAAATCCTAATCCAATAGTATACTGCCACCTACTGATGCATGTTATAATAGATTCATGCTCAAAGAGGAAATCCTAATCCAATACTATACTGCCACCTAGTGGTGCATGTTATAATAGATTCATGCTCAAAGAGTAAATCCTAATCCAATAGTATACTGCCACCTACTGATGCATGTTATAATAGATTCATGCTCAAAGAGGAAATCCTAATCCAATAGTATACTGCCACCTAGTGGTGTATGTGATAATAGATTCATGCTCAAAGAGGAAATCCTAATCCAATAGTATACTGCCACCTAGTGGTGTATGTGATAATAGATTCATGCTCAAAGAGGAAATCCTAATCCAATAGTATACTGCCACCTAGTGGTGAATGTTATAATAGATTCATGCTCAAAGAGGAAATCCTAATCCAATAGTATACTGCCACCTTGTGGTGCATGTGATAATAGATTCATGCTCAAAGAGGAAATCCTAATCCAATAGTATACTGCCACCTAGTGGTGCATGTTATAATAGATTCATGCTCAAAGAGGAAATCCTAATCCAATAGTATACTGCCACCTACTGATGCATGTTATAATAGATTCATGCTCAAAAAGTAAATCCTAATCCAATAGTATACTGCCACCTACTGATGCATGTTATAATAGATTCATGCTCAAAGAGGAAATCCTAATCCAATAGTATACTGCCACCTAGTGGTGTATGTGATAATAGATTCATGCTCAAAGAGGAAATCCTAATCCAATAGTATACTGCCACCTAGTGGTGTATGTGATAATAGATTCATGCTCAAAGAGGAAATCCTAATCCAATAGTATACTGCCACCTAGTGGTGAATGTTATAATAGATTCATGCTCAAAGAGGAAATCCTAATCCAATAGTATACTGCCACCTAGTGGTGTATGTGATAATAGATTCATGCTCAAAGAGGAAATCCTAATCCAATAGTATACTGCCACCTAGTGGTGAATGTTATAATAGATTCATGCTCAAAGAGGAAATCCTAATCCAATAGTATACTGCCACCTACTGATGCATGTTATAATAGATTCATGCTCAAAGAGGAAATCCTAATCCAATAGTATACTGCCACCTACTGATGCATGTTATAATAGATTCATGCTCAAAGAGTAAATCCTAATCCAATAGTATACTGCCACCTACTGATGCATGTTATAATAGATTCATGCTCAAAGAGGAAATCCTAATCCAATAGTATACTGCCACCTAGTGGTGCATGTGATAATAGATTCATGCTCAAAGAGGAAATCCTAATCCAATAGTATACTGCCACCTAGTGGTGCATGTTATAATAGATTCATGCTCAAAGAGGAAATCCTAATCCAATAGTATACTGCCACCTAGTGGTGTATGTGATAATAGATTCATGCTCAAAGAGGAAATCCTAATCCAATAGTATACTGCCACCTAGTGGTGTATGTGATAATAGATTCATGCTCAAAGAGGAAATCCTACTCCAATAGTATACTGCCACCTAGTGGTGTATGTGATAATAGATTCATGCTCAAAGAGGAAATCCTACTCCAATAGTATACTGCCACCTAGTGGTGTATGTGATAATAGATTCATGCTCAAAGAGGAAATCCTAATCCAATAGTATACTGCCACCTAGTGGTGTATGTGATAATAGATTCATGCTCAAAGAGGAAATCCTAATCCAATAGTATACTGCCACCTAGTGGTGAATGTTATAATAGATTCATGCTCAAAGAGGAAATCCTAATCCAATAGTATACTGCCACCTAGTGGTGTATGTGATAATAGATTCATGCTCAAAGAGGAAATCCTAATCCAATAGTATACTGCCACCTAGTGGTGTATGTGATAATAGATTCATGCTCAAAGAGGAAATCCTAATCCAATAGTATACTGCCACCTAGTGGTGAATGTTATAATAGATTCATGCTCAAAGAGGAAATCCTAATCCAATAGTATACTGCCACCTAGTGGTGTATGTGATAATAGATTCATGCTCAAAGAGGAAATCCTAATCCAATAGTATACTGCCACCTAGTGGTGAATGTTATAATAGATTCATGCTCAAAGAGGAAATCCTAATCCAATAGTATACTGCCACCTACTGATGCATGTTATAATAGATTCATGCTCAAAGAGGAAATCCTAATCCAATACTATACTGCCACCTAGTGGTGCATGTTATAATAGATTCATGCTCAAAGAGTAAATCCTAATCCAATAGTATACTGCCACCTACTGATGCATGTTATAATAGATTCATGCTCAAAGAGGAAATCCTAATCCAATAGTATACTGCCACCTAGTGGTGTATGTGATAATAGATTCATGCTCAAAGAGGAAATCCTAATCCAATAGTATACTGCCACCTAGTGGTGTATGTGATAATAGATTCATGCTCAAAGAGGAAATCCTAATCCAATAGTATACTGCCACCTAGTGGTGAATGTTATAATAGATTCATGCTCAAAGAGGAAATCCTAATCCAATAGTATACTGCCACCTTGTGGTGCATGTGATAATAGATTCATGCTCAAAGAGGAAATCCTAATCCAATAGTATACTGCCACCTAGTGGTGCATGTTATAATAGATTCATGCTCAAAGAGGAAATCCTAATCCAATAGTATACTGCCACCTACTGATGCATGTTATAATAGATTCATGCTCAAAAAGTAAATCCTAATCCAATAGTATACTGCCACCTACTGATGCATGTTATAATAGATTCATGCTCAAAGAGGAAATCCTAATCCAATAGTATACTGCCACCTAGTGGTGTATGTGATAATAGATTCATGCTCAAAGAGGAAATCCTAATCCAATAGTATACTGCCACCTAGTGGTGTATGTGATAATAGATTCATGCTCAAAGAGGAAATCCTAATCCAATAGTATACTGCCACCTAGTGGTGAATGTTATAATAGATTCATGCTCAAAGAGGAAATCCTAATCCAATAGTATACTGCCACCTAGTGGTGTATGTGATAATAGATTCATGCTCAAAGAGGAAATCCTAATCCAATAGTATACTGCCACCTAGTGGTGAATGTTATAATAGATTCATGCTCAAAGAGGAAATCCTAATCCAATAGTATACTGCCACCTACTGATGCATGTTATAATAGATTCATGCTCAAAGAGGAAATCCTAATCCAATAGTATACTGCCACCTACTGATGCATGTTATAATAGATTCATGCTCAAAGAGTAAATCCTAATCCAATAGTATACTGCCACCTACTGATGCATGTTATAATAGATTCATGCTCAAAGAGGAAATCCTAATCCAATAGTATACTGCCACCTAGTGGTGCATGTGATAATAGATTCATGCTCAAAGAGGAAATCCTAATCCAATAGTATACTGCCACCTAGTGGTGCATGTTATAATAGATTCATGCTCAAAGAGGAAATCCTAATCCAATAGTATACTGCCACCTAGTGGTGTATGTGATAATAGATTCATGCTCAAAGAGGAAATCCTAATCCAATAGTATACTGCCACCTAGTGGTGTATGTGATAATAGATTCATGCTCAAAGAGGAAATCCTACTCCAATAGTATACTGCCACCTAGTGGTGTATGTGATAATAGATTCATGCTCAAAGAGGAAATCCTACTCCAATAGTATACTGCCACCTAGTGGTGTATGTGATAATAGATTCATGCTCAAAGAGGAAATCCTAATCCAATAGTATACTGCCACCTAGTGGTGTATGTGATAATAGATTCATGCTCAAAGAGGAAATCCTAATCCAATAGTATACTGCCACCTAGTGGTGAATGTTATAATAGATTCATGCTCAAAGAGGAAATCCTAATCCAATAGTATACTGCCACCTAGTGGTGTATGTGATAATAGATTCATGCTCAAAGAGGAAATCCTAATCCAATAGTATACTGCCACCTAGTGGTGAATGTGATAATAGATTCATGCTCAAAGAGGAAATCCTAATCCAATAGTATACTGCCACCTAGTGGTGTATGTGATAATAGATTCATGCTCAAAGAGGAAATCCTAATCCAATAGTATACTGCCACCTAGTGGTGAATGTTATAATAGATTCATGCTCAAAGAGGAAATCCTAATCCAATAGTATACTGCCACCTAGTGGTGTATGTGATAATAGATTCATGCTCAAAGAGGAAATCCTAATCCAATAGTATACTGCCACCTAGTGGTGAATGTTATAATAGATTCATGCTCAAAGAGGAAATCCTAATCCAATAGTATACTGCCACCTACTGATGCATGTTATAATAGATTCATGCTCAAAGAGGAAATCCTAATCCAATAGTATACTGCCACCTACTGATGCATGTTATAATAGATTCATGCTCAAAGAGTAAATCCTAATCCAATAGTATACTGCCACCTACTGATGCATGTTATAATAGATTCATGCTCAAAGAGGAAATCCTAATCCAATAGTATACTGCCACCTAGTGGTGCATGTGATAATAGATTCATGCTCAAAGAGGAAATCCTAATCCAATAGTATACTGCCACCTAGTGGTGCATGTTATAATAGATTCATGCTCAAAGAGGAAATCCTAATCCAATAGTATACTGCCACCTACTGATGCATGTTATAATAGATTCATGCTCAAAAAATAAATCCTAATCCAATAGTATACTGCCACCTACTGATGCATGTTATAATAGATTCATGCTCAAAGAGGAAATCCTAATCCAATAGTATACTGCCACCTAGTGGTGTATGTGATAATAGATTCATGCTCAAAGAGGAAATCCTAATCCAATAGTATACTGCCACCTAGTGGTGTATGTGATAATAGATTCATGCTCAAAGAGGAAATCCTACTCCAATAGTATACTGCCACCTAGTGGTGTATGTGATAATAGATTCATGCTCAAAGAGGAAATCCTACTCCAATAGTATACTGCCACCTAGTGGTGTATGTGATAATAGATTCATGCTCAAAGAGGAAATCCTAATCCAATAGTATACTGCCACCTAGTGGTGTATGTGATAATAGATTCATGCTCAAAGAGGAAATCCTAATCCAATAGTATACTGCCACCTAGTGGTGTATGTGATAATAGATTCATGCTCAAAGAGGAAATCCTACTCCAACAGTATACTGCCACCTAGTGGTGTATGTGATAATAGATTCATGCTCAAAGAGGAAATCCTACTCCAATAGTATACTGCCACCTAGTGGTGAATGTTATAATAGATTCATGCTCAAAGAGGAAATCCTAATCCAATAGTATACTGCCACCTAGTGGTGTATGTGATACTAGATTCATGCTCAAAGAGGAAATCCTAATCCAATAGTATACTGCCACCTAGTGGTGTATGTGATAATAGATTCATGCTCAAAGAGGAAATCCTAATCCAATAGTATACTGCCACCTAGTGGTGAATGTTATAATAGATTCATGCTCAAAGAGGAAATCCTAATCCAATAGTATACTGCCACCTAGTGGTGTATGTGATAATAGATTCATGCTCAAAGAGGAAATCCTAATCCAATAGTATACTGCCACCTAGTGGTGAATGTTATAATAGATTCATGCTCAAAGAGGAAATCCTAATCCAATAGTATACTGCCACCTAGTGGTGTATGTGATAATAGATTCATGCTCAAAGAGGAAATCCTAATCCAATAGTATACTGCCACCTAGTGGTGAATGTTATAATAGATTCATGCTCAAAGAGGAAATCCTAATCCAATAGTATACTGCCACCTACTGATGCATGTTATAATAGATTCATGCTCAAAGAGGAAATCCTAATCCAATACTATACTGCCACCTAGTGGTGCATGTTATAATAGATTCATGCTCAAAGAGTAAATCCTAATCCAATAGTATACTGCCACCTACTGATGCATGTTATAATAGATTCATGCTCAAAGAGGAAATCCTAATCCAATAGTATACTGCCACCTAGTGGTGTATGTGATAATAGATTCATGCTCAAAGAGGAAATCCTAATCCAATAGTATACTGCCACCTAGTGGTGTATGTGATAATAGATTCATGCTCAAAGAGGAAATCCTAATCCAATAGTATACTGCCACCTAGTGGTGAATGTTATAATAGATTCATGCTCAAAGAGGAAATCCTAATCCAATAGTATACTGCCACCTTGTGGTGCATGTGATAATAGATTCATGCTCAAAGAGGAAATCCTAATCCAATAGTATACTGCCACCTAGTGGTGCATGTTATAATAGATTCATGCTCAAAGAGGAAATCCTAATCCAATAGTATACTGCCACCTACTGATGCATGTTATAATAGATTCATGCTCAAAAAGTAAATCCTAATCCAATAGTATACTGCCACCTACTGATGCATGTTATAATAGATTCATGCTCAAAGAGGAAATCCTAATCCAATAGTATACTGCCACCTAGTGGTGTATGTGATAATAGATTCATGCTCAAAGAGGAAATCCTAATCCAATAGTATACTGCCACCTAGTGGTGTATGTGATAATAGATTCATGCTCAAAGAGGAAATCCTAATCCAATAGTATACTGCCACCTAGTGGTGAATGTTATAATAGATTCATGCTCAAAGAGGAAATCCTAATCCAATAGTATACTGCCACCTAGTGGTGTATGTGATAATAGATTCATGCTCAAAGAGGAAATCCTAATCCAATAGTATACTGCCACCTAGTGGTGAATGTTATAATAGATTCATGCTCAAAGAGGAAATCCTAATCCAATAGTATACTGCCACCTACTGATGCATGTTATAATAGATTCATGCTCAAAGAGGAAATCCTAATCCAATAGTATACTGCCACCTACTGATGCATGTTATAATAGATTCATGCTCAAAGAGTAAATCCTAATCCAATAGTATACTGCCACCTACTGATGCATGTTATAATAGATTCATGCTCAAAGAGGAAATCCTAATCCAATAGTATACTGCCACCTAGTGGTGCATGTGATAATAGATTCATGCTCAAAGAGGAAATCCTAATCCAATAGTATACTGCCACCTAGTGGTGCATGTTATAATAGATTCATGCTCAAAGAGGAAATCCTAATCCAATAGTATACTGCCACCTACTGATGCATGTTATAATAGATTCATGCTCAAAAAATAAATCCTAATCCAATACTATACTGCCACCTACTGATGCATGTTATAATACATTCATGCTCAAAGAGGAAATCCTAATCCAATAGTATACTGCCACCTAGTGGTGAATGTTATAATAGATTCATGCTCAAAGAGGAAATCCTAATCCAATAGTATACTGCCACCTAGTGGTGTATGTGATAATAGATTCATGCTCAAAGAGGAAATCCTAATCCAATAGTATACTGCCACCTAGTGGTGTATGTGATAATAGATTCATGCTCAAAGAGGAAATCCTAATCCAATAGTATACTGCCACCTAGTGGTGTATGTGATAACAGATTCATGCTCAAAGAGGAAATCCTACTCCAATAGTATACTGCCACCTAGTGGTGTATGTGATAATAGATTCATGCTCAAAGAGGAAATCCTGCTCCAATAGTATACTGCCACCTAGTGGTGTATGTGATAATAGATTCATGCTCAAAGAGGAAATCCTAATCCAATAGTATACTGCCACCTAGTGGTGTATGTGATAATAGATTCATGCTCAAAGAGGAAATCCTAATCCAATAGTATACTGCCACCTAGTGGTGTATGTGATAATAGATTCATGCTCAAAGAGGAAATCCTACTCCAACAGTATACTGCCACCTAGTGGTGTATGTGATAATAGATTCATGCTCAAAGAGGAAATCCTACTCCAATAGTATACTGCCACCTAGTGGTGAATGTTATAATAGATTCATGCTCAAAGAGGAAATCCTAATCCAATAGTATACTGCCACCTAGTGGTGTATGTGATAATAGATTCATGCTCAAAGAGGAAATCCTAATCCAATAGTATACTGCCACCTAGTGGTGTATGTGATAATAGATTCATGCTCAAAGAGGAAATCCTAATCCAATAGTATACTGCCACCTAGTGGTGAATGTTATAATAGATTCATGCTCAAAGAGGAAATCCTAATCCAATAGTATACTGCCACCTAGTGGTGTATGTGATAATAGATTCATGCTCAAAGAGGAAATCCTAATCCAATAGTATACTGCCACCTAGTGGTGAATGTTATAATAGATTCATGCTCAAAGAGGAAATCCTAATCCAATAGTATACTGCCACCTAGTGGTGCATGTGATAATAGATTCATGCTCAAAGAGGAAATCCTAATCCAATAGTATACTGCCACCTAGTGGTGAATGTTATAATAGATTCATGCTCAAAGAGGAAATCCTAATCCAATAGTATACTGCCACCTAGTGGTGCATGTTATAATAGATTCATGCTCAAAGAGGAAATCCTAATCCAATAGTATACTGCCACCTACTGATGCATGTTATAATAGATTCATGCTCAAAGAGTAAATCCTAATCCAATAGTATACTGCCACCTACTGATGCATGTTATAATAGATTCATGCTCAAAGAGGAAATCCTAATCCAATAGTATACTGCCACCTAGTGGTGTATGTGATAATAGATTCATGCTCAAAGAGGAAATCCTAATCCAATAGTATACTGCCACCTAGTGGTGTATGTGATAATAGATTCATGCTCAAAGAGGAAATCCTAATCCAATAGTATACTGCCACCTAGTGGTGAATGTTATAATAGATTCATGCTCAAAGAGGAAATCCTAATCCAATAGTATACTGCCACCTAGTGGTGCATGTGATAATAGATTCATGCTCAAAGAGGAAATCCTAATCCAATAGTATACTGCCACCTAGTGGTGCATGTTATAATAGATTCATGCTCAAAGAGGAAATCCTAATCCAATAGTATACTGCCACCTACTGATGCATGTTATAATAGATTCATGCTCAAAGAGGAAATCCTAATCCAATAGTATACTGCCACCTAGTGGTGTATGTGATAATAGATTCATGCTCAAAGAGGAAATCCTAATCCAATAGTATACTGCCACCTAGTGGTGAATGTTATAATAGATTCATGCTCAAAGAGGAAATCCTAATCCAATAGTATACTGCCACCTAGTGGTGTATGTGATAATAGATTCATGCTCAAAGAGGAAATCCTAATCCAATAGTATACTGCCACCTAGTGGTGTATGTGATAATAGATTCATGCTCAAAGAGGAAATCCTAATCCAATAGTATACTGCCACCTAGTGGTGAATGTTATAATAGATTCATGCTCAAAGAGGAAATCCTAATCCAATAGTATACTGCCACCTAGTGGTGTATGTGATAATAGATTCATGCTCAAAGAGGAAATCCTAATCCAATAGTATACTGCCACCTAGTGGTGAATGTTATAATAGATTCATGCTCAAAGAGGAAATCCTAATCCAATAGTATACTGCCACCTACTGATGCATGTTATAATAGATTCATGCTCAAAGAGGAAATCCTAATCCAATAGTATACTGCCACCTAGTGGTGCATGTGATAATAGATTCATGCTCAAAGAGGAAATCCTAATCCAATAGTATACTGCCACCTACTGATGCATGTTATAATAGATTCATGCTCAAAGAGTAAATCCTAATCCAATAGTATACTGCCACCTACTGATGCATGTTATAATAGATTCATGCTCAAAGAGGAAATCCTAATCCAATAGTATACTGCCACCTAGTGGTGTATGTGATAATAGATTCATGCTCAAAGAGGAAATCCTAATCCAATAGTATACTGCCACCTAGTGGTGTATGTGATAATAGATTCATGCTCAAAGAGGAAATCCTAATCCAATAGTATACTGCCACCTAGTGGTGAATGTTATAATAGATTCATGCTCAAAGAGGAAATCCTAATCCAATAGTATACTGCCACCTAGTGGTGCATGTGATAATAGATTCATGCTCAAAGAGGAAATCCTAATCCAATAGTATACTGCCACCTAGTGGTGCATGTTATAATAGATTCATGCTCAAAGAGGAAATCCTAATCCAATAGTATACTGCCACCTACTGATGCATGTTATAATAGATTCATGCTCAAAAAGTAAATCCTAATCCAATAGTATACTGCCACCTACTGATGCATATTATAATAGATTCATGCTCAAAGAGGAAATCCTAATCCAATAGTATACTGCCACCTAGTGGTGTATGTGATAATAGATTCATGCTCAAAGAGGAAATCCTAATCCAATAGTATACTGCCACCTAGTGGTGTATGTGATAATAGATTCATGCTCAAAGAGGAAATCCTAATCCAATAGTATACTGCCACCTAGTGGTGAATGTTATAATAGATTCATGCTCAAAGAGGAAATCCTAATCCAATAGTATACTGCCACCTAGTGGTGTATGTGATAATAGATTCATGCTCAAAGAGGAAATCCTAATCCAATAGTATACTGCCACCTAGTGGTGTATGTGATAATAGATTCATGCTCAAAGAGGAAATCCTAATCCAATAGTATACTGCCACCTAGTGGTGAATGTTATAATAGATTCATGCTCAAAGAGGAAATCCTAATCCAATAGTATACTGCCACCTAGTGGTGTATGTGATAATAGATTCATGCTCAAAGAGGAAATCCTAATCCAATAGTATACTGCCACCTACTGATGCATGTTATAATAGATTCATGCTCAAAGAGGAAATCCTAATCCAATACTATACTGCCACCTAGTGGTGCATGTTATAATAGATTCATGCTCAAAGAGGAAATCCTAATCCAATACTATACTGCCACCTACTGATGCATGTTATAATAGATTCATGCTCAAAGAGTAAATCCTAATCCAATAGTATACTGCCACCTAGTGGTGTATGTGAGAATAGATTCATGCTCAAAGAGGAAATCCTAATCCAATAGAATACTGCCACCTAGTGGTCTATGTGATAATAGATTCATGCTCAAAGAGGAAATCCTAATCCAATAGTATACTGCCACCTAGTGGTGAATGTTATAATAGATTCATGCTCAAAGAGGAAATCCTAATCCAATAGTATACTGCCACCTAGTGGTGCATGTGATAATAGATTCATGCTCAAAGAGGAAATCCTAATCCAATAGTATACTGCCACCTAGTGGTGCATGTTATAATAGATTCATGCTCAAAGAGGAAATCCTAATCCAATAGTATACTGCCACCTACTGATGCATGTTATAATAGATTCATGCTCAAAAAGTAAATCCTAATCCAATAGTATACTGGCACCTACTGATGCATGTTATAATAGATTCATGCTCAAAGAGGAAATCCTAATCCAATAGTATACTGCCACCTAGTGGTGTATGTGATAATAGATTCATGCTCAAAGAGGAAATCCTAATCCAATAGTATACTGCCACCTAGTGGTGTATGTGATAATAGATTCATGCTCAAAGAGGAAATCCTAATCCAATAGTATACTGCCACCTAGTGTGAATGTTATAATAGATTCATGCTCAAAGAGGAAATCCTAATCCAATAGTATACTGCCACCTAGTGGTGTATGTGATAATAGATTCATGCTCAAAGAGGAAATCCTAATCCAATAGTATACTGCCACCTAGTGGTGAATGTTATAATAGATTCATGCTCAAAGAGGAAATCCTAATCCAATAGTATACTGCCACCTACTGATGCATGTTATAATAGATTCATGCTCAAAGAGGAAATCCTAATCCAATAGTATACTGCCACCTAGTGGTGCATGTGATAATAGATTCATGCTCAAAGAGGAAATCCTAATCCAATAGTATACTGCCACCTAGTGGTGAATGTTATAATAGATTCATGCTCAAAGAGGAAATCCTAATCCAATAGTATACTGCCACCTAGTGGTGCATGTTATAATAGATTCATGCTCAAAGAGGAAATCCTAATCCAATAGTATACTGCCACCTACTGATGCATGTTATAATAGATTCATGCTCAAAGAGTAAATCCTAATCCAATAGTATACTGCCACCTAGTGGTGTATGTGATAATAGATTCATGCTCAAAGAGGAAATCCTAATCCAATAGTATACTGCCACCTACTGATGCATGTTATAATAGATTCATGCTCAAAGAGGAAATCCTAATCCAATAGTATACTGCCACCTAGTGGTGCATGTGATAATAGATTCATGCTCAAAGAGGAAATCCTAATCCAATAGTATACTGCCACCTACTGATGCATGTTATAATAGATTCATGCTCAAAAAGTAAATCCTAATCCAATAGTATACTGCCACCTACTGATGCATGTTATAATAGATTCATGCTCAAAGAGGAAATCCTAATCCAATAGTATACTGCCACCTAGTGGTGTATGTGATAATAGATTCATGCTCAAAGAGGAAATCCTAATCCAATAGTATACTGCCACCTAGTGGTGTATGTAATAATAGATTCATGCTCAAAGAGGAAATCCTAATCCAATAGTATACTGCCACCTAGTGGTGAATGTTATAATAGATTCATGCTCAAAGAGGAAATCCTAATCCAATAGTATACTGCCACCTAGTGGTGTATGTGATAATAGATTCATGCTCAAAGAGGAAATCCTAATCCAATAGTATACTGCCACCTAGTGGTGCATGTTATAATAGATTCATGCTCAAAGAGGAAATCCTAATCCAATAGTATACTGCCACCTACTGATGCATGTTATAATAGATTCATGCTCAAAGAGTAAATCCTAATCCAATAGTATACTGCCACCTACTGATGCATGTTATAATAGATTCATGCTCAAAGAGGAAATCCTAATCCAATAGTATACTGCCACCTAGTGGTGTATGTGATAATAGATTCATGCTCAAAGAGGAAATCCTAATCCAATAGTATACTGCCACCTAGTGGTGTATGTGATAATAGATTCATGCTCAAAGAGGAAATCCTAATCCAATAGTATACTGCCACCTAGTGGTGAATGTTATAATAGATTCATGCTCAAAGAGGAAATCCTAATCCAATAGTATACTGCCACCTACTGATGCATGTTATAATAGATTCATGCTCAAAGAGGAAATCCTAATCCAATAGTATACTGCCACCTAGTGGTGCATGTGATAATAGATTCATGCTCAAAGAGGAAATCCTAATCCAATAGTATACTGCCACCTAGTGGTGTATGTTATAATAGATTCATGCTCAAAGAGGAAATCCTAATCCAATAGTATACTGCCACCTAGTGGTGCATGTTATAATAGATTCATGCTCAAAGAGGAAATCCTAATCCAATAGTATACTGCCACCTACTGATGCATGTTATAATAGATTCATGCTCAAAGAGGAAATCCTAATCCAATAGTATACTGCCACCTAGTGGTGCATGTTATAATAGATTCATGCTCAAAGAGGAAATCCTAATCCAATAGTATACTGCCACCTACTGATGCATGTTATAATAGATTCATGCTCAAAGAGTAAATCCTAATCCAATAGTATACTGCCACCTACTGATGCATGTTATAATAGATTCATGCTCAAAGAGGAAATCCTAATCCAATAGTATACTGCCACCTAGTGGTGTATGTGATAATAGATTCATGCTCAAAGAGGAAATCCTAATCCAATAGTATACTGCCACCTAGTGGTGAATGTTATAATAGATTCATGCTCAAAGAGGAAATCCTAATCCAATAGTATACTGTCACCTAGTGGTGCATGTGATAATAGATTCATGCTCAAAAAGTAAATCCTAATCCAATAGTATACTGCCACCTACTGATGCATGTTATAATAGATTCATGCTCAAAGAGGAAATCCTAATCCAATAGTATACTGCCACCTAGTGGTGTATGTGATAATAGATTCATGCTCAAAGAGGAAATCCTAATCCAATAGTATACTGCCACCTAGTGGTGTATGTGATAATAGATTCATGCTCAAAGAGGAAATCCTAATCCAATAGTATACTGCCACCTAGTGGTGAATGTTATAATAGATTCATGCTCAAAGAGGAAATCCTAATCCAATAGTATACTGCCACCTAGTGGTGTATGTGATAATAGATTCATGCTCAAAGAGGAAATCCTAATCCAATAGTATACTGCCACCTAGTGGTGTATGTGATAATAGATTCATGCTCAAAGAGGAAATCCTAATCCAATAGTATACTGCCACCTAGTGGTGAATGTTATAATAGATTCATGCTCAAAGAGGAAATCCTAATCCAATAGTATACTGCCACCTAGTGGTGTATGTGATAATAGATTCATGCTCAAAGAGGAAATCCTAATCCAATAGTATACTGCCACCTAGTGGTGCATGTGATAATAGATTCATGCTCAAAGAGGAAATCCTAATCCAATAGTATACTGCCACCTAGTGGTGAATGTTATAATAGATTCATGCTCAAAGAGGAAATCCTAATCCAATAGTATACTGCCACCTACTGATGCATGTTATAATAGATTCATGCTCAAAGAGGAAATCCTAATCCAATAGTATACTGCCACCTAGTGGTGCATGTGATAATAGATTCATGCTCAAAGAGGAAATCCTAATCCAATAGTATACTGCCACCTAGTGGTGCATGTTATAATAGATTTATGCTCAAAGAGGAAATCCTAATCCAATAGTATACTGCCACCTAGTGGTGCATGTTATAATAGATTTATGCTCAAAGAGGAAATCCTAATCCAATAGTATACTGCCACCTACTGATGCATGTTATAATAGATTCATGCTCAAAGAGGAAATCCTAATCCAATAGTATACTGCCACCTAGTGGTGCATGTTATAATAGATTCATGCTCAAAGAGGAAATCCTAATCCAATAGTATACTGCCACCTACTGATGCATGTTATAATAGATTCATGCTCAAAGAGTAAATCCTAATCCAATAGTATACTGCCACCTACTGATGCATGTTATAATAGATTCATGCTCAAAGAGGAAATCCTAATCCAATAGTATACTGCCACCTAGTGGTGTATGTGATAATAGATTCATGCTCAAAGAGGAAATCCTAATCCAATAGTATACTGCCACCTAGTGGTGAATGTTATAATAGATTCATGCTCAAAGAGGAAATCCTAATCCAATAGTATACTGTCACCTAGTGGTGCATGTGATAATAGATTCATGCTCAAAAAGTAAATCCTAATCCAATAGTATGCTGCCACCTACTGATGCATGTTATAATAGATTCATGCTCAAAGAGGAAATCCTAATCCAATAGTATACTGCCACCTAGTGGTGAATGTTATAATAGATTCATGCTCAAAGAGGAAATCCTAATCCAATAGTATACTGCCACCTAGTGGTGTATGTGATAATAGATTCATGCTCAAAGAGGAAATCCTAATCCAATAGTATACTGCCACCTAGTGGTGTATGTGATAATAGATTCATGCTCAAAGAGGAAATCCTAATCCAATAGTATACTGCCACCTAGTGGTGAATGTTATAATAGATTCATGCTCAAAGAGGAAATCCTAATCCAATAGTATACTGCCACCTAGTGGTGTATGTGATAATAGATTCATGCTCAAAGAGGAAATCCTAATCCAATAGTATACTGCCACCTAGTGGTGTATGTGATAATAGATTCATGCTCAAAGAGGAAATCCTAATCCAATAGTATACTGCCACCTAGTGGTGAATGTTATAATAGATTCATGCTCAAAGAGGAAATCCTAATCCAATAGTATACTGCCACCTAGTGGTGTATGTGATAATGGATTCATGCTCAAAGAGGAAATCCTAATCCAATAGTATACTGCCACCTAGTGGTGAATGTTATAATAGATTCATGCTCAAAGAGGAAATCCTAATCCAATAGTATACTGCCACCTACTGATGCATGTTATAATAGATTCATGCTCAAAGAGGAAATCCTAATCCAATACTATACTGCCACCTAGTGGTGCATGTTATAATAGATTCATGCTCAAAGAGGAAATCCTAATCCAATACTATACTGCCACCTACTGATGCATGTTATAATAGATTCATGCTCAAAGAGTAAATCCTAATCCAATAGTATACTGCCACCTACTGATGCATGTTATAATAGATTCATGCTCAAAGAGGAAATCCTAATCCAATAGTATACTGCCACCTAGTGGTGTATGTGATAATAGATTCATGCTCAAAGAGGAAATCCTAATCCAATAGTATACTGCCACCTAGTGGTGTATGTGATAATAGATTCATGCTCAAAGAGGAAATCCTAATCCAATAGTATACTGCCACCTAGTGGTGAATGTTATAATAGATTCATGCTCAAAGAGGAAATCCTAATCCAACAGTATACTGCCACCTAGTGGTGCATGTGATAATAGATTCATGCTCAAAGAGGAAATCCTAATCCAATAGTATACTGCCACCTAGTGGTGCATGTTATAATAGATTCATGCTCAAAGAGGAAATCCTAATCCAATAGTATACTGCCACCTACTGATGCATGTTATAATAGATTCATGCTCAAAGAGGAAATCCTAATCCAATAGTATACTGCCACCTAGTGGTGTATGTGATAATAGATTCATGCTCAAAGAGGAAATCCTAATCCAATAGTTTACTGCCACCTAGTGGTGTATGTTATAATAGATTCATGCTCAAAGAGGAAATCCTAATCCAATAGTATACTGCCACCTAGTGGTGCATGTTATAATAGATTCATGCTCAAAGAGGAAATCCTAATCCAATAGTATACTGCCACCTACTGATGCATGTTATAATAGATTCATGCTCAAAGAGGAAATCCTAATCCAATAGTATACTGCCACCTAGTGGTGCATGTTATAATAGATTCATGCTCAAAGAGGAAATCCTAATCCAATAGTATACTGCCACCTACTGATGCATGTTATAATAGATTCATGCTCAAAGAGGAAATCCTAATCCAATAGTATACTGCCACCTACTGATGCATGTTATAATAGATTCATGCTCAAAGAGGAAATCCTAATCCAACAGTATACTGCCACCTACTGATGCATGTTATAATAGATTCATGCTCAAAGAGTAAATCCTAATCCAATAGTATACTGCCACCTACTGATGCATGTTATAATAGATTCATGCTCAAAGAGGAAATCCTAATCCAATAGTATACTGCCACCTAGTGGTGTATGTGATAATAGATTCATGCTCAAAGAGGAAATCCTAATCCAATAGTATACTGCCACCTAGTGGTGTATGTGATAATAGATTCATGCTCAAAGAGGAAATCCTAATCCAATAGTATACTGCCACCTAGTGGTGAATGTTATAATAGATTCATGCTCAAAGAGGAAATCCTAATCCAATAGTATACTGCCACCTAGTGGTGCATGTGATAATAGATTCATGCTCAAAGAGGAAATCCTAATCCAATAGTATACTGCCACCTAGTGGTGCATGTTATAATAGATTCATGCTCAAAGAGGAAACCTAATCCAATAGTATACTGCCACCTACTGATGCATGTTATAATAGATTCATGCTCAAAAAGTAAATCCTAATCCAATAGTATACTGCCACCTACTGATGCATGTTATAATAGATTCATGCTCAAAGAGGAAATCCTAATCCAATAGTATACTGCCACCTAGTGGTGTATGTGATAATAGATTCATGCTCAAAGAGGAAATCCTAATCCAATAGTATACTGCCACCTAGTGGTGTATGTGATAATAGATTCATGCTCAAAGAGGAAATCCTAATCCAATAGTATACTGCCACCTAGTGGTGAATGTTATAATAGATTCATGCTCAAAGAGGAAATCCTAATCCAATAGTATACTGCCACCTAGTGGTGTATGTGATAATAGATTCATGCTCAAAGAGGAAATCCTAATCCAATAGTATACTGCCACCTAGTGGTGTATGTGATAATAGATTCATGCTCAAAGAGGAAATCCTAATCCAATAGTATACTGCCACCTAGTGGTGAATGTTATAATAGATTCATGCTCAAAGAGGAAATCCTAATCCAATAGTATACTGCCACCTAGTGGTGTATGTGATAATAGATTCATGCTCAAAGAGGAAATCCTAATCCAATAGTATACTGCCACCTAGTGGTGAATGTTATAATAGATTCATGCTCAAAGAGGAAATCCTAATCCAATAGTATACTGCCACCTACTGATGCATGTTATAATAGATTCATGCTCAAAGAGGAAATCCTAATCCAATACTATACTGCCACCTAGTGGTGCATGTTACAATAGATTCATGCTCAAAGAGGAAATCCTAATCCAATACTATACTGCCACCTACTGATGCATGTTATAATAGATTCATGCTCAAAGAGTAAATCCTAATCCAATAGTATACTGCCACCTACTGATGCATGTTATAATAGATTCATGCTCAAAGAGGAAATCCTAATCCAATAGTATACTGCCACCTAGTGGTGTATGTGATAATAGATTCATGCTCAAAGAGGAAATCCTAATCCAATAGTATACTGCCACCTAGTGGTGTATGTGATAATAGATTCATGCTCAAAGAGGAAATCCTAATCCAATAGTATACTGCCACCTAGTGGTGAATGTTATAATAGATTCATGCTCAAAGAGGAAATCCTAATCCAATAGTATACTGCCACCTAGTGGTGCATGTGATAATAGATTCATGCTCAAAGAGGAAATCCTAATCCAATAGTATACTGCCACCTAGTGGTGAATGTTATAATAGATTCATGCTCAAAGAGGAAATCCTAATCCAATAGTATACTGCCACCTAGTGGTGCATGTGATAATAGATTCATGCTCAAAGAGGAAATCCTAATCCAATAGTATACTGCCACCTAGTGGTGTATGTGATAATAGATTCATGCTCAAAGAGGAAATCCTAATCCAATAGTATACTGCCACCTAGTGGTGAATGTTATAATAGATTCATGCTCAAAGAGGAAATCCTAATCCAATAGTATACTGCCACCTAGTGGTGTATGTGATAATAGATTCATGCTCAAAGAGGAAATCCTAATCCAATAGTATACTGCCACCTAGTGGTGAATGTTATAATAGATTCATGCTCAAAGAGGAAATCCTAATCCAATAGTATACTGCCACCTACTGATGCATGTTATAATAGATTCATGCTCAAAGAGGAAATCCTAATCCAATAGTATACTGCCACCTACTGATGCATGTTATAATAGATTCATGCTCAAAGAGTAAATCCTAATCCAATAGTATACTGCCACCTACTGATGCATGTTATAATAGATTCATGCTCAAAGAGGAAATCCTAATCCAATAGTATACTGCCACCTAGTGGTGTATGTGATAATAGATTCATGCTCAAAGAGGAAATCCTAATCCAATAGTATACTGCCACCTAGTGGTGTATGTGATAATAGATTCATGCTCAAAGAGGAAATCCTAATCCAATAGTATACTGCCACCTAGTGGTGAATGTTATAATAGATTCATGCTCAAAGAGGAAATCCTAATCCAATAGTATACTGCCACCTAGTGGTGTATGTGATAATAGATTCATGCTCAAAGAGGAAATCCTAATCCAATAGTATACTGCCACCTAGTGGTGTATGTGATAATAGATTCATGCTCAAAGAGGAAATCCTAATCCAATAGTATACTGCCACCTAGTGGTGTATGTTATAATAGATTCATGCTCAAAGAGGAAATCCTAATCCAATAGTATACTGCCACCTAGTGGTGCATGTTATAATAGATTCATGCTCAAAGAGGAAATCCTAATCCAATAGTATACTGCCACCTACTGATGCATGTTATAATAGATTCATGCTCAAAGAGGAAATCCTAATCCAATAGTATACTGCCACCTAGTGGTGCATGTTATAATAGATTCATGCTCAAAGAGGAAATCCTAATCCAATAGTATACTGCCACCTACTGATGCATGTTATAATAGATTCATGCTCAAAGAGTAAATCCTAATCCAATAGTATACTGCCACCTACTGATGCATGTTATAATATATTCATGCTCAAAGAGGAAATCCTAATCCAATAGTATACTGCCACCTAGTGGTGTATGTGATAATAGATTCATGCTCAAAGAGGAAATCCTAATCCAATAGTATACTGCCACCTAGTGGTGTATGTGATAATAGATTCATGCTCAAAGAGGAAATCCTAATCCAATAGTATACTGCCACCTAGTGGTGAATGTTATAATAGATTCATGCTCAAAGAGGAAATCCTAATCCAATAGTATACTGCCACCTAGTGGTGCATGTGATAATAGATTCATGCTCAAAGAGGAAATCCTAATCCAATAGTATACTGCCACCTAGTGGTGCATGTTATAATAGATTCATGCTCAAAGAGGAAATCCTAATCCAATAGTATACTGCCACCTACTGATGCATGTTATAATAGATTCATGCTCAAAAAGTAAATCCTAATCCAACAGTATACTGCCACCTACTGATGCATGTTATAATAGATTCATGCTCAAAGAGGAAATCCTAATCCAATAGTATACTGCCACATAGTGGTGTATGTGATAATAGATTCATGCTCAAAGAGGAAATCCTAATCCAATAGTATACTGCCACCTAGTGGTGTATGTGATAATAGATTCATGCTCAAAGAGGAAATCCTAATCCAATAGTATACTGCCACCTAGTGGTGAATGTTATAATAGATTCATGCTCAAAGAGGAAATCATAATCCAATAGTATACTGCCACCTAGTGGTGTATGTGATAATAGATTCATGCTCAAAGAGGAAATCCTAATCCAATAGTATACTGCCACCTAGTGGTGTATGTGATAATAGATTCATGCTCAAAGAGGAAATCCTAATCCAATAGTATACTGCCACCTAGTGGTGAATGTTATAATAGATTCATGCTCAAAGAGGAAATCCTAATCCAATAGTATACTGCCACCTAGTGGTGTATGTGATAATAGATTCATGCTCAAAGAGGAAATCCTAATCCAATAGTATACTGCCACCTAGTGGTGAATGTTATAATAGATTCATGCTCAAAGAGGAAATCCTAATCCAATAGTATACTGCCACCTACTGATGCATGTTATAATAGATTCATGCTCAAAGAGGAAATCCTAATCCAATACTATACTGCCACCTAGTGGTGCATGTTATAATAGATTCATGCTCAAAGAGGAAATCCTAATCCAATACTATACTGCCACCTACTGATGCATGTTATAATAGATTCATGCTCAAAGAGTAAATCCTAATCCAATAGTATACTGCCACCTACTGATGCATGTTATAATAGATTCATGCTCAAAGAGGAAATCCTAATCCAATAGTATACTGCCACCTAGTGGTGTATGTGATAATAGATTCATGCTCAAAGAGGAAATCCTAATCCAATAGTATACTGCCACCTAGTGGTGTATGTGATAATAGATTCATGCTCAAAGAGGAAATCCTAATCCAATAGTATACTGCCACCTAGTGGTGAATGTTATAATAGATTCATGCTCAAAGAGGAAATCCTAATCCAATAGTATACTGCCACCTAGTGGTGCATGTGATAATAGATTCATGCTCAAAGAGGAAATCCTAATCCAATAGTATACTGCCACCTAGTGGTGCATGTTATAATAGATTCATGCTCAAAGAGGAAATCCTAATCCAATAGTATACTGCCACCTAGTGATGCATGTTATAATAGATTCATGCTCAAAAAGTAAATCCTAATCCAATAGTATACTGCCACCTACTGATGCATGTTATAATAGATTCATGCTCAAAGAGGAAATCCTAATCCAATAGTATACTGCCACCTAGTGGTGTATGTGATAATAGATTCATGCTCAAAGAGGAAATCCTAATCCAATAGTATACTGCCACCTAGTGGTGTATGTGATAATAGATTCATGCTCAAAGAGGAAATCCTAATCCAATAGTATACTGCCACCTAGTGGTGAATGTTATAATAGATTCATGCTCAAAGAGGAAATCCTAATCCAATAGTATACTGCCACCTAGTGGTGTATGTGATAATAGATTCATGCTCAAAGAGGAAATCCTAATCCAATAGTATACTGCCACCTAGTGGTGAATGTTATAATAGATTCATGCTCAAAGAGGAAATCCTAATCCAATAGTATACTGCCACCTACTGATGCATGTTATAATAGATTCATGCTCAAAGAGGAAATCCTAATCCAATAGTATACTGCCACCTACTGATGCATGTTATAATAGATTCATGCTCAAAGAGTAAATCCTAATCCAATAGTATACTGCCACCTACTGATGCATGTTATAATAGATTCATGCTCAAAGAGGAAATCCTAATCCAATAGTATACTGCCACCTAGTGGTGCATGTTATAATAGATTCATGCTCAAAGAGGAAATCCTAATCCAATAGTATACTGCCACCTACTGATGCATGTTATAATAGATTCATGCTCAAAAAGTAAATCCTAATCCAATAGTATACTGCCACCTACTGATGCATGTTATAATAGATTCATGCTCAAAGAGGAAATCCTAATCCAATAGTATACTGCCACCTAGTGGTGTATGTGATAATAGATTCATGCTCAAAGAGGAAATCCTAATCCAATAGTATACTGCCACCTAGTGGTGAATGTTATAATAGATTCATGCTCAAAGAGGAAATTCTAATCCAATAGTATACTGCCACCTAGTGGTGTATGTGATGATAGATTCATGCTCAAAGAGGAAATCCTAATCCAATAGTATACTGCCACCTAGTGGTGAATGTTATAATAGATTCATGCTCAAAGAGGAAATCCTAATCCAATAGTATACTGCCACCTAGTGGTGTATGTGATAATAGATTCATGCTCAAAGAGGAAATCCTAATCCAATAGTATACTGCCACCTAGTGGTGAATGTTATAATAGATTCATGCTCAAAGAGGAAATCCTAATCCAATAGTATACTGCCACCTACTGATGCATGTTATAATAGATTCATGCTCAAAGAGGAAATCCTAATCCAATAGTATACTGCCACCTAGTGGTGCATGTGATAATAGATTCATGCTCAAAAAGGAAATCCTAATCCAATAGTATACTGCCACCTAGTGGTGAATGTTATAATAGATTCATGCTCAAAGAGGAAATCCTAATCCAATAGTATACTGCCACCTAGTGGTGCATGTTATAATAGATTCATGCTCAAAGAGGAAATCCTAATCCAATAG
Source organism: Phyllobates terribilis (assembly GCF_046119375.1). Lineage (NCBI taxonomy): Eukaryota > Metazoa > Chordata > Amphibia > Anura > Dendrobatidae > Phyllobates > Phyllobates terribilis. The sequence continues at coordinate 1,231,405,177 of NW_027362761.1, read as the reverse complement.
TATACTGCCACCTACTGATGCATGTTATAATATATTCATGCTCAAAGAGTAAATCCTAATCCAATAGTATACTGCCACCTACTGATGCATGTTATAATAGATTCATGCTCAAAGAGGAAATCCTAATCCAATAGTATACTGCCACCTAGTGGTGTATGTGATAATAGATTCATGCTCAAACAGGAAATCCTAATCCAATAGTATACTGCCACCTCGTGGTGTATGTGATAATAGATTCATGCTCAAAGAGGAAATCCTAATCCAATAGTATACTGCCACCTAGTGGTGAATGTTATAATAGATTCATGCTCAAAGAGGAAATCCTAATCCAATAGTATACTGCCACCTAGTGGTGCATGTGATAATAGATTCATGCTCAAAGAGGAAATCCTAATCCAATAGTATACTGCCACCTAGTGGTGCATGTTATAATAGATTCATGCTCAAAGAGGAAATCCTAATCCAATAGTATACTGCCACCTACTGATGCATGTTATAATAGATTCATGCTCAAAGAGGAAATCCTAATCCAATAGTATACTGCCACCTAGTGGTGTATGTGATAATAGATTCATGCTCAAAGAGGAAATCCTAATCCAATAGTATACTGCCACCTAGTGGTGTATGTGATAATAGATTCATGCTCAAAGAGGAAATCCTAATCCAATAGTATACTGCCACCTAGTGGTGAATGTTATAATAGATTCATGCTCAAAGAGGAAATCCTAATCCAATAGTATACTGCCACCTAGTGGTGTATGTGATAATAGATTCATGCTCAAAGAGGAAATCCTAATCCAATAGTATACTGCCACCTAGTGGTGTATGTGATAATAGATTCATGCTCAAAGAGGAAATCCTAATCCAATAGTATACTGCCACCTAGTGGTGAATGTTATAATAGATTCATGCTCAAAGAGGAAATCCTAATCCAATAGTATACTGCCACCTAGTGGTGTATGTGATAATAGATTCATGCTCAAAGAGGAAATCCTAATCCAATAGTATACTGCCACCTAGTGGTGAATGTTATAATAGATTCATGCTCAAAGAGGAAATCCTAATCCAATAGTATACTGCCACCTACTGATGCATGTTATAATAGATTCATGCTCAAAGAGGAAATCCTAATCCAATACTATACTGCCACCTAGTGGTGCATGTTATAATAGATTCATGCTCAAAGAGGAAATCCTAATCCAATACTATACTGCCACCTACTGATGCATGTTATAATAGATTCATGCTCAAAGAGTAAATCCTAATCCAATAGTATACTGCCACCTACTGATGCATGTTATAATAGATTCATGCTCAAAGAGGAAATCCTAATCCAATAGTATACTGCCACCTAGTGGTGTATGTGATAATAGATTCATGCTCAAAGAGGAAATCCTAATCCAATAGTATACTGCCACCTAGTGGTGTATGTGATAATAGATTCATGCTCAAAGAGGAAATCCTAATCCAATAGTATACTGCCACCTAGTGGTGAATGTTATAATAGATTCATGCTCAAAGAGGAAATCCTAATCCAATAGTATACTGCCACCTAGTGGTGCATGTGATAATAGATTCATGCTCAAAGAGGAAATCCTAATCCAATAGTATACTGCCACCTAGTGGTGCATGTTATAATAGATTCATGCTCAAAGAGGAAATCCTAATCCAATAGTATACTGCCACCTACTGATGCATGTTATAATAGATTCATGCTCAAAAAGTAAATCCTAATCCAATAGTATACTGCCACCTACTGATGCATGTTATAATAGATTCATGCTCAAAGAGGAAATCCTAATCCAATAGTATACTGCCACCTAGTGGTGTATGTGATAATAGATTCATGCTCAAAGAGGAAATCCTAATCCAATAGTATACTGCCACCTAGTGGTGTATGTGATAATAGATTCATGCTCAAAGAGGAAATCCTAATCCAATAGTATACTGCCACCTAGTGGTGAATGTTATAATAGATTCATGCTCAAAGAGGAAATCCTAATCCAATAGTATACTGCCACCTACTGATGCATGTTATAATAGATTCATGCTCAAAGAGGAAATCCTAATCCAATAGTATACTGCCACCTAGTGGTGCATGTGATAATAGATTCATGCTCAAAGAGGAAATCCTAATCCAATAGTATACTGCCACCTAGTGGTGAATGTTATAATAGATTCATGCTCAAAGAGGAAATCCTAATCCAATAGTATACTGCCACCTAGTGGTGCATGTTATAATAGATTCATGCTCAAAGAGGAAATCCTAATCCAATAGTATACTGCCACCTACTGATGCATGTTATAATAGATTCATGCTCAAAGAGTAAATCCTAATCCAATAGTATACTGCCACCTACTGATGCATGTTATAATAGATTCATGCTCAAAGAGGAAATCCTAATCCAATAGTATACTGCCACCTAGTGGTGTATGTGATAATAGATTCATGCTCAAAGAGGAAATCCTAATCCAATAGTATACTGCCACCTAGTGGTGAATGTTATAATAGATTCATGCTCAAAGAGGAAATCCTAATCCAATAGTATACTGCCACCTACTGATGCATGTTATAATAGATTCATGCTCAAAGAGGAAATCCTAATCCAATAGTATACTGCCACCTAGTGGTGCATGTGATAATAGATTCATGCTCAAAGAGGAAATCCTAATCCAATAGTATACTGCCACCTACTGATGCATGTTATAATAGATTCATGCTCAAAGAGGAAATCCTAATCCAATAGTATACTGCCACCTACTGATGCATGTTATAATAGATTCATGCTCAAAAAGTAAATCCTAATCCAATAGTATACTGCCACCTACTGATGCATGTTATAATAGATTCATGCTCAAAGAGGAAATCCTAATCCAATAGTATACTGCCACCTAGTGGTGTATGTGATAATAGATTCATGCTCAAAGAGGAAATCCTAATCCAATAGTATACTGCCACCTAGTGGTGAATGTTATAATAGATTCATGCTCAAAGAGGAAATCCTAATCCAATAGTATACTGCCACCTAGTGGTGTATGTGATAATAGATTCATGCTCAAAGAGGAAATCCTAATCCAATAGTATACTGCCACCTAGTGGTGAATGTTATAATAGATTCATGCTCAAAGAGGAAATCCTAATCCAATAGTATACTGCCACCTACTGATGCATGTTATAATAGATTCATGCTCAAAGAGGAAATCCTAATCCAATACTATACTGCCACCTAGTGGTGCATGTTATAATAGATTCATGCTCAAAGAGTAAATCCTAATCCAATAGTATACTGCCACCTACTGATGCATGTTATAATAGATTCATGCTCAAAGAGGAAATCCTAATCCAATAGTATACTGCCACCTAGTGGTGTATGTGATAATAGATTCATGCTCAAAGAGGAAATCCTAATCCAATAGTATACTGCCACCTAGTGGTGTATGTGATAATAGATTCATGCTCAAAGAGGAAATCCTAATCCAATAGTATACTGCCACCTAGTGGTGAATGTTATAATAGATTCATGCTCAAAGAGGAAATCCTAATCCAATAGTATACTGCCATCTAGTGGTGCATGTGATAATAGATTCATGCTCAAAGAGGAAATCCTAATCCAATAGTATACTGCCACCTAGTGGTGCATGTTATAATAGATTCATGCTCAAAGAGGAAATCCTAATCCAATAGTATACTGCCACCTACTGATGCATGTTATAATAGATTCATGCTCAAAAAGTAAATCCTAATCCAATAGTATACTGCCACCTAGTGGTGTATGTGATAATAGATTCATGCTCAAAGAGGAAATCCTAATCCAATAGTATACTGCCACCTACTGATGCATGTTATAATAGATTCATGCTCAAAGAGGAAATCCTAATCCAATAGTATACTGCCACCTAGTGGTGTATGTGATAATAGATTCATGCTCAAAGAGGAAATCCTAATCCAATAGTATACTGCCACCTAGTGGTGTATGTGATAATAGATTCATGCTCAAAGAGGAAATCCTAATCCAATAGTATACTGCCACCTAGTGGTGAATGTTATAATAGATTCATGCTCAAAGAGGAAATCCTAATCCAATAGTATACTGCCACCTACTGATGCATGTTATAATAGATTCATGCTCAAAGAGGAAATCCTAATCCAATAGTATACTGCCACCTAGTGGTGCATGTGATAATAGATTCATGCTCAAAGAGGAAATCCTAATCCAATAGTATACTGCCACCTAGTGGTGAATGTTATAATAGATTCATGCTCAAAGAGGAAATCCTAATCCAATAGTATACTGCCACCTAGTGGTGCATGTTATAATAGATTCATGCTCAAAGAGGAAATCCTAATCCAATAGTATACTGCCACCTACTGATGCATGTTATAATAGATTCATGCTCAAAGAGTAAATCCTAATCCAATAGTATACTGCCACCTACTGATGCATGTTATAATAGATTCATGCTCAAAGAGGAAATCCTAATCCAATAGTATACTGCCACCTAGTGGTGTATGTGATAATAGATTCATGCTCAAAGAGGAAATCCTAATCCAATAGTATACTGCTACCTAGTGGTGAATGTTATAATAGATTCATGCTCAAAGAGGAAATCCTAATCCAATAGTATACTGCCACCTAGTGGTGTATGTGATAATAGATTCATGCTCAAAGAGGAAATCCTAATCCAATAGTATACTGCCACCTAGTGGTGAATGTTATAATAGATTCATGCTCAAAGAGGAAATCCTAATCCAATAGTATACTGCCACCTACTGATGCATGTTATAATAGATTCATGCTCAAAGAGGAAATCCTAATCCAATACTATACTGCCACCTAGTGGTGCATGTTATAATAGATTCATGCTCAAAGAGTAAATCCTAATCCAATAGTATACTGCCACCTACTGATGCATGTTATAATAGATTCATGCTCAAAGAGGAAATCCTAATCCAATAGTATACTGCCACCTAGTGGTGTATGTGATAATAGATTCATGCTCAAAGAGGAAATCCTAATCCAATAGTATACTGCCACCTAGTGGTGTATGTGATAATAGATTCATGCTCAAAGAGGAAATCCTAATCCAATAGTATACTGCCACCTAGTGGTGAATGTTATAATAGATTCATGCTCAAAGAGGAAATCCTAATCCAATAGTATACTGCCATCTAGTGGTGCATGTGATAATAGATTCATGCTCAAAGAGGAAATCCTAATCCAATAGTATACTGCCACCTAGTGGTGCATGTTATAATAGATTCATGCTCAAAGAGGAAATCCTAATCCAATAGTATACTGCCACCTACTGATGCATGTTATAATAGATTCATGCTCAAAAAGTAAATCCTAATCCAATAGTATACTGCCACCTAGTGGTGTATGTGATAATAGATTCATGCTCAAAGAGGAAATCCTAATCCAATAGTATACTGCCACCTACTGATGCATGTTATAATAGATTCATGCTCAAAGAGGAAATCCTAATCCAATAGTATACTGCCACCTAGTGGTGTATGTGATAATAGATTCATGCTCAAAGAGGAAATCCTAATCCAATAGTATACTGCCACCTAGTGGTGTATGTGATAATAGATTCATGCTCAAAGAGGAAATCCTAATCCAATAGTATACTGCCACCTAGTGGTGAATGTTATAATAGATTCATGCTCAAAGAGGAAATCCTAATCCAATAGTATACTGCCACCTACTGATGCATGTTATAATAGATTCATGCTCAAAGAGGAAATCCTAATCCAATAGTATACTGCCACCTAGTGGTGCATGTGATAATAGATTCATGCTCAAAGAGGAAATCCTAATCCAATAGTATACTGCCACCTAGTGGTGAATGTTATAATAGATTCATGCTCAAAGAGGAAATCCTAATCCAATAGTATACTGCCACCTAGTGGTGCATGTTATAATAGATTCATGCTCAAAGAGGAAATCCTAATCCAATAGTATACTGCCACCTACTGATGCATGTTATAATAGATTCATGCTCAAAGAGTAAATCCTAATCCAATAGTATACTGCCACCTACTGATGCATGTTATAATAGATTCATGCTCAAAGAGGAAATCCTAATCCAATAGTATACTGCCACCTAGTGGTGTATGTGATAATAGATTCATGCTCAAAGAGGAAATCCTAATCCAATAGTATACTGCCACCTAGTGGTGAATGTTATAATAGATTCATGCTCAAAGAGGAAATCCTAATCCAATAGTATACTGCCATCTAGTGGTGCATGTGATAATAGATTCATGCTCAAAGAGGAAATCCTAATCCAATAGTATACTGCCACCTAGTGGTGCATGTTATAATAGATTCATGCTCAAAGAGGAAATCCTAATCCAATAGTATACTGCCACCTACTGATGCATGTTATAATAGATTCATGCTCAAAAAGTAAATCCTAATCCAATAGTATACTGCCACCTAGTGGTGTATGTGATAATAGATTCATGCTCAAAGAGGAAATCCTAATCCAATAGTATACTGCCACCTACTGATGCATGTTATAATAGATTCATGCTCAAAGAGGAAATCCTAATCCAATAGTATACTGCCACCTAGTGGTGTATGTGATAATAGATTCATGCTCAAAGAGGAAATCCTAATCCAATAGTATACTGCCACCTAGTGGTGTATGTGATAATAGATTCATGCTCAAAGAGGAAATCCTAATCCAATAGTATACTGCCACCTAGTGGTGAATGTTATAATAGATTCATGCTCAAAGAGGAAATCCTAATCCAATAGTATACTGCCACCTACTGATGCATGTTATAATAGATTCATGCTCAAAGAGGAAATCCTAATCCAATAGTATACTGCCACCTAGTGGTGCATGTGATAATAGATTCATGCTCAAAGAGGAAATCCTAATCCAATAGTATACTGCCACCTAGTGGTGAATGTTATAATAGATTCATGCTCAAAGAGGAAATCCTAATCCAATAGTATACTGCCACCTAGTGGTGCATGTTATAATAGATTCATGCTCAAAGAGGAAATCCTAATCCAATAGTATACTGCCACCTACTGATGCATGTTATAATAGATTCATGCTCAAAGAGTAAATCCTAATCCAATAGTATACTGCCACCTACTGATGCATGTTATAATAGATTCATGCTCAAAGAGGAAATCCTAATCCAATAGTATACTGCCACCTAGTGGTGTATGTGATAATAGATTCATGCTCAAAGAGGAAATCCTAATCCAATAGTATACTGCTACCTAGTGGTGAATGTTATAATAGATTCATGCTCAAAGAGGAAATCCTAATCCAATAGTATACTGCCACCTAGTGGTGTATGTGATAATAGATTCATGCTCAAAGAGGAAATCCTAATCCAATAGTATACTGCCACCTAGTGGTGAATGTTATAATAGATTCATGCTCAAAGAGGAAATCCTAATCCAATAGTATACTGCCACCTACTGATGCATGTTATAATAGATTCATGCTCAAAGAGGAAATCCTAATCCAATACTATACTGCCACCTAGTGGTGCATGTTATAATAGATTCATGCTCAAAGAGTAAATCCTAATCCAATAGTATACTGCCACCTACTGATGCATGTTATAATAGATTCATGCTCAAAGAGGAAATCCTAATCCAATAGTATACTGCCACCTAGTGGTGTATGTGATAATAGATTCATGCTCAAAGAGGAAATCCTAATCCAATAGTATACTGCCACCTAGTGGTGTATGTGATAATAGATTCATGCTCAAAGAGGAAATCCTAATCCAATAGTATACTGCCACCTAGTGGTGAATGTTATAATAGATTCATGCTCAAAGAGGAAATCCTAATCCAATAGTATACTGCCATCTAGTGGTGCATGTGATAATAGATTCATGCTCAAAGAGGAAATCCTAATCCAATAGTATACTGCCACCTAGTGGTGCATGTTATAATAGATTCATGCTCAAAGAGGAAATCCTAATCCAATAGTATACTGCCACCTACTGATGCATGTTATAATAGATTCATGCTCAAAAAGTAAATCCTAATCCAATAGTATACTGCCACCTAGTGGTGTATGTGATAATAGATTCATGCTCAAAGAGGAAATCCTAATCCAATAGTATACTGCCACCTACTGATGCATGTTATAATAGATTCATGCTCAAAGAGGAAATCCTAATCCAATAGTATACTGCCACCTAGTGGTGTATGTGATAATAGATTCATGCTCAAAGAGGAAATCCTAATCCAATAGTATACTGCCACCTAGTGGTGTATGTGATAATAGATTCATGCTCAAAGAGGAAATCCTAATCCAATAGTATACTGCCACCTAGTGGTGAATGTTATAATAGATTCATGCTCAAAGAGGAAATCCTAATCCAATAGTATACTGCCACCTACTGATGCATGTTATAATAGATTCATGCTCAAAGAGGAAATCCTAATCCAATAGTATACTGCCACCTAGTGGTGCATGTGATAATAGATTCATGCTCAAAGAGGAAATCCTAATCCAATAGTATACTGCCACCTAGTGGTGAATGTTATAATAGATTCATGCTCAAAGAGGAAATCCTAATCCAATAGTATACTGCCACCTAGTGGTGCATGTTATAATAGATTCATGCTCAAAGAGGAAATCCTAATCCAATAGTATACTGCCACCTACTGATGCATGTTATAATAGATTCATGCTCAAAGAGTAAATCCTAATCCAATAGTATACTGCCACCTACTGATGCATGTTATAATAGATTCATGCTCAAAGAGGAAATCCTAATCCAATAGTATACTGCCACCTACTGATGCATGTTATAATAGATTCATGCTCAAAGAGGAAATCCTAATCCAATAGTATACTGCCACCTAGTGGTGTATGTGATAATAGATTCATGCTCAAAGAGGAAATCCTAATCCAATAGTATACTGCCACCTAGTGCTGAATGTTATAATAGATTCATGCTCAAAGAGGAAATCCTAATCCAATAGTATACTGCCACCTAGTGGTGCATGTGATAATAGATTCATGCTCAAAGAGGAAATCCTAATCCAATAGTATACTGCCACCTAGTGGTGCATGTGATAATAGATTCATGCTCAAAGAGGAAATCCTAATCCAATAGTATACTGCCACCTACTGATGCATGTTATAATAGATTCATGCTCAAAAAGTAAATCCTAATCCAATAGTATACTGCCACCTACTGATGCATGTTATAATAGATTCATGCTCAAAGAGGAAATCCTAATCCAATAGTATACTGCCACCTAGTGGTGTATGTGATAATAGATTCATGCTCAAAGAGGAAATCCTAATCCAATAGTATACTGCCACCTACTGATGCATGTTATAATAGATTCATGCTCAAAGAGGAAATCCTAATCCAATAGTATACTGCCACCTAGTGGTGAATGTTATAATAGATTCATGCTCAAAGAGGAAATCCTAATCCAATAGTATACTGCCACCTAGTGGTGTATGTGATAATAGATTCATGCTCAAAGAGGAAATCCTAATCCAATAGTATACTGCCACCTAGTGGTGAATGTTATAATAGATTCATGCTCAAAGAGGAAATCCTAATCCAATAGTATACTGCCACCTACTGATGGATGTTATAATAGATTCATGCTCAAAGAGTAAATCCTAATCCAATAGTATACTGCCACCTACTGATGCATGTTATAATAGATTCATGCTCAAAGAGGAAATCCTAATCCAATAGTATACTGCCACCTAGTGGTGTATGTTATAATAGATTCATGCTCAAAGAGGAAATCCTAATCCAATAGTATACTGCCACCTAGTGGTGTATGTTATAATAGATTCATGCTCAAAGAGGAAATCCTAATCCAATAGTATACTGCCACCTAGTGGTGTATGTGATAATAGATTCATGCTCAAAGAGGAAATCCTAATCCAATAGTATACTGCCACCTACTGATGCATGTTATAATAGATTCATGCTCAAAGAGGAAATCCTAATCCAATAGTATACTGCCACCTAGTGGTGCATGTGATAATAGATTCATGCTCAAAGAGGAAATCCTAATCCAATAGTATACTGCCACCTAGTGGTGAATGTTATAATAGATTCATGCTCAAAGAGGAAATCCTAATCCAATAGTATACTGCCACCTAGTGGTGCATGTTATAATAGATTCATGCTCAAAGAGGAAATCCTAATCCAATAGTATACTGCCACCTAGTGGTGTATGTTATAATAGATTCATGCTCAAAGAGGAAATCCTAATCCAATAGTATACTGCCACCTACTGATGCATGTTATAATAGATTCATGCTCAAAGAGGAAATCCTAATCCAATAGTATACTGCCACCTAGTGGTGCATGTGATAATAGATTCATGCTCAAAGAGGAAATCCTAATCCAATAGTATACTGCCACCTAGTGGTGAATGTTATAATAGATTCATGCTCAAAGAGGAAATCCTAATCCAATAGTATACTGCCACCTAGTGGTGCATGTTATAATAGATTCATGCTCAAAGAGGAAATCCTAATCCAATAGTATACTGCCACCTAGTGGTGCATGTTATAATAGATTCATGCTCAAAGAGGAAATCCTAATCCAATAGTATACTGCCACCTACTGATGCATGTTATAATAGATTCATGCTCAAAGAGTAAATCCTAATCCAATAGTATACTGCCACCTACTGATGCATGTTATAATAGATTCATGCTCAAAGAGGAAATCCTAATCCAATAGTATACTGCCACCTAGTGGTGTATGTGATAATAGATTCATGCTCAAAGAGGAAATCCTAATCCAATAGTATACTGCCACCTAGTGGTGTATGTGATAATAGATTCATGCTCAAAGAGGAAATCCTAATCCAATAGTATACTGCCACCTAGTGGTGAATGTTATAATAGATTCATGCTCAAAGAGGAAATCCTAATCCAATAGTATACTGCCACCTACTGATGCATGTTATAATAGATTCATGCTCAAAGAGGAAATCCTAATCCAATAGTATACTGCCACCTAGTGGTGCATGTGATAATAGATTCATGCTCAAAGAGGAAATCCTAATCCAATAGTATACTGCCACCTAGTGGTGTATGTTATAATAGATTCATGCTCACAGAGGAAATCCTAATCCAATAGTATACTGCCACCTAGTGGTGCATGTTATAATAGATTCATGCTCAAAGAGGAAATCCTAATCCAATAGTATACTGCCACCTACTGATGCATGTTATAATAGATTCATGCTCAAAGAGGAAATCCTAATCCAATAGTATACTGCCACCTAGTGGTGCATGTTATAATAGATTCATGCTCAAAGAGGAAATCCTAATCCAATAGTATACTGCCACCTACTGATGCATGTTATAATAGATTCATGCTCAAAGAGTAAATCCTAATCCAATAGTATACTGCCACCTACTGATGCATGTTATAATAGATTCATGCTCAAAGAGGAAATCCTAATCCAATAGTATACTGCCACCTAGTGGTGTATGTGATAATAGATTCATGCTCAAAGAGGAAATCCTAATCCAATAGTATACTGCCACCTAGTGGTGTATGTGATAATAGATTCATGCTCAAAGAGGAAATCCTAATCCAATAGTATACTGCCACCTAGTGGTGAATGTTATAATAGATTCATGCTCAAAGAGGAAATCCTCATCCCAGGGGCGGACACAGACTGTAGTGGGCCCCTGTGCAAGAAATTTTTGGGGGCCCCCCCTGCGCTTCATAAGGCAACAAAGTTATGTAAACATAACCCCCCCATGTGCAGCTCTCATCCCCCCCATGTGCATCTCTCATCCCCCCCATGTGCATCTCTCTCCCCCCCATGTGCATCTCTCATCCCCCCCATGTGCATCTCTCACCCCCCCATGTGCATCTCTCATCCCCCCCATGTGCATCTCTCATCCCCCCCATGTGCATCTCTCACCCCCCCATGTGCATCTCTCACCCCCCCCATGTGCATCTCTCACCCCCCCATGTGCATCTCTCACCCCCCCATGTGCATCTCTCACCCCCCCCCATGTGTATCTCTCATCCCCCCCCCATGTGCATCTCTCATCCCCCCATGTGCATCTCTCTCCCCCCCATGTGCATCTCTCATCCCCCCCATGTGCATCTCTCACCCCCCCCATGTGCATCTCTCATCCCCCCCATGTGCATCTCTCATCCCCCCCATGTGCATCTCTCATCCCCCCCATGTGCATCTCTCACCCCCCCCATGTGCATCTCTCACCCCCCCATGTGCATCTCTCACCCCCCCATGTGCATCTCTCACCCCCCCATGTGCATCTCTCACCCCCCCCCATGTGCATCTCTCATCCCCCCCCCATGTGCATCTCTCACCCCCCCCATGTGCATCTCTCATCCCCCCCATGTGCATCTCTCATCTCCCCCCCCCATGTGCATCTCTCATCTCCCCCCCCATGTGCATCTCTCATCTCCCCCCCCCATGTGCATCTCTCATCTCCCCCCCCCACATGTGCATCTCTGATTCCCCCCACTCCTAGTTAATTAATTGTATTTAAGAAAAATAAAACTTGTTATACTTACCCCCATGCGATCCCTGCAGAATCCTGGCGCTCGTCCACGTCGCTGCCACCAGGTTCTCCTGACGTTCGGCCATGTGACGGTGCCACATACATAGCCAACAGCTTTTGTTTTGGCCAAAAGATTTTTAAAGCCGCCACCACGATAAGGTAGACTCTTCTGGCCGGGCCCTACTCTAACCTATTACAATTTTCTTAAAATATCCAATACTCTTTTTAGAAATATTTTTATTTAGTTTTCTTTAAGGGAATGTGTCATATAAATTTTTTTTTAAAATGACCAATAATACCACATACAGGGAATACCGCCACACCATGACCAGACCACATATTACCACAACATAGTGACCGAATAATACCACACAGAAGGGGGAAAAACTGCCACACCATGACCAGACCACATATTACCACCACATTACTAATATTACCACCACATTACTAATATTACCATAAGTGTCATTATACACGGGAGCTCTATACATGGTATGTATAACGTAAGTGTCCAGGTAATCTAGTGATCACCAGTGACATTATACACAGGAGCTCTGTATATAGTGTCAGTGTACAGGTAATACAGTGATCACCAGTGACATTATACACAGGAGCTCTGTATATAGTGTACAGGTAATACAGGGATCACCAGTGACATTATACACAGGAGCTCTGTATATATTGTCAGTGTACAGGTAATACAGGGATCACCAGTGACATTATACACAGGAGCTCTGTATATATTGTCAGTGTACAGGTAATACAGTGATCACCAGTGACATTATACACAGGAGCCCTGTATATAGTGTACAGGTAATACAGTGATCACCAGTGACATTATACACAGGAGCTCTGTATATAGTGTACAGGTAATACAGTGATCACCAGTGACATTATACACAGGAGCTCTGTATATAGTGTACAGGTAATACAGTGATCACCAGTGACATTATACACAGGAGCCCGGTACATAGTATATAGTGTAAGTGTACATGTAATGCACTGACTCACTGGTGACGTCTCTAGGTGAAGTCCTTCAGCTACGCTTTTCTCCTTCATCCAGCACAGACCGCCATCACGTCTTCCAGCCAGGACTCGTCTCTGCATAAAATAACACAGTTATCTAGAGCACATTCCCCAACTTCTACATTACGCAGCTGAATACAGACGTGCATCCACCATCAATATATGGTTAGTTATTATGCAATCTACCATTCCAAATATAAATTGTTATCCACCACGTTGCCCCCATTAACTGTAAATAGGCACTTAATATATAATTTAATTAGAACCTCTACTCTATACTTCCTGCTCCCCGCATTCATTATTTACATGCACCCCCTGCCCCAATTCATTATATCATGTCCGTGCTCTCCCCACCCCATCGTCATTTATCATTTACTCTCCCCCACCCCACATTCATTATGTGCAGCTCATTATCCCCCTACTCCTAATTCCCCCATGTGCAGCTCATTTTCTCCCAATTCCCCCATGAGCAGCTCTCACCACCCCCCATGTGCCCCTCTCTCATCCCCCTCCCCCACATGTGCAGCTCTCACCACCCCCCATGTGCCCCTCTCTCATCCCCCCCATGGGCATCTCTCATCCCCCCCACATGTGCACATCTCTCATCCCCCTCCCCCACATGTGCACCTCTCTCATCCCCCCCATGTGCATCTCTTATCCCCCTCCCCATGTGCATCTCTTATCCCCCTCCCCCATGTGCATCTCTTATCCCCCTCCCCCATGTGCATCTCTTATCCCCCTCCCCCATGTGCATCTCTTATCTCCCCCCCATGTGCATCTCTTATCTCCCCCCCATGTGCATCTCTTATCCCCCTCCCCATGTGCATCTCTTATCCCCCTCCCCATGTGCATCTCTTATCTCCCCCCCCATGTGCATCTCTTATCTCCCCCCCATGTGCATCTCTTATCTCCCCCCCATGTGCATCTCTTATCTCCCCCCCATGTGCATCTCTTATCCCCCCCCACCCCATGTGCATCTTTTATCATCCCCCTCCCCCCACGTGCACCTCTCTCATCCCCCCCACCCCATGTGCATCTTTTATCATCTCCCCCCACCCCATGTGCATCTCTTATCTCACACACACACACACACACACACACACACACACACACACACACCCCTCCCATTTCCCCCACTCCTAGTAAATTGTATTTTGAAAAAAACAAAACTTGTTATACTTACCCCCATGCGATCCCTGCAGAATCCTGGCGCTCGTCCAAATCGTTGACACTAGGTTCTCCTGACTTCCGGCCATGTGACGGCGCCGTCACATGACCGGAAATCAGGGGAATCATGAAGGCGCTGCCGCAGGAGCGCAGCGCTGAGATGTCCCGGACCCGGCGCTTGGCATGGGGCCGGGGGCCCCATGAGGAGAGAGACTCACAAGAGGGGGCCCCCAACGGGGCTCCAAGGGGGCCCCTACCGGCTGGGCCCCACACTGGAGTCAGGGCAGACATGCCCTGATGGCGGCCCTGCTGGAGGGGCCCCCTCTCCCTCGGGGCCCCCGTTCAATGAACCGGCTGCACGGGCGGTAGTTCCGCCCCTGCCTAATCCAATAGTATACTGCCACCTAGTGGTGCATGTGATAATAGATTCATGCTCAAAGAGGAAATCCTAATCCAATAGTATACTGCCACCTAGTGGTGCATGTTATAATAGATTCATGCTCAAAGAGGAAATCCTAATCCAATAGTATACTGCCACCTACTGATGCATGTTATAATAGATTCATGCTCAAAAAGTAAATCCTAATCCAATAGTATACTGCCACCTACTGATGCATGTTATAATAGATTCATGCTCAAAGAGGAAATCCTAATCCAATAGTATACTGCCACCTAGTGGTGTATGTGATAATAGATTCATGCTCAAAGAGGAAATCCTAATCCAATAGTATACTGCCACCTAGTGGTGTATGTGATAATAGATTCATGCTCAAAGAGGAAATCCTAATCCAATAGTATACTGCCACCTAGTGGTGAATGTTATAATAGATTCATGCTCAAAGAGGAAATCCTAATCCAATAGTATACTGCCACCTAGTGGTGTATGTGATAATAGATTCATGCTCAAAGAGGAAATCCTAATCCAATAGTATACTGCCACCTAGTGGTGTATGTGATAATAGATTCATGCTCAAAGAGGAAATCCTAATCCAATAGTATACTGCCACCTAGTGGTGAATGTTATAATAGATTCATGCTCAAAGAGGAAATCCTAATCCAATAGTATACTGCCACCTAGTGGTGTATGTGATAATAGATTCATGCTCAAAGAGGAAATCCTAATCCAATAGTATACTGCCACCTAGTGGTGAATGTTATAATAGATTCATGCTCAAAGAGGAAATCCTAATCCAATAGTATACTGCCACCTACTGATGCATGTTATAATAGATTCATGCTCAAAGAGGAAATCCTAATCCAATACTATACTGCCACCTAGTGGTGCATGTTATAATAGATTCATGCTCAAAGAGGAAATCCTAATCCAATACTATACTGCCACCTACTGATGCATGTTATAATAGATTCATGCTCAAAGAGTAAATCCTAATCCAATAGTATACTGCCACGTACTGATGCATGTTATAATAGATTCATGCTCAAAGAGGAAATCCTAATCCAATAGTATACTGCCACCTAGTGGTGTATGTGATAATCGATTCATGCTCAAAGAGGAAATCCTAATCCAATAGTATACTGCCACCTAGTGGTGTATGTGATAATAGATTCATGCTCAAAGAGGAAATCCTAATCCAATAGTATACTGCCACCTACTGATGCATGTTATAATAGATTCATGCTCAAAGAGGAAATCCTAATCCAATAGTATACTGCCACCTAGTGGTGTATGTGATAATAGATTCATGCTCAAAGAGGAAATCCTAATCCAATAGTATACTGCCACCTAGTGGTGAATGTTATAATAGATTCATGCTCAAAGAGGAAATCCTAATCCAATAGTATACTGCCACCTAGTGGTGCATGTGATAATAGATTCATGCTCAAAGAGGAAATCCTAATCCAATAGTATACTGCCACCTAGTGGTGCATGTTATAATAGATTCATGCTCAAAGAGGAAATCCTAATCCAATAGTATACTGCCACCTACTGATGCATGTTATAATAGATTCATGCTCAAAAAGTAAATCCTAATCCAATAGTATACTGCCACCTACTGATGCATGTTATAATAGATTCATGCTCAAAGAGGAAATCCTAATCCAATAGTATACTGCCACCTAGTGGTGTATGTGATAATAGATTCATGCTCAAAGAGGAAATCCTAATCCAATAGTATACTGCCACCTAGTGGTGTATGTGATAATAGATTCATGCTCAAAGAGGAAATCCTAATCCAATAGTATACTGCCACCTAGTGGTGAATGTTATAATAGATTCATGCTCAAAGAGGAAATCCTAATCCAATAGTATACTGCCACCTAGTGGTGTATGTGATAATAGATTCATGCTCAAAGAGGAAATCCTAATCCAATAGTATACTGCCACCTAGTGGTGAATGTTATAATAGATTCATGCTCAAAGAGGAAATCCTAATCCAATAGTATACTGCCACCTACTGATGCATGTTATAATAGATTCATGCTCAAAGAGGAAATCCTAATCCAATAGTATACTGCCACCTAGTGGTGCATGTGATAATAGATTCATGCTCAAAGAGGAAATCCTAATCCAATAGTATACTGCCACCTAGTGGTGAATGTTATAATAGATTCATGCTCAAAGAGGAAATCCTAATCCAATAGTATACTGCCACCTAGTGGTGCATGTTATAATAGATTCATGCTCAAAGAGGAAATCCTAATCCAATAGTATACTGCCACCTACTGATGCATGTTATAATAGATTCATGCTCAAAGAGTAAATCCTAATCCAATAGTATACTGCCACCTACTGATGCATGTTATAATAGATTCATGCTCAAAGAGGAAATCCTAATCCAATAGTATACTGCCACCTAGTGGTGTATGTGATAATAGATTCATGCTCAAAGAGGAAATCCTAATCCAATAGTATACTGCCACCTAGTGGTGTATGTGATAATAGATTCATGCTCAAAGAGGAAATCCTAATCCAATAGTATACTGCCACCTAGTGGTGAATGTTATAATAGATTCATGCTCAAAGAGGAAATCCTAATCCAATAGTATACTGCCACCTAGTGGTGCATGTGATAATAGATTCATGCTCAAAGAGGAAATCCTAATCCAATAGTATACTGCCACCTAGTGGTGCATGTTATAATAGATTCATGCTCAAAGAGGAAATCCTAATCCAATAGTATACTGCCACCTACTGATGCATGTTATAATAGATTCATGCTCAAAGAGGAAATCCTAATCCAATAGTATACTGCCACCTAGTGGTGTATGTGATAATAGATTCATGCTCAAAGAGGAAATCCTAATCCAATAGTATACTGCCACTTAGTGGTGTATGTGATAATAGATTCATGCTCAAAGAGGAAATCCTAATCCAATAGTATACTGCCACCTAGTGGTGAATGTTATAATAGATTCATGCTCAAAGAGGAAATCCTAATCCAATAGTATACTGCCACCTAGTGGTGTATGTGATAATAGATTCATGCTCAAAGAGGAAATCCTAATCCAATAGTATACTGCCACCTAGTGGTGTATGTGATAATAGATTCATGCTCAAAGAGGAAATCCTAATCCAATAGTATACTGCCACCTAGTGGTGAATGTTATAATAGATTCATGCTCAAAGAGGAAATCCTAATCCAATAGTATACTGCCACCTAGTGGTGTATGTGATAATAGATTCATGCTCAAAGAGGAAATCCTAATCCAATAGTATACTGCCACCTAGTGGTGAATGTTATAATAGATTCATGCTCAAAGAGGAAATCCTAATCCAATAGTATACTGCCACCTACTGATGCATGTTATAATAGATTCATGCTCAAAAAGTAAATCCTAATCCAATAGTATACTGCCACCTACTGATGCATGTTATAATAGATTCATGCTCAAAGAGGAAATCCTAATCCAATAGTATACTGCCACCTAGTGGTGTATGTGATAATAGATTCATGCTCAAAGAGGAAATCCTAATCCAATAGTATACTGCCACCTAGTGGTGAATGTTATAATAGATTCATGCTCAAAGAGGAAATCCTAATCCAATAGTATACTGCCACCTAGTGGTGTATGTTATAATGGATTCATGCTCAAAAAGGAAATCCTAACCCAATAGTATACTGCCACCTAGTGGTGAATGTTATAATAGATTCATGCTCAAAGAGGAAATCCTAATCCAATAGTATACTGCCACCTAGTGGTGTATGTTATAATAGATTCATGCTCAAAAAGGAAATCCTAATCCAATAGTTCACTGCCACCTAGTGGTGTATGTTATAATAGATTCATGCTCAAAGAGGAAATCTTAATCCAATAGTATACTGCCACGAAGTGGTGCATGTGATAATAGATTCATGCTCAAAGAGGAAATCCTAAATCAATAGTATACTGCCACCTAGTGGTGGAAGTGATAATAGATTCATGCTCAAAGAGGAAATCCTAATCCAATAGTATACTGCCACCTAGTGGTGCATGTGATAATAGATTCATGCTCAAAAAGGAAATCCTAATCCAATAGTATATTGCCATCTAGTGGTGTATGTGATAATAGATTCATGCTCAAAGAGGAAATCCTAATCCAATAGTATACTGCCACCTAGTGGTGTATGTTATGAAAGATTCATACTCAAAGAGAAAATCCTAATCCAATAGTATACTGCCACCTAGTGGTGCATGTGATAATAGATTCATGCTCAAAAAGGAAATCCTAATCCAATAGTATACTGCCACCTAGTGGTGTATGTGATAATAGATTCATGCTCAAAGAGGAAATCCTAATCCAATAGTATACTGCCACCTACTGATGCATGTTATAATAGATTCATGCTCAAAAAGTAAATCCTAATCCAATAGTATACTGCCACCTAGTGGTGTATGTGATAATAGATTCATGCTCAAAGAGGAAATCCTAATCCAATAGTATACTGCCACCTAGTGGTGTATGTGATAATAGATTCATGATCAAAGAGGAAATCCTAATCCAATAGTATACTGCCACCTAGTGGTGAATGTTATAATAGATTCATGCTCAAAAAGTAAATCCTAATCCAATAGTATACTGCCACTTGGTTATTCACCCCTGATGTGGGTTGAGGGTTCGATTCCTTGGGAGAGCAGAATTCACCGGAAGAGGAGGAGGAGGAGGAGGAGGTATTTCTAGGACTGTGAGTATAACCGGAGCAGAGCGACGTCGGCCGGCCTCGACAGCAGGGTTGGCAACTTTATTTTTTGTCTGGACAGCTTCTCAAAAATCACCTACAGCCAGCTGTTTTTCTTGACACATTAGAAAATCCTAATAAATCATTATGTTATCCGCATTCGCAGTTCATAATTCTGTTATGAGACATCAGCTGCCATCACTGGGAACTGTAAAATGCTGAGAGTTGTAAGGTGATGGACATACAGCCCAGGTTCTCCCTTGAAGACACGCGTATTACTATGATGTGTAATGTGTATTGTGAAATGCGTTATTAGTGACGACGTTGCACTTTGACCGACAGTAGGTAGAGCTAGGGTTAATGATTGGGACTAGCCCAGAGTGGGAGGGGCTAAGGTGCAGGGACAGAGACATTTTCTTGCAGGGTGTCAGATAGAGCCCAGCGTGAAAGAGAAGCAGACCTAAGGTCTGACTAGTCAGGAGAGCCGTGTGATGTTCCTGCCCCTGACGTGAGTGGCAGTGGATAGCGAGATCTGAATTAAAGGAAGGAAAAGTGATCAAAGGACAGAGTGATGCATGGGAGATGGGTCCTGGGATAGGACACCGAGCGGTAAGGCCCCGAGTTCGCCAAACAGAGGTAAGCTTAGAAAAAGTAGAGAGACTGTGTATGAAGATGCTTCGCATTGTAATGGAGACGATTGTGAAGTTCCTGCTATCTATTGTACATAGTTTCCACCACGTTAATGTTAAGTAAAAGACTATTTTCTAGTGGTGGTCTCCCTCATTGAACTGCCTAACATCCGGTTCTGGTCAGCCGAAGTCACCGGCACCATGTGGCCTGCAAGGGCGTAGCACCTCCATAGACAAAGCCCACACATGCAGTCAGGTTGCCCACCTTCGTGTAGTGTGCCGAGATGTGGAAGATGAGTACCTCTCCCATGACTACCGCCCTGCGCCACCTTGCGCTTGGCATAGACGACAGGATAGAGTCTCGCACCAAGAAGAATGAAGGGATGCAGGGAAGAGTCGAGTTGAATGGAGGATAGCGACCCTTATGCGGTCTAAGATGGCGCCGAGTATGAACTTTAAAATTGTGGTGAGTGGCGTAGTACAAAAAGGAGTTCCTGCCCATCGTGGGCATAGAGGACACGAAAAGGCGCAAAGAACCATTCAAGCCCTCCAGAAGTTTCACCTACCAAAGGGAGTGTTTTGTCTGAAAGTGCCAGCCCGCAGTGGGAGGTGCCCTCCTGAGTAAAGTGGAGTGGAAAGAGGAGGCCCACCTAGTGAGGCGTCACGAAGGAAAACGTGTGAAGGCGGTAATGCAAGGGAAGGTGTGCTTGAGGAGACCCCACACAATGAAAGGCGGAGTACTGATGTGGGACGCCGAGAGGCGAGAAGGCCAGCGCCATTAGTTGGTCAGAAATCAGAGAGGGAGCAGTATTGTATGATGGCGGAGTGCAAACTCATGATGGCAAAAGGAAGCCTCGCATTTGACGTGCCGTCCGATGAGAGAATAGGATGCTATCAGTTGCGGTAGGTGATGGAGTTGTTGGCGGAAGAGGAAAGGTCGTGTGGCCTGGCAGAGAAGGTCACCGCCACCTTTTACAGAGAACCAGAGACAGGGCTGGAGCCGGAGGCTGAATCCCCTACCACAGGTTGGTTTGCAGCCCGCGGAAAGGCCAAGTGGCTGGAAAACTTGCAGGCTTGGATTGCTGTGAGCCCCCCACTGTATCCTAAACCGGCCCCTACTCCTGAGAAGACAGCCAAGACTATAAGGGCATGTTGAATCACTGACACGATTCAAGACAAGAAGCAGAGGGAGGAGAGGGTGTGAGCCTAGTTATACGGCCCAAGGGCGAAGATCTCACAAGATACATGACGCGTGGAATAGTGCTGTTCCTTGATCAGGAGAGAGGGTATGGCTTCCTGGAGGAAAAGTGCACGATGTACATGGTTTACGTAAACTCTCATTTGGTCCAGCGAAGTCTCTTTCCCATAGCCTACAGCCTGGGGAATGAGTGCGATTCCTTAAGGAAGATGGTCCACAGTGGTGGTTCGCGGAAGCTGTCTCCGGAGTGAGAATGGGAACGGAAACCAAAGAAAAGCCAGGGGCTAGGAGAGCTCCGATATGGAGGTGCCCACCCCAAGAGCCCTTATTGCCTCATGCCTGGGGGCTTGTATGGAGGATGAAGCCAGGGAGACCATCTCGAGTCTCCACAGTTCCGCTGAGGAGTTAGGGACCACAAGTGTAGTGCCCACAGGATTTATGGATGTAGCGGAGAATCCAGATGTTTATGTGGACCTAGGTGTTCACTCTGCATTGTATATAGGAGAAGTGGGGCCAAAGAAGACCTGGGTCTGAGCCAGGTCATAGGAGGACAAGTTAAAGAAAATATGAAATGGAGTAGGAAGCTGGAAGAGCCTACGTTGTGCACGTTGCACCCCCAATGACCGGTTCAAAGTATCTGGAGAGCTACTGTCCGGCGGGTCTATTACCCAGATGTTTGGGACTCCTCTACGTTGGTAGCCAAAGTGAGGAGCTGGCCACTTACTAAAGACTATCGGATCAATGCACGTAGAGCGGAGTCTGCGGCTCTAAGGGATGCAGACTTTTTCCAGCACAGAGCACCAGTTCCGCCAATCTTATTATTGTGTTGTACTAGAGATTTCCTTGCTGTGTTTTATTAGTAATTTGTTTGCTCGTCAGTTCAGCCTCAGGAATCAATACTTCCATTCGGTGACAGTGAGTAGAGGAAGACGTGCTGGTTGGATCTTATGTATACATAAGGCCAGGAAGAAGATTGCTAAAGGGAAATGTAAAGCAATCATTCCATTAATCTCGTTAGTGTCTCAGGGGCCTTAAGCCATTGTACTGCCAGCCACTAGTCCCATTGTGTGGATGGGCATAGTAGACCCAGCAGAGCCGTCACCACAGGGGGTGTCACATACAATCTCAAGTGATGGGCTTCTGGAATATTCATCATTTTTTGAGCTAAAAGCAAATGTTTAAGGGGAGGGTGTGAACATTTCTGCCCATTCAGGGGGCTGATTCCAGGGAGGGAGGAAGAAGCCACATGTTTTAATCATTGAGTTGGTGGAATGACGGCAAAGGGATAGGATCTAGGCTGAGGACCTGGAGCCCATGTATGGATGGCATATGAAATTTGGAGATTGGTTGCCGACTGGGCTGGATAAACATGCTACAGATGTAAGAATTGTCATCTGGATTTGATGAACTTTCTTAAGGACTGTTGCGGTTGGATACCTGTGCTTCTATCATTTTATCTGTCGTTTGGAGGAGCATAGAATGTGAATACAGACTATACAGGCTGGAGATACGAAATCTGTGGAGACAGTAAGTATCGCCTGGTACAAAGGCAGTGGAACTATCGCCCCATGGAGGGTATCTTGTGGGCTGGGGGCAATGTATAATTGGGTGTCATCAGCATAGAGATGGTACCGAAAACCGAATCTGCTGATTGTCCAATAGGAGCGGTGTATAAGGCGAAAAGAAGGGGGGCCTAGGACTGATCCTTGAGGAACCCCGACAGTAAGAGGAAGGAGAGAGGAGGAGGAGCCGGGGAAAGACACATAGAAGGAGCGGTCAGAGAGATAGGAGGAGAACCAGGAGAGAACAGTGTCCTTGAGGCCGATAGAGCGGAGCATAGTGAGGAGGAGCTGGTGATCCACAGTGTCAAATGCTGCAGAGAGATCCAGGAGATCAGCAGGGAGCAGTGACCATTAGATTTAGCTGTTAGCAGATCATTACAGACTTTAGTGAGGGCAGTTTCAGTAGAATGTAAAGAGTGGAAACCAGATTGTAAAGGGTCAAGAAGAGAGTTATCTGAGAGATAGCGGATTAGACGGGAATGGACCAGGCGTTCCAGGAGTTTAGAGATAAAGGGAAGATTAGAAACAAGTCTGTAGTTGGCCGTGCAGTTCTGGTAGAGGGATGTTTTTTATAAGTAATGGATGTATGCTGGCGTGTGTAAAAGAAGAGGGAAAGATACCAGATGAGAGGGAAAGGTTGAATATTTTAGTTAGGTGAGTGGTGACAGCCGGGGAAATGGAATGAAGGAGATGTCAGGGAACAGGGTCACTGGTGCAAGTAGTAGGGCGAGAAGAACATAGAATCATACAATGGTAGAGTTGGAGGGGACCTCCTGGGTCATCTGGTCCAACCCCCGGCTCAATGCAGGATTCACTAAATCATCTCAGACAGATATCTGTCCAGCCTCTGTTTGAAGACTTCCATTG
Organism: Phyllobates terribilis; assembly: GCF_046119375.1. NCBI lineage: Eukaryota > Metazoa > Chordata > Amphibia > Anura > Dendrobatidae > Phyllobates > Phyllobates terribilis. The sequence goes on along the minus strand of NW_027362761.1, from coordinate 1,231,381,077 downwards.
AAGGGGAACTCACCACCTCTCGTGGCAGCCTGTTCCCCTCATTGATCACCTCACGGTCATACAGTGTCTTCTAATATCTAATCTGTGTCTCCTCCCATTCAGTTTCATCCCATTGCTTCTAGTCTTTCCTTGTGCAAATGAGAATAAAGATGATCCTTCTACAATGTGACAGCCCTTGAGATATTTGTAGACAGCTATTAAGTCTCCTCTCAGTCTTTTTTTTTGCAAGCTAAACATTCCCAAATCCTGCAACCGTTCCTCATAGGACATGGTTTGCAGACCGGTCACCATTCTGGTCGCTCTTCTCTGAACTTGCTCCAGTTTGTCAATGCAAGGGGTCTGGTCGCTTCTTCTTCCATGACCGGTTCAAAGACCAAGAGTGAGCTAGATGCAATGGGAGAGGGAGAACCGTGCATGGTATTAAGGGATTGGGAGAAATTTTTCTGTCGGATATGGTCAATTTTTTCTTTTCAAATTAGTGGCCAGATAGTAAGGGCTGAAGTCAGTGGTGGGGACACTCTTGGGCAGAGTTGTTATGGTTTAAGCATAAACTAATATAGGATGAAATCTTCAGCCAGATTAGAGGACCTGGAGCACTGCTGGAGAAAACGTGTTTGCAGTGTTTGCCAGGGTTGCCGCCAACTGTGCCGAGTTGTTTTTGTGTGTAGGAGTTGAAGCTTCATCCAGGGCGCATTGCAATGAATCATTATAATGCATCAGTGCAGAGTCAGGACATGAGAGGGAGGAGATCGGGACCGATGATGACTGCAAATTCTTCATACGTTTCTGGGTATTAATGGCACATATATAAGTGTGGTAAGGGGGGTGTCCTTAACAGGGTGACAGGTTTTGACAGAGAATGAAAGAAGGTTGTGGTTAGAGAGCGGGAGAGGGGAGTTAGTAAAATCATGCACTGAGCAGAGCCGGGAGAAGACCAGGTCCAAATATACCCATCTTCATGAGTAGGAGAGTTAGTATACACACGTGGTCAAAATTGTTGGTCCCCCTCGTTTAATGAAAGAAAAACCCACAATGGTCACAGAAATAACTTGAATCTGACAAAAGTAATAATACATTAAAAATCTATGAAAATGAACAAATGAAGGTCAGACATTGCTTCTCTGCTTCCACAGAATTTAAAAAAAAATTAAACTCATGAAATCGGCCTGGAGAGAAATGATAGTTCTTCTTAACTTAATATAAAAATAAAGATTATTATTATTATTATTATTAATATTTTGTTGAACCTTTTGAGGCGATCACTGCAATCAGATGATTCTTGTAACGGTCAATGAGACTTCTGCGCCTCTCGACAGGTATTTTGGAGACTCCTCATGAGGAAACTGCTCCAGTTGTCTCGTGGTTGAAGGTTGCCTTTTCCAGACGGCATGTTTCAGCTCTTTCCAAAGATGCTCAATAGGATTTAGGTCAGGGCTCATAGAAGCCACTTCAGAATAGTCCAATGTTTTCCTCTTAGCCATTCTTGGGTGTTTTTAGCTGTGTGTTTTGGGTCATTATCCTGTTACAAGACCCATGACCTGCGACTGAGACCAAGCTTTCTGACACTGGGCAGCACATTTCTCTCTAGAATCCCTTGATAGTCTTGAGATTTCATTGTACCCTGCAGAGATTCAAGACACCCTGTGCCAGATGCAGCAAAGCAGCCCCAGAACATAACAGAGCCTCCTCCATTTTTCACAGTTGGGACAGTGTTCTTTTCTTGATATGCTTCATTTTTCCGTATGTGAACATAGAGCTGATGCACCTTGCCAAAAACTTCCATTTTTGTCTCATCTGTCCATAGGACATTCTCCCTGAAGCTTTGTGGCTTGTCAACATGTAGTTTGGCAAATTCCAGTCTGGCTTTTTTATGATTTTTTTTCAACAATGGTGTTCTCATTGGTTGTCTCCCATAAAGTCCACTTTGGATCAGACAACGACAGATGGTGCGATCTGACACTGATTTTCCTTGAGCTTGATGTTCACCTTTAATCTCTTTAGAAGTTATCCTGGGCTCTTTTGTTACCATTCGTATTATCCTACTCTTTGATTTGTCATCAGTTTTCCTCCTACGGCCACATCCAGGGAGGTTGGCTACAGTCTTACATTTCTGAATAATATGTGCAGCTGTAGCCACAGGAACATCAAGCAGCTTGGATATGGTCTTATAACCTTTACCTTTGACATGCTTGTGTATAATTTTCTTTCTAATCTCCTGAGACAACTCTTTCCTTTGCTTCCTCTGGTCCATGTTGAGTGTGGTACACACCATGTCACCAAACATCACAGTGAGTATCTGTAGCCCTATATACAGGCCCACTGACTGATTACAAGAGTGTAGACACCTGTTATGCTAATTAGTGGACACAACTTGATTTGACATGTCACTTTTATCACATTATTTTCAGGGGTCCCATCATTTCTCTCCAGGCCGATTTCAGGAGTTTAATTTTTTTTTTAATTTTGTGGAAGCAGAAAAGCAATGTCTGACTTTCATTTGTTTATTTTCATAGACTTTTAATTTATTATTACTTTTGTCAGATTCAAGTTATTTCTGTGACCATTGTGGGTTTTTCTTTCAATAAACGAGGGGGACCAACAATTTTGACCACATGTGTAGTTGTGGAAGGCTGAAAGAGGAAATTAGAGATAAAAGGTGAGTGGCAGATGGGGAGAGGGGGTCACCAATGGAGATGTTAAAGTCCCCCATGATGAGAGTGGGGATGTCACAGGATAGAATGTGTGGGAGACGGGTGGCAAAGTGATCCAGGAACTGACTGGAGGGGCCCACAGGGTGATACACAACTACTACTTGCAGGGAGAAGGGCTGGAAAAGTCAGACAATGTGGACCTCAAAAGAAGGGAAGATAAGTGAGGGTACTGAGGGGATAACCTGAAAAGTGCATTTTGTTGAAAGGAGCAGCACAACATCTCCACCTGGTCTGTTAACAGGTCTGGCGTTATGTGAAAAATGTAGGTCACCATATGAGAGAGGAGCAACAGCGGTGGTGTCCAACTGCTGGATCCAGGTTTCAGTAAGAGTCATAAAGTTAAGGGAATTTGAAAGGAAAAAGTCATGGATGTAGGAGAGTATGTTTCACACTGACCGTGAGTTCCAGAGGTCACAGATAAATCAGTCAGAAGACATGCAAGGAACATTAATGAGATTCGCAGGGTTTCTTAGTGTAGCACTGGAAGAGTTAAACTTATGTGGCGCCCCTGAGGGTTCGACCGCCACAGGGATGCTGCACTTCTTTAATGGAGTGTGGTGTTCCTCCTCTGAGGTAAGAACAGTGTGATGGTCAGGACCCCACCTCCACATCCAACACCACACTTCTCCCACCAGAGGGAGCTAGAAGGCACTAGGTGCTGCCCCTCCTGGTAACCGGGAGACTGGGGAACCAAGAGAAAGGGGAACCATTTAGTGGGTGAGGGTGGAGGATTCACATTTTAGTGACACTTAATAATTCATATTTAATACACAGCCATTTTGGCTCTTGGTTCTTTTGACTGTTCCTTATCGTGACCTTCCTCCCTGAGCGTGGATCCTGTGTGGACCTGCAGAGGACGGGGACACGGCCCTCGTACCCTGGCCTTGGGTCGAGGGGCAGGCTGCAGATAATATATGTCTCAGCCCGGTCAAGGACCATGACCAAGAAGGCCCTGAGCTTAAGAGTGTAGCTCCACCAAAATGAATCCCAGGGAGGATGCAGACGGAGCGGTATACGCCACCTGTCCTCGCCAACCTGATCTATTCAGAGGGATTCCGGCTGCAAGAGGGGTACCGGCCCCCGGCACCCGACCTTGCTACTCCACGTCCTGGTCGGGAAAGTCCGGGAGGCCCTGAGGATCCCACTGGGTATCGGAAGGAGCGGAGCTGCCACCCGTACCCTTTTTCTGAGAGAAGTTCAGAGGGAGACCCGGCCTGTCTACACACACACAGACAGGAAAGGACCCGGTCTGAAGTCTAGGAACACTCTGGTGAGGCTGTCGGACCCCCCCGTCTCTGGTGACCGCAGAACTCCGCGAGGAGCAGGGAGACGCCTTCCTACTGCCATCACCATTGTGAGTAAAAACTCTGGAAGTTAATCCCTATGGCCACCGGACTCTTTATTCTGCATTACACCGCACTAGGCAGCACCAGACCTCCTAGACTACTACCCCCTCCATCCTGTCCTTCTGCCCTGAGGCCCTTCTCCGCCTGTGGGGAGTAGTAACAATGTCGGCTGCCATAACACCATGCCTCGGCGGACTGCAGCAGCGCTGGTGGCCTTCACCAGGTGCCACAGGTGGCGTAGTCGAGATCAGCCACTTAACCCGGATAAGCCCGTACCATCTCTTTGTTTTTAGTGTGACGACCCTGGGCACGGAGCGGGTCCGGGCCACGGCTGCACCCCATCTACATCACAGGACCCGGCTCCGAGTACCCCATCTCCCAGGGTAGGGCTTCCACGCGAGTCACACAACTTGGCGTAGTCGGCAGGATCGCGTGCCCGCAGCAAAGGAAGGAATTACCCATTGCTACCGGGTACTGTGTGCCTTACACCTTAGACTGTCGTTTTCACTTAAAATGGCGCCCGCCCAAGAAAAACAGGCGCCATAGTGTTGTGGAAAGATGGCCTTCTAACACCTCCCATCGTGGGCTGGGCTCCCGCATGGCAAAAGTGCAGACCGCCCTTTCCAGCAGAGACTGTCCGCGGGGTAATGCCCGTCAAACCGGATGGGCTGAAAGAAGGCGGGCCTGTCAGCATATCGCTCAGGAACCGCCCCGAAAGAGGATGAAGAAGAAAAACAACAAGGTGCGGCCATTGCAGTTGGAGTTTGGCGACCTTCGGGAGCAGACATGGACGCTGCTAGAGCGCAACAAACGGAGCCTTCCGAACCCAGCCCAGGTCCTTCCCCCGGCAGGAAGCGAAGCGGCACCAGACTTACAGCGGGAGATATAGCATTTCTCCACCAGGAAGCCCCGGGTCTTGTACGGAGACTGGATGAGGCACAGAAGGCGGCGTCTGCTGCGTGGCGGGAAGACATGCTGCTGCGCATCCGGACCCGCCGCCAGGGAGCTGAAGCTCAGGGAGAAGCGGTGACAGAGGTCGCGAGCGGCAGAGAGGCGGGTGAGTGTACTACCCCTGCCCCAGCTGCTGAACCTACCGTTCCCATGCTGGACCTCATGGCCGAATATCTCCTGCCTGGCGCGGTCACCTGGGAGCAGGTCTTTGCCCCGGAGCTGCAAGCTTCAGCTATAGGCGGAGACCTGCACTGCCACCCAACTCCCGAATCGGAAGCGCCTGAGGCTGTGGGGGTGTCCACCGACCCCAACCCGGACTGGTCCGCACTTGCAGAGGACCCGCAGCAACCCCTTATGACACCGCTGCCCGCACCGACAGTCACCTGGCCGGAGGCTGAAGAGTGGGCTTGGGACAACCAGGGGGGGACCTGATGGGCTTCCCCCGGGAAACCCGGGCCGAAGCGCAGAGGAGGAGCGAGCGGTGTCGTGAGCAGATTCTCCAACTCACTCGGGAGCAACGCCAGTGGGAGATCCACTGCGAGCGCCTCGAGGTGCGGGCCAAGGCTGCAAAGTCCTGGGCCCGACAGGAAGAGGCAACCCGTCCAAGTCCTCATATGGAGGGGCGGGTCGTCCACTTCCACCATGAGGCGGGGTGGGGGTTCATAAGGAGTCCCCATTATCAGGACGATGTCTTCGTCAGCAGGCGGGACGTCGAGCCGCGTCTGAAAAAGGGACACCCAGACCGGAACCTCTTACCGGGTGACGTAGTTACATACACCCGCCACCATGGGGTGCGAGGGTGGTACGCCCTGGATGTTCACAAGGTGTCTCTGAGCGATGCCCCCTTGCGCTCAGCCTCGGAGGACCGATCAGCCTCCGTCGGGAGGAACGAGCCTTTTCCCAGGAGGGAACCCGAGAGTTAAGCAGCCCCGGCGGCTGTAACCTGTTCAAAGTTAATATGTTGACGTTTATGTTTTAATTTGCTTATCCCCGTTTCTAGAGACATTGGTCCCTGCGGACTTGCAGCAGACAGACTCTTACTCTGTAAATAGTTTGCATCTCTTTAGGTGCTCCTTATTGGTTTTATGTAAAACCGCGGATATTTCTGTCAGGCAAAAGGTATTTTTTCCCTAATTTTAAAAATGAGAGATGTTTTAAAAAAGAAAACCCCCCACCCCCTATCCGTTTGTAAGAGAAGACATAGAACTGCAGTGCTGGCCCCCACCCTAAGAATTTTTATTATCGTCGTAAACCCTCAGTGCAGAGCAGCTTCTAGTTCAAAATAGTTATTCCCTCCAAAATTCTATTGTTTAGCTGGACAAACAGTTAATGTAGAATTTAAAAACGCACATGACGGTCAATAACCCAGGGACCAGAGTTTTGGAATGTTCACATTTTCCTGGTTACAATGAAACCCTTCCAAGCCGTGTTCACCAACCTGCCTGGCAGGACTGAAGTGGCGGTCCATGAAGTGGACACCGGGAATCATGCCCCACTCCAGCGGACAGCCTATCGAATCTCCGACGAGGTGCAGCATGTCATGCGCCAGGAGGTCGAGGAGATGCTGCAGTTGGGGGTGATTAAGCGGTCCAAGAGCGCGTGGGCCTCACCTGTAGTCCTGGTGCCAAAGAAGGACCGGACCACCCGGTTCTGTGTGGACTACAGGGGGCTCAACGCTATCACAGCCTCTGATGCACAACCAATGCCACGCATTGAGGAGCTGCTGGAGCGGTTAGCCAGTGCGAGCTATCTCTCCATTATGGATTTGAGTCGCGGATATTGGCAGATCGCTTGAGCCCCGGGGCCCAGGAGAAGTCCGCCTTTATCACCCCCTTCGGATTGTATGAATCCACGGTCATGCCCTTCGGAATGAAAAATGCCCCTGCCACGTTCCAGCGAATGGTCAACCACCTGCTCCAGGGACTGGAGAGGTACGCAGTGGCATAACTGGATGACATTGCCATCTTCAGTCCCACCTGGGAGGATCACCTCGAGCATCTGCAGCAGGTGCTCGGGCGCATTCACCAGGCAGGCTTGACCATCAAGCTGGGAAAGTGCCAGATGGGCATGAACGAGGTCCACTACCTGGGGCACCGGGTAGGTGGGGGTACTCTGAAGCCAGAGCCTGGAAAGGTGGACGCTATCGTGTCCTGGCCCACCCCCAGGACCAAGAAGCAGGTGCAGTCCTTCTTGGGCACCGCAGGGTACTATAGACGCTTTGTACAGGACTATAGTAGCCTTGCGAAGCCCTTGACAGACCTCACCAGGAAGAGCCTACCCCATTCCGTCAAATGGACAGATGAATGCGAGGTGGCCTTTAGGGCATTGAAGACTGCCTTGAGCAGATCCCCTGTGCTAAAGGCGGTCGACGGCACACGGCCACTCTTAGTACAGACCGACGCCAGTGAGTTTGGCCTCGGTGCTGTACTCAGCCAGGTCGACTCGGGGAACCAAGAACACCCCGTGTTGTACCTAAGCCGGAAACTGCTGCCGAGGGAAGTGGCCTATTCCACCATAGAGAAGGAGTGCCTGGCCATTGTATGGGCCCTCAACCGCTTACAGCCTTACTCGTACGGGCGCCCCTTCACTGTCGTGACTGACCACAACCCCCTGAGTTGGCTGCACACCATGTCAGGTGCCAACGGAAGGTTGTTACGCTGGAGCCTCACCCTCCAGCAGTACGACTTTACCGTTCAACACCGCAAGGGCAGCAAGCATGGCAATGCCGATGGGTTGTACCGGCGAGGGGAGCCTCCAGACATACGCTTGGAGGAGTACCAGAAGGTCCTACCTCCATAGCGCAGTCTAAAAGGGGGAGGTGTCAGGCAAAAAGTATTTTTTCCCTAATTTTAAAAATGAGAGATGTTTTAAAAAAGAAAACCCCCCACCCCCTATCCGTTTGTAAGAGAAGACATAGAACTGCAGTGCTGGCCCCCACCCTAAGAATTTTTATTATCGTCGTAAACCCTCAGTGCAGAGCAGCTTCTAGTTCAAAATAGTTATTCCCTCCAAAATTCTATTGTTTAGCAGGACAAACAGTTAATGTAGAATTTAAAAACGCACATGACGGTCACTAACCCAGGGACCAGAGTTTTGGAATGTTCACATTTTCCTGGTTGCAATGATATATTTTTCATAACTGGGATACCCCTAGAAATCGAGGAATTGGTTTCTTAGCTTCTGAGCATCATAGAGAGGTCCTGTTTAATATCCATCTGCATGAAAATTAGTGACGGCCAACATGATGTCTCCATCTTGGATGTGGGACCCCCCCACACCAAGATATGAAATCTGAAGGTTTCTATGTTCTATGCAGCTGGGTGGTTTCACAAAACCGAGCCCCCGTGTGAGGTAGACAAAATGGGCGGTTCCTAATAATTTGGCCCTGTTGCTAAAAAGCAAATCGGCCATTTTCAGGTCATTCTTCTCAGCGACGCCAGACGCACGCACGCCACGCTGCGCGGGAGAATCACGTCTAATTTCCGGGGAGCCGTCCCCCCCACAGAATCTGAGACCATCACCTCGTGGCGCAGGTTTTGCTATTAGTTATCCCTTTTATTTTAAATAACTGTTAATGCATATATGTAAATTGTCTCCTTTATAATATCTTGTATATATTTTGTAAACACTGCCCCCCTTTTGGGAGTAAATCATTAATTATTTACCAGTTTCGTCCTTCTTGTCCTATGTCGAGCAAATACGTTCCTCACCCGCTAATTCCCGTTACCTACCAGGTACCCGATCCACCTGTTAAGCGATCGGTGGTGGCAGTATACCAGTATTTATGTGATATTGTGGTTTGAGGGTGGCTGGTCGGAGGTATATATACGTTCCTGGAAGGAACTGGTGGTATATATACGTCCTGTCACATCACGTGCCGCAATAGTCGACATAAACTAGAGCAGCTGCACCCGTGCTTATCCTCGGTCAATACCGTGTTTGACCAGCAGGATAAGGGGGCGCCAGAGAGCTGCAAGGTCTGACCCAAGTGGGTGTCGTTTTCCTGACAAATTGGTGGCAGCGGTGGGATCATAGGACATTAGTGATCTGGTTTGAGCAATCATTCCTCTCACTAAAAGCTTGCACGGTTCTTACCTGGACCCTGCACAAAAGTTTTGAAGATCGAACTCAGTGTTTATTAGATCTGAGACAATACTGTATGTGTAGCAGTTACCCCGACCCTTCTTCGGTTTTTCTTTTCTATTCTTATTTTGGTGATCATGGTCGTAGTTGGGGAGCTCTGGTACAGCCAGCAGAAAAAGGACACTCTTATTGGAATATGTATAACCAGAGGCATTGAGCACCGCTACAAAAACAGAGAACAAATGGCTGCTGCACTGGCGCAGCTGGAGACCGAGCAAGCCCTTCTCCAGACTTCAGCAGGGCCAGAGGTCAGCCGAGACATGGAAGTACTACTGCAGGGGTCCCACCTGTAGATGCACGCCGCGTCAGCGACCAGGGCAGCGTGGACCCCTATCTGCAGATGGCTCTACAGCAACTTCCTGCAGAGGATTATGAAGGACGGCTGAGAGTAATTCAACAGCACCAGGAGGCCGAGAGAGCCCAGCGAGAGGCCGAGAGAGCCGAGCGAGAGGCCGAGAGAGCCGAGCGAGAGGCCGAGAGAGCCCAGCGAGAGGCCGAGAGAGCCGAGCGGCAAGCGGAGGCCCAAGCTCAGAGGGCCCATGAACTGCAGATGGCCCAACTCGGGATCCCAGCATCCACCTCACGGAACGGTGAGACCAACAATGCGACCCTGTTTAAGCCCCGTCCAGAGCATTTTCCTGTGATGGAAAAGGACGGCGACCTCGACACCTTTCTGAGGGGTTTTGAAAAGACTTGCAGACAATACCAGCTGCCTGAGGAACAGTGGGCCCGATACTTAACTGCAGGGCTGCAAGGCAAAGCTCTGGATGTGTTTGTGGCTCTTCCTCCGAGCCTCGATGGGACCTATGATGCCATTAAGCAGGCCCTAATCCAGAGGTTCCAACTGACCCCTGAGGTGTACCGTAAAAAGTTTCGAAGCCTCCAGCGTGGACCGCATGACAGTTACAGCGATGTGGTGCATGGGCTCCGGACCAACTTTGAGCAGTGGATCCAAGGACTGTCAGCGACCACCTTTGAGCAGCTAAAGGATCTGATGGTGAAAGACCAGTTCCTGCATCTGTGTCCGACTGAGGTACGGCAGTTCGTGATGGATCGAGAGCCACCAGATGCCAATAAAGCAGCGCAGATCGCAGACACCTACGAGGCCAACTGGAGACCAGAGGTGCGGAAGCCGGTCGTCGCCAGCTGGAAAGGGGGTAAGCCATCAGCCACCATCCCTACCCCTGCCAGCCGACCTTCCGGAGGCCTTTTTCCCGTTACCAATGCCCGGCCTTCATCTGATGCCCGCAGGTGTTATTTCTGCAACCAGACTGGTCATCTCAGCGCCACTTGCCCAGAGAAGCAGAGGAAGAACCCCCCATCCAAGGCCCCGGGGCCTAATGCTTCAGTTCTTTTGGTGGGTGGGCCGGTTGGGAGGGCCTGTGAAAACTTTCAGTCTGTCAGGGTGGGGGACACTCACACTGTAGGCCTCAAGGACACTGGGGCCGAACGAACCCTCATCCGACCCGAACTGGTGTCCACTGAAGAGCTTATTCCGGGAAAGACCCTGACTGTCACCGGGATTGGGGGCGTCCGATGCCCCTTGCCCATGGCCCGGGTTTTTATTGATTGGGGTGCGGGGAGTGGGGTGAAGGAAGTGGGAGTATCCAAAAACCTATCTGCAAATGTTTTGTTGGGAACTGATTTGGGGAGGATGCTTGCTTATTATGTCCCTAACACCCCTCCCCGATCTGATACGGTTGGTAAGGTTAATGCTGATAATGGGAATGTCAATGCTTTACCTGATGATGATGATGATGATGATAATGATGTTGTATTGGAAGGTGCAGGAGAACTCAGCCCTGTCACTCTGCGGGGTGATGTTGCTGAGGATCCCCTAGCAGGAGCAAAGGTCAGTGCCAAGGGTAATGGGGAGAGGCACGAGGACCATGAAGCAGGTGGTGCTGTGCCAGTGACCAGTGTCACAACAGAAGGTGACCAGGCTGATAGTCGCTGCCCCATACGTATCCCTGTGCCTGAGGTAATGGAGGAGGATAGGGAAGTAGTTCTCATGGCCTCGCAGGCTAATGAGACGGTGTTATTCCCCTGGGAGACGGCCTATGTAGCCGCTGTTACCCGCAGTCAGAGTGCCCAGAATGCAAGTAACTCCCTGCCTTCTGGACCCTCCTCGGACAGAGGAATAACAGGATCAGGTATGGACCCAGAGCCGGTCCCAGAGGGTCCCAGTGAGGACGTGGCCTTAACCTCTATTCTGGCTTCCTCCAGCCAGGAGTTTCAGGCAGCTCTGCACTCAGATGCTAGCCTGGAGACGTTAAGGAGCCTCGCTGAGAAACCCACCTCCGAGTCGGATAAGGAGAGGGTATTCTGGGACCAAGGGAGGTTGTACCGGGAGACAGTTCCCTGTACACCCCAACAGGAGTGGCTGAGGGAAAGACAGCTGGTCGTCCCCTACCAATTCAGGGACGAGTTGTTGCGGATCGCCCATGAAATTCCACTCGCTGGACACTTGGGGGTCAGCAAAACCAAGGCCCGGCTGTCTCATCACTTTTATTGGCCCAAAATGAGGACAGATGTGGTGAACTACTGTTGCTCCTGTACCACGTGTCAAAGAGTGGGAAAGTCAGGGCTGGCCCCCAAAGCCCCCCTGATCTCTTTGACAGTGATAGAGGAGCCTTTCCAGAGGATTGCTGTGGACATTGTGGGACCACTGGCCATGCTCAGCAGCTCTGGAAAACGTTTCATCCTTACCGTGGTAGACTATGCTACCCGGTATCCGGAGGCAGTAGCCCTGTGCTCAATTAGGGCGGATAAGGTGGCGGACGCCCTCTTGGCCATCTTTTCACGAGTAGGATTTCCCAGGGAGATGCTTACCGACCAGGGGACTCAGTTCATGTCACGCTTAATGGAGGCCCTATGTAAGAAAATGCAGGTGCAGCATTTGGTATCGAGCGCGTATCACCCACAGACCAATGGTTTGTGTGAGCGATTCAACGGTACCCTCAAACAGATGTTAAAAATGCTGGTTGAAGCCCAGGGTCGCGACTGGGAGCGTTACCTCCCACACCTGCTATTTGCTTACAGAGAGGTTCCACAGGCCTCAACGGGGTTCTCCCCCTTTGAGCTCCTGTATGGCAGGCGTGTCCGAGGACCCCTTGGGTTGATAAGGGAATTCTGGGAAGAAGAGCCGAGCTCCCCAGGAGTGTCCATCGTGGAGTCTGTCATGCGCTTCCGTGACAAGATGCAGACCTTGACGCAGTTGGTGCATGACAACATGGCGCAAGCCCAGGCTGACCAGAAGCATTGGTACGACCAGAACGCCCGAGAACGGACCTACCAGGTGGGTCAGAAGGTGTGGGTGCTGGTCCCCGTACCAAAGGACAAGCTTCAGGCGGCCTGGGAAGGCCCGTAAGTCATTCACCAACAGCTCAACCCGGTCACCTTCGTGATAATGTGGCACCCCAGGGGTCTGGTTTCCACAGTAACGGCAATGTTATGTCTGAGAGCAGGTGGGAGGTCTCTTGGTCAGGGATCCTGTGCATGCCACACCTCCTGCCCAGTCCTGGGAGGGGAAGAACTTCCCCTATATAAACCTAGGGCTGAGGCAGGGTTAGTGAGTAGAGAAGAAGTAGAGACAGAGAAGAGAAGCAGCATAGGAAGAAACAACAGGAGCTCTGTGGGAGCAGTACTACAAGGAGTCAGGGGCTGGCAGCTGCAGAGCTCGCCCTGACTGAGAAGCTATCACCGGACCCGGAGTCCGAGGCTGTGGGGACTAACTCCTATCCAGCAGCAGAAACCGACCGGCAGGGGATTTCAGGTCCTCTGGCCAAGAAACCCGAAGGCACGGTCACACGCGTGGGACCAGCACCGCCGTCGTGGAGCGGAAGCTACTAGAAGGCCCCGAGTCACCGGCCATACGGGTGAGCACCACACGGTACACTCAGGGACGTGGGCTACTTATACCCGCCTCTAGCAAAGTAGCCAGAAGAGTACAGTTAGTTTGGGAGGCCTACAACTCCGCCTGGCCAGGGGAGATCCCATCTGCTCAAGGACTGACCAGGCCCCAATCGCTAGCCAGTACTCCGGGAGGGTCTATCTTTGTCACCAGTAAAGACCCTGAACTACACCGTACCGTCTCCGAGTGGTTCCTGCTACCCCCATCATCCACGTCGGCTGCCCTGAGGCCATACCCCTCCCGTTGGGGGTGATACTATCACGCTGCACAATCCTACCACCGGCCTCAGCGGTCTGCCCTGCAGCGGCAGCTCCTTCGCTGCATTCAACGGGTGGCGTAGTCGTACAACATCTACCGCTAATACAGCGCCACTTAGTCTGACTCCCTGGGCACGGACCGGGTCACCGCCACGGGACTACAACCCTCAACAGATCCGGCTCCGGGTAAGCTCCCGCGTGCTCAACGCTGCGCGACACAGGCCCAGGGGTGCGTCAACTTTTGGCGTAGTCGGCAGGATTTCGTGCCCGCAACCACCGGGTACTGCGTGCCTGAAAAAAGACTGTTCAAACTTACCAGTGGTGAAGATTCCCGCCATCCGGCACCATCTTCAGCCTTCTTCCCGCCATCGGTGAAGATTCCCGCCATCCGGCGCCATTTTCAGCCTTCTTCCCGCCTTCCGTGGAGTTTTCCCGCCGTTGGACGCCATCTTGAAGACGCCGCGCGGGAAGAAGAGGGGCGTGGACTCCAAAAGCGCGCGAGAACTGAAGCCCCGCCTCACGTCCAGACGTCGCGTAAGGTCCTGGAAGGAGCCCAGCAGACGCTGACGTCACAGGAGCGCGACGGAAGGTCCTCAACCCTGACGATCCACTGCGGAGCCGCAGCCTACGGAAGAGGATCATCGCAAGGTAGGCCACGGTCCACTAGGGGGGAGAAGGATGTCGGATACGGAGGAGAGCTTCACCGCTTCAACCCCCGCCAGCGCCACCGCCGTTGCGGTCATGCCTTTCACCATGCCCTATATCCCGGGGGCAGCCTGGCTACCCCAGTACTCAGGGGAGTCACATACCCTGCATGACTTTAGAGAAAAGCTGGATAGCCTCTTCCAGGTGTATCCCCTCACAGAGGAGCAAAAAGTGAGCATCCTGGTGGCCCAATTAACCGGGGCAGCCCAAAGGGAGGTAAAGTCCTGGCCACCTGAGAGGAGGACTGTCGCAGAGATACTAACCCGGCTGAGGGACACCTTTGATACCCGCACCTCAGCCGAGATCAAGCTTAGATTCTACGGGTGCAAACAGCGGGCACATGAGAGTATAAGGGACTATGCCCTGAACCTACAAGAGGCCCTGAGAGCCATTAAGCAGACCGACCCTGACGGCGTGGGAGACGAGGACAGGCTGTTGACTGAACAATTTATAGAGGGTTTATATTGCAATGCCCACCGAACCCAGTTGCGGGCAATGGCCTTACAGGACCCTCATCTGGGATTTGCACAGTTCAAGGACAGAGCCATCCGGGTGCTCCGAGAATCGGCACCAGGTGGCGTTGTGACCCACAGACGCCCCACTACCACTTACCACCAGGAGGCGGCACCCTTGTCGGCAGGGCCTGTGGGAGCTGATGCGCAGGCTTTGAACAATGACCCGGCTCCAGACCTGCACCATCAGGTCCAAGAGCTAGCTAAAAGCGTTGCCGCGCTAACCCGAACTGTGCAGTCTTTACAGGTTTCCACTCCAGGGAAGATCCAGCTGGCATCCGGACCGGAGGACATCCCGTGGCGTCGACCAAGGAGGACCCCACCGGCCAGAGGAAGACCCAGCGACCGATACAACGAGAACGGACAACCCATCTGCCGCCGCTGCAATCAACCCGGACATATGGCAAGGTACTGTCCTTTAAACTGGCACAACCTGGAGTAGAGGGCCAAACCCCAGGAAAAAGATCATCAGGCCCATCGAACTGGCGTGACAGATATGTGGGAGGACGTCCAGTCTTGCCTGTGGTACTGGATGGCATCCCTATGAGTGCCCTATTGGACACCGGGTCACAGGTCACCACTATCCCGTACGTGCTCTTCAAGCAGTACTGGAATGACTCGGATATCACCCGCTACCCTGACGACGACTTGAGTATCATCGCCAGCAATGGTCAGCCCGTGCCACAGATTGGATTTAAAGAGGTGACCATTAAAATCGGTAGAGTCGAACTGGCAGCACAGGGACTGATCATTGTAGACATTGACAAACACGAGAGTCACCCAAAGATAACTCTAGGAACTAATGTAATTGAAAATTGTCTTGCAGAGGTGATTTTCCTTTTACAGCAGGTTGCCAAGAACGCCAGCTCCGGCCAGCAGCGAGTGCTCCAGAAAGAGATCCGGGCACTGATGCGACGGCAACAGATAGAACTCTCCGGTGGTGAGATTGGTAGCGTAAGAATGTGTGACCCTTTCCCTATTGCCATGCCCCCAAAAAGTGAAATGATGATTTGGTGGCGGGCAGCTATTGGTCTGAGAGGTAGAGATTACCAGGCAATGGTAGAACCAGTTTACTCAGACAGTAGGCCCACCATTTTGACAGCACGGGGGGTGGTCAATGTACGCCATGGGAGGGTGCCCGTTCGCATAATAAATATCGGGAAGAGGGAAGTGTACCTGCCCCGGTATGCCACGCTAGCCAAATTGTATACCATCAATCAAAATTCCATACAGTCCGTAGAACCCTTGCCTCCATCTTCCCCGGAGGAAGGTAACGGCTCTAAAGAAACAATGGAGGACTGGTGTCAGCAACTACATTTGGGTACTGACTCCACTCCCTCACACCAGAAACAGGGAGTCTATCGGGTGGTTCAAGAGTACGAGAGAGTGTTTAGTAAACACCCGTTAGACTTCGGGCGAGTCAAGGGGGTAGAACACCACATCCCCACGGGAGACCATCTTCCCATAAAAGAGAGGTATCGACCCGTACCCCCTGCACACTACCAACACGCCAAGGGGATGCTTAGGGACATGAAGGAGGCTGGGGTGATCAGGGATAGCTGTAGCCCCTGGGCAGCTCCACTAGTCTTAGTCAAAAAGAAAGACAACACCATGAGGATGTGTGTAGATTACCGGAAAATTAACCGTATCACACACAAGGATGCGTACCCCTTACCAAGGATAGAGGAGTCTTTGGCTGCTTTAAGATCTGCTAACTTCTTCTCTACCTTGGATCTCACTAGCGGGTACTGGCAGGTTCCTGTAGCAGAGGCGGACCGGGAGAAGACCGCATTCACCACCCCGATGGGACTTAGCGAGTTTACCTGTATGCCGTTCGGACTCTGCAACGCACCGGGAACCTTCCAACGATTAATGGAGTGCTGTCTGGGCCACAGAAACTTCGAGACGGTCCTGTTGTACCTGGACGATGTCATCGTATATTCCAAGACTTATGAGGACCACCTGAAACACCTGGCGGAAGTGTTCGAAGCTCTGGCAAGCTACGGCTTAAAGGTAAAACCCTCCAAGTGTCACCTCTTGAAACCAAAGGTGCAGTACCTGGGACACGTGGTGAGCGCTGACGGAGTGGCTCCCGACCCTGATAAGATCACCGCAATTAAGGAATGGCCAAGTCCCTCCAGTGTAAAGGAAGTGCGGCAGTTCCTCGGGTTGGTAGGCTATTACCGCAGATTCATCCCCGGTTTCACCAAAAAGGCAGCTCCTATGCAGGACCTCCTGATAGGCCAGTCCCGGAAGGCCAAGAACCAGAAGCCGCCCTTCAAATGGGAGAAGTTAGAAGAAGAGTCCTTCCGCCAGCTGAAGATGGCCCTCACGGGGGATGAAATCCTGGCGTACCCTGATTACAGCCAGCCCTTTATCCTCTACACCGACGCAAGTAACATCGGGCTAGGAGCCGTACTGTCCCAGATCCAGCAGGGGAAAGAACGAGTAATCGCTTACGCTAGCCGAAAACTGCGACCCACCGAAAGAAACCCTGAGAATTACAGCTCATTTAAGCTAGAGTTCCTGGCAGTGGTGTGGGCAGTCACCGAACGCTTTAAGCACTACCTCGCTTCTTCCCGGTTCACCGTGTACACGGATAACAACCCGTTGACACACCTGGACACGGCAAGACTCGGTGCCCTAGAGCAGAGATGGATGGCCCGTCTGTCCAACTACGAGTTCACAATCAAATACCGGGCAGGACGCTCCAATACCAACGCGGACGCCCTGTCCAGGATGCCAAACCTACCGGACGTAGGAGAAGATCCAGAGGGACTGGAAGAAGTCGAACTCCCCGCGTTCCACCGTCATGGGACTATCCAGTATTCCCATCGGGTAAGGAGTAAGCAAGCCGCTACGTTTAACCCCTTGCCTCACTACAACTGGGAGGAAACGCAAGACAGTGACCCTGCCGTCCGGCTGGTGAAGGAGATGCTGACTCGGCCAGAGGCTCGCCTTGACCCAGACGCTCCGGAGGAAGCCAAGCAACTGTGGGCTGAGAAGAGTCGACTGTTCCTTTACAAGGGGAAGTTGTGCCGCAGAATGGTTAACTCCCGGACGCATGAACTAATCTGGCAAGTAGTGGTGCCACGGAGAGACGCAGCCATGGTGATGGAAGCATACCACGACGGGGCTGGACACTTCGGATGGAAGAAGCTGGAGTTCCTGCTGCGTGGGCGGTTCCACTGGGTAGGCATGAGGGGAACAATCGAGAGGTGGTGCAGAGACTGTGGCTCGTGCAACCTAAGAAGGAAGGACCGTGCCAGCCAGAAGACTCCCCTGCAGTCCATCGTCACCCGGCAGCCGTTGGAACTGGTAGCCTTGGATCATGTAAAACTGACCCCAAGCAGAAGTGGCTACGTCTACGCGTTAACCATTGTGGATCATTACTCCCGGTTCTTGGTTGTCGTCCCCGTTAAGGACTTAACGGCTCAAACAGCAGCTAGAGCCTTCCAGCAGCACTTCTGCCGCCCACACGGGTACCCGGACCAAGTGCTGACGGACCAGGGACCTGCCTTTGAAGCGGAGGTCTTCCAGGAATTCTGCAATCTGTATGGCTGCCGGAAGATAAGGACGACACACTATCATCCGCAAACTAATGGACTTTGTGAGAAAATGAACCAGGTGGTAATGGATCTCCTGAAAACGTTGCCCCTGGAAGAACGCAGTCTGTGGCCTGAGAAGCTGCCCGATCTGGTGGACCTATACAACCACATCCCGGTAGGTTCCACCAACTGTACCCCGGCTTACCTAATGAGGGCGAGACCTGGTAAGTTACCTGTTGACCTGGAAATGGGAGTCCTGACACCCGAGGACACTTCACCAGAAGCAGACTGGGACACAGAGAGGCAGCAGCAGTACCGGAAAGTACAGGAGAGCGTGGAGCGAAGTCTCTGTCAGGCTAGGGAAAGACAAGAGAAAACTTACAACCAGTATGCTCCCGCTGTGCCCCTGGTACCCAGAGAGCAGGTCTTGAAGAGGAAAAGACGGCTCCACAAGTTGGACGACCAGTGGGAGAAGGACCCGTACACCGTACTGCCCTCAAGCCACGAGAACCCGAAAGTCTGTACCATCAGTAAAGACGGAGGGGAGACCATAGCCATTGTATCCCGGGATCACCTGAAGAAGTGTCCTGAACAGCTACGGAACCCTGAAGAGGAACAAGAAGACCATCGACCCGTAGAGGAAAGGGAAGATATGGTTAGTACTGTGCTCGGAGAATTCCCTCGGTCCTGGACTCAAGTCAATGGTGCAGTTGTGGTACCCGTCCTCATGTTCCTCCAACCAGCATCCCAAGTGCCTACGGAGCAACAGGTAGAGCTGGAAGAGCAGCCGGTCCAGGAGGCAGAAGACTCCACACAAGCAGAACAGGAGGATCAACCCTCTGCTTATAGTGAGCCTGCCGTACCCCTAGTGAGCCAAAGAGCCGGTAGACAGCTGCCCAGTTTACCCTTGACAGCTCCTACACCCTGTAGTTCAGGGCTAGACAGTCAGCTCCGTAGGTCCACTAGGGCCACTAGAGGCCAGTTACCCGCACGTTGGAGGATTTGAAGTGTATAAATTGTTTTATTTGTGGTTACCTGTTTTTCTTGTTGCTTGTGTATAATTATGTGTTTCTAGTTATTTATAGGAGTCCTTGGTGGATTTACCGGGAATCCTTGTACATGGTTGGAGCGTAACCTAGGAATGGACTAAAGACTGTTAAGGACTCGGGGCAGGACAGACCCCTACCTGGTTACGTCTCCCTGTTTTGGTGAAATGGACACCTTGCTTTTCTTCAAAGACTGCACCCGGTTGCGGACACGCCGTAACCATCTTTATGTGTTTTTCTTATTGTATTATTATTGTTTATACCTTGTTATGTTTTTCTAAAAATATGTTTAGTCCCGGAGTACTAAATTTCACTAGGGGGGAATGTGGCACCCCAGGGGTCTGGTTTCCACAGTAACGGCAATGTTATGTCTGAGAGCAGGTGGGAGGTCTCTTGGTCAGGGATCCTGTGCATGCCACACCTCCTGCCCAGTCCTGGGAGGGGAAGAACTTCCCCTATATAAACCTAGGGCTGAGGCAGGGTTAGTGAGTAGAGAAGAAGTAGAGACAGAGAAGAGAAGCAGCATAGGAAGAAACAACAGGAGCTCTGTGGGAGCAGTACTACAAGGAGTCAGGGGCTGGCAGCTGCAGAGCTCGCCCTGACTGAGAAGCTATCACCGGACCCGGAGTCCGAGGCTGTGGGGACTAACTCCTATCCAGCAGCAGAAACCGACCGGCAGGGGATTTCAGGTCCTCTGGCCAAGAAACCCGAAGGCACGGTCACACGCGTGGGACCAGCACCGCCGTCGTGGAGCGGAAGCTACTAGAAGGCCCCGAGTCACCGGCCATACGGGTGAGCACCACACGGTACACTCAGGGACGTGGGCTACTTATACCCGCCTCTAGCAAGGTAGCCAGAAGAGTACAGTTAGTTTGGGAGGCCTACAACTCCGCCTGGCCAGGGGAGATCCCATCTGCTCAAGGACTGACCAGGCCCCAATCGCTAGCCAGTACTCCGGGAGGGTCTATCTTTGTCACCAGTAAAGACCCTGAACTACACCGTACCGTCTCCGAGTGGTTCCTGCTACCCCCATCATCCACGTCGGCTGCCCTGAGGCCATACCCCTCCCGTTGGGGGTGATACTATCACGCTGCACAATCCTACCACCGGCCTCAGCGGTCTGCCCTGCAGCGGCAGCTCCTTCGCTGCATTCAACGGGTGGCGTAGTCGTACAACATCTACCGCTAATACAGCGCCACTTAGTCTGACTCCCTGGGCACGGACCGGGTCACCGCCACGGGACTACAACCCTCAACAGATCCGGCTCCGGGTAAGCTCCCGCGTGCGCAACGCTGCGCGACACAGGCCCAGGGGTGCGTCAATCACACTGAAGGCTCATCAAGAACGTGGAACCTGCGTCCTACCGGTCTGCAACCTGCCCAAGGATGGGGAGGATGACCCCCTCTTGGACATGCTCGCCCAAGCGAAGGCCAGCGGGTCCCTAGAGGATGTAGAGCTAAGCGACTTGCTATCCGCAGACCAGAGGTCTCAGATGCAAGCAGTGCTGAAACCCTTCCAAGCCGTGTTCACCAACCTGCCTGGCAGGACTGAAGTGGCGGTCCATGAAGTGGACACCGGGAATCATGCCCCACTCCGGCGGACAGCCTATCGAATCTCCGACGAGGTGCAGCATGTCATGCGCCAGGAGGTCGAGGAGATGCTGCAGTTGGGGGTGATTAAGCGGTCCAAGAGCGCGTGGGCCTCACCTGTAGTCCTGGTGCCAAAGAAGGACCGGACCACCCGGTTCTGTGTGGACTACAGGGGGCTCAACGCTATCACAGTCTCTGATGCACAACCAATGCCACGCATTGAGGAGCTGCTGGAGCGGTTAGCCAGTGCGAGCTATCTCTCCATTATGGATTTGAGTCGCAGATATTGGCAGATTCCCTTGAGCCCCGGGGCCCAGGAGAAGTCCGCCTTTATCACCCCCTTCGGATTGTATGAATCCACGGTCATGCCCTTCGGCATGAAAAATGCCCCTGCCACGTTCCAGCGAATGGTCAACCACCTGCTCCAGGGACTGGAGAGGTACGCAGTGGCGTAACTGGATGACATTGCCATCTTCAGTCCCACCTGGGAGGATCACCTCGAGCATCTGCAGCAGGTGCTCGGGCGCATTCACCAGGCGGGCTTGACCATCAAGCCGGGAAAGTGCCAGATGGGCATGAACGAGGTCCACTACCTGGGGCACCGGGTAGGTGGGGGTACTCTGAAGCCAGAGCCTGGAAAGGTGGACGCTATCGTGTCCTGGCCCACCCCCAGGACCAAGAAGCAGGTGCAGTCCTTCTTGGGCACCGCAGGGTACTATAGACGCTTTGTACAGGACTATAGTAGCCTTGCGAAGCCCTTGACAGACCTCACCAGGAAGAGCCTACCCCATTCCGTCAAATGGACAGATGAATGCGAGGTGGCCTTTAGGGCATTGAAGACTGCCTTGAGCAGATCCCCTGTGCTAAAGGCGGTCGACGGTACACGGCCACTCTTAGTAAAGACCGACGCCAGTGAGTTTGGCCTCGGTGCTGTACTCAGCCAGGTCGACTCGGGGAACCAAGAACACCCCGTGTTGTACCTAAGCCGGAAACTGCTGCCGAGGGAAGTGGCCTATTCCACCATAGAGAAGGAGTGCCTGGCCATCGTATGGGCCCTCAACCGCTTACAGCCTTACTTGTACGGGCGCCCCTTCACTGTCGTGACAGACCACAACCCCCTGAGTTGGCTGCACACCATGTCAGGTGCCAACGGAAGGTTGTTACGCTGGAGCCTCACCCTCCAGCAGTACGACTTTACCGTTCAACACCGCAAGGGCAGCAAGCATGGCAATGCCGATGGGTTGTCCTGGCGAGGGGAGCCTCCAGACATACGCTTGGAGGAGTACCAGAAGGTCCTACCTCCATAGCGCAGTCTAAAAGGGGGAGGTGTCAGGCAAAAGGTATTTTTTCCCTAATTTTAAAAATGAGAGATGTTTTAAAAAAGAAAACCCCCCACCTCCTATCCGTTTGTAAGAGAAGACATAGAACTGCAGTGCTGGCCCCCACCCTAAGAATTTTTATTATCGTCGTAAACCCTCAGTGCAGAGCAGCTTCTAGTTCAAAATAGTTATTCCCTCCAAAATTCTATTGTTTAGCTGGACAAACAGTTAATGTAGAATTTAAAAACGCACATGACGGTCACTAACCCAGGGACCAGAGTTTTGGAATGTTCACATTTTCCTGGTTACAATGATATATTTTTCATAACTGGGATACCCCCAGAAATCGAGGAATTGATTTCTTAGCTTCTGAGCATCATAGAGAGGTCCTGTTTAATATCCATCTGCATGAAAATTAGTGACGGCCAACATGATGTCTCCATCTTGGATGTGGGACCCCCCCACACCAAGATATGAAATCTGAAGGTTTCTATGTTCTATGCAGCTGGGTGGTTTCACAAAACCGAGCCCCCGTGTGAGGTAGACAAAATGGGCGGTTCCTAATAATTTGGCCCTGTTACTAAAAAGCAAATCGGCCATTTTTAGGTCATTCTTCTCAGGGACGCCAGACGCACGCACGCCACGCTGCGCGGGAGAATCACGTCTAATTTCCGGGGAGCCGTCCCACCCACAGAATCTGAGACCATCACCTCGTGGCGCAGGTTTTGCTATTACTTATCCCTTTTATTTTAAATAACTGTTAATGCATATATGTAAATTGTCTCCTTTATAATATCTTGTATATATTTTGTAAACACTGCCCCCCTTTTGGGAGTAAATCATTAATTATTTACCAGTTTCGTCCTTCTTGTCCTATGTCGAGCAAACACGTTCCTCACCCGCTAATTCACGTTACCTAATGGGTACCCGATCCACCTGTTAAGCGATCGGTGGTGGCAGTATACCAGTATTTATGTGATATTGTGGTTTGAGGGTGGCTGGTCGGAGGTATACATACGTTCCTGGAAGGAACTGGTGGTATATATACGTCCTGTCACATCACGTGCCGCAATAGTCGACATAAACTAGAGCAGCTGCACCCGTGCTTATCCTCGGTCAATACCGTGTTTGACCAGCAGGATAAGGGGGCGCCAGAGAGCTGCAAGGTCTGACCCAAGTGGGTGTCATTTGCCTGACATTCTACCTCAGACCTCAGAAGAAAAACCTGTCAGGGTGGCTCTCCTGGAGGTCCAACTCGGGATCTTCATGCCCTGCAGCCACCCCAGGGCCTACGTTGGGGGTTTGGGACAGGTCCCTCGCGCTTCTGAACTGATTCTTCGTCCTTGCACTTTAACCAGTCTGTCTGTGCATAAATGTCTCTGGATAATGCTAGCACTTTTATAATTTTATACTTTTATACCTTTGTACTTTTATATTATATATTCTGTTTGAAATGTTTAAGAAGAAGTGCCTCCCATAAAGGGAAGATGGTTTATTGCTATATAAAAAGAAAACTTTCCTAGGTATTACTCTTTTGCAGCCCGCGGACGTGCTGTGTTTCACCAGGGGGGGAATGTGGCGCCCCTGAGGGTTCGACCGCCACAGGGATGATGCACTTCTTTAATGGAGTGTGGTGTTCCTCCTCTGAGGTAAGAACAGTGTGATGGTCAGGACCCCACCTCCACATCCAACACCACACTTCTCCCACCAGAGGGAGCTAGAAGGCACTAGGTGCTGCCCCTCCTGGTAACCGGGAGACTGGGGAACCAAGAGAAAGGGGAACCATTTAGTGGGTGAGGGTGGAGGATTCACATTTTAGTGACATTTAATAATTCATATTTCATACACAGCCATTTTGGCTCTTGGTTCTTTTGACTGTTCCTTATCGTGACCTTCCTCCCTGAGCGTGGATCCTGTGTGGACCTGCAGAGGACGGGGGCACGGCCCTCGTACCCTGGCCTTGGGTCGAGGGGCAGGCTGCAGATAATGTATGTCTCAGCCCGGTCAAGGACCATGACCAAGAAGGCCCGGAGCTTAAGAGTGTAGCTCCACCGCAAATGGATCCCGGGGAGGATGCAGACGGAGCGGTATACACCACCTGTCCTCGTCAACCTGATCTATTCAGAGGGATTCCGTCTGCAAGAGGGGTACCGGCCCCCAGCACCCGACCTTGCTACTCCACGTCCTGGTCGGGAAAGTCCGGGAGGCCCTGAGGATCCCACTGGGTATCGGAAGGAGCGGAGCTGCCACCCATACCCTTTTTCTGAGAGAAGTTCAGAGGGAGACCCGGCCTGTCTACACACACACAGACAGGAAAGGACCCGGTCTGAAGTCTAGGAACACTCTGGTGTGGGGTCCTGATGGAATGCTGGACTTACTCGGAGGTTGTCGGACCCCCCCGTCTCTGGTGACCGCAGAACTCCGTGAGGAGCAGGGAGACGCCTTCCTACTGCCATCACCATCGTGAGTAAAAATTCTGGAAGTTAACCCCTAAGGCTTCCGGACTCTTTATTCTGCATTACACCGCACTACGCAGCACCAGACCTCCTAGACTACTACCCCCTCCATCCTGTCCTTCTGCCCTGAGGCCCTGCTCCGCCTGTGGGGAGTAGTAACAACGTCGGCTGCCATAACACCATGCCTCGGCGGACTGCAGCAGCGCTGGTGGCCTTCACCAGGTGCCACAGGTGGCGTAGTCGAGATCAGCCACTTAACCCGGACAAGCCCATACCATCCTTTTTAAAGTGCGACGACCCTGGGCACGGAGCGGGTCCGGGCCACGGCTGCACCC
This sequence comes from Phyllobates terribilis, assembly GCF_046119375.1. Lineage (NCBI taxonomy): Eukaryota > Metazoa > Chordata > Amphibia > Anura > Dendrobatidae > Phyllobates > Phyllobates terribilis. Next base: position 1,231,356,246 of record NW_027362761.1, on the reverse strand, counting down.
CATCTACATCACAGGACCCAGCTCTGAGTACCCCATCTCCCAGGGTAGGGCTTCCACGTGAGTCACACACTTACTATTACAAGAAGGGCCAGGATTAGGAGAGATATCTCCTGCGACTAGGAGAATAGAGAGAGTGAGCAGATGTTTCAGTGATTTGTGAAAGAGTCTCTTGTTTTGTATGATGAGAGTGAATGGATCTGTGCAGTTTAAGGTTATAAAAATGACATGAGAGCTGTACATAGGAGAGCAGTGGAGAGAGGAGCTGACATGGATATGTAGCGCCCCCAGGGTTCGGTCGCTACAGAGGTATTGCATCTCACCCAGAGGTGTGATATCTCACTTCCAGGTAAGGATGGAGTGTGGCTCAGGACCCTAACACCCACATGCACTACACCACATTTCCGGGAGGCAGGGCGACAATGCTCCCAAGAGTGAGCACAACTGTCCCTGTCCCTGGCTGGAGTGGGGGGAGGGAACACCTAGAAAGGGGGAACCCGGTAGTGTTTGGGTGGGGAGAGTAGATCCAGGGTGCACTGTAAAGTAGGAGTATATAAGGTGGGCACCATCTTAGAGTCAGAGAGTAGAAAGTGGGAGAGAGCAGAGAGAGAGGAGGCAGGGAGCAGGGGCTATGTAGGGCTCTGCTCCGCAGGCAGGCCATGTCTTAAGGCCTGGGCCTGGAGGAGAAGAAAGGAGAGGAGAGGAACGGAGGAGGCTCCAGGAGTGGAGTGAAGGGACCCCAGGGGTGCGGACCGGCCAGCTGCCACCGCACGCCCGCCGCTACCAGAGTAGGGGGGTCAGGCCAAGAAAGGGAGCCAGATCCCTTATCTAGTGGAGGAGAGCAACTACCCTCAGCTAGTAACCGGAGGCTGTGGCATTGCACGTGTTACGGCCCCTCACTACACCCGTTAGGAAGGCACCATATAGGACCCAGGGAAACGGAGCATACGTTTGCCCGCCAAGGCCCGAGGCAGCTGGACCGAAACGTGGTCAATTGTGGGGTACGACGGGCCAGAGAAAGGACACACGAAGGGGGTCTGGAAAAGCATTCCAAAGGTACCTGGGAGTTGGCCGAGCCCCTCACCTGGTGAGCACAGCACGATGTGGGCAGCCATTACCTACAGAAGTGGCTTGGAGTGTAAAACTGTGAGTAAAGACCCTGGACTGCATCACTGGACTCTGAGTCATTACTGCTGCTCCCGCGCACCATCACCCCCACCATCTGCACGCACTGCCCTGAGGCTATACTCCTCCCGTGGGGAGTTATACTACCCTCTGCTGCTCACAAGAGTCTTCCCCTTAGCTCTGGGAAGTTATGCACCCACTATCTATTGTACATATTTCCCACCAAGACAATGTTAAATAAAAGACTTTATTTTTGAGTGGTTGTCTCCCTCATTGAACTGTTTAACATGCTGTCCTGGCCATCCAAAGTCATGTGGCATCACATGGTCTGCAAGGGCGTAGCGCCCCCCATAGAAGAAGCCTACACACCCAGCCAAAACTCCCATCTTCATGTAGTGTGCCGGGGCCTCATCCACAGCTACCATCCCGCGCCATGTTACAGAATTACAGTCAATCATCTGTATGAGCTTCTCCTGCTTAAAAAAAAAAACACCACATTTTTTATGGACAGGGAAAAAAAACGTCCTATTTTTATGGGCTGTCCATGAATTTCTGGATGGTTGGCGACCCTGCATCAGAGTCCAGGGAGGAGGAAGAACAATGGAGGAGCACTAAAGATGAGTGAAACTGTTACTGCATGAGTAGGTGCAGACAATGTGAGTGAAAGGCGAGACATAGCCCTGACCTTCCATGACAGTGGGACGTAGCCCTGACCTCCTGGGACAGCGGGACAGCTCCCCTAAATCGTGACAGTCCTACTGAATCCGGAACGGTTGGGGGCTGTGCAATAGGGTCAGAATTGTCTACGTTACTCTGTTAATATCCCCCCGCTATTCCCCGGCCTCTCCCTTCTGTCAATCTTCACTGGCTCCCCATTACCCAGAGACTCCAGTTCAACCCTAACCCTGGCATATAAAGCCATCCACAACCTGTCTCCTCCATATATCTGTGACCTAGTCTCACGGTACTTACCTGCACGTAACCTTCGATCCTCACAAGATCTCCTTCTCTACTCCCCTCTTATCTCCTCTTCCCACAAGTGCATCCCCCTTCTCTGGAACTCTCTACCCCACCATTTCTGACTCTCGCCTACTGTTGAAACCTTCAAAAAGCACCAGAAAACCTACCTCTTGCAACAAGCCTAAAACCTGCAGTAACCACCGCTCCACCATACCGCAGCACGACCGGCTCTGCCCTCACCTACTGTATCCTCACCCATCCCCTGTAGACTGTGAGCCCTCGCGGGCAGGGTCCTCGCTCCACCATACCTCTACACGACCAGCACTACCCTCACCTGCTGTATTCTCACCCATCCCTTGTAGACTGTGAGCCCTCACGGGCAGGGTCCTCGCTCCACCATACCTCTACACGACCAGCTCTACCCTCACCTACTGTGTCCTCACACATCCATTGTAGACTGTGAGCCCTCGCGGGCAGGGTCCTCGCTCCACCATATCGCTGCACGACCAGCTCTGCCCTCACCTACTGTATCCTCACCCATCCCTTGTAGATTGTGAGCCCTCGCGGGCAGAGTCCTCGCTCCACCATGCCGCTGCACGACCAGCTCTACCCTCACCTACTGTATCCTCACCCATCCCTTGTAGATTGTGAGCCCTCGCGGGCAGGGTCCTCGCTCCACCATACCTCTACACGACCAGATCTGCCCTCACCTACTGTATCCTCACCCATCCCTTGTAGACTGTGAGCCCTCGCGGGCAGGGTCTTCGCCCCACCATACCGCTGTATGACCAGCTCTACCCTCACCTATTGTATCCTCACTCATCCCTTGTACATTTTGAGCCCTCGCGGGCAGGGTCCTCGCTCCGCCATACCTCTACACGACCAGCTCTACCCTCACCTACTGTATCCGCACCCATCCCTTGTAGATTGTGAGCCCTCGCGCGCAGGGTCCCCGCTCCACCATACCTCTAGACGACCAGCTCTACCCTCACCTACTGTATCCTCACCCATCCCTTGTAGACTGTGAGCCCTCGCGGGCAGGGTCCTTGCTCCACCATACCGCTGCACGACCAGCTCTGCCCTCACCTACTGCATCCTCACCCATCCCTTGTAGACTGTGAGCCCTCGCGGGCAGGGTCCTCGCTCCGCCATACCTCTACACAACCAGCTCTACCCTCACCTACTGTATCCTCACCCATCCCTTGTAGATTGTGAGCCCTCGCGGGCAGGGTCCTCGCTCCACCATACCTCTACATGACCAGCTCTGCCCTCACCTACTGTATCCTCACCCATCCCTTGTAGACTGTGAGCCCTCACGGGCAGGGTCCTCGCTCCGCCATACCTCTACACGACCAGCTCTACCCTCACCTACTGTATCCTCACCCATCCCTTGTAGATTGTGAGCCCTCGCGGGCAGGGTCCTCGCTCCACCATACCTCTACATGACCAGCTCTGCCCTCACCTACTGTATCCTCACCCATCCCTTGTAGACTGTGAGCCCTCGCGGGCAGGGTCCTTGCTGCACCATACCTCTATACGACCAGCTCTACCCTCACCTACTGTATCCTCACCCATCCCTTGTAGATTGTGAGCCCTCGCGGTCAGGGTCCTCGCTCCACCATACCTCTACACGACCAGCTCTACCCTCACCTACTGTATCCTCACCCATCCCTTGTAGATTGTGAGCCCTCGCGGGCAGGGTCCCTTTCTCCACCATACCGCTGCACGACCAGCTCTGCCCTCACCTACTGTATCCTCACCCATCCCTTGTAGACTGTGAGCCCTCGCGGGCAGGGTCCTCGCTCCACCATACCTCTACATGACCAGCTCTGCCCTCACCTACTGTATGCTCACCCATCCCTTGTAGACTGTGAGCCCTCGCGGGCAGGGTCCTCGCTCCGCCATACCTCTACACGACCAGCTCTACCCTCACCTACTGTATCCTCACCCATCCCCTGTAGACTGTGAGCACTCGCGGGCAGGGCCCTCGCTCCACCATACCTCTACACGACCAGCTCTGCCCTCATCTACTGTATCCTCACCCATCCCCTGTAGACTGTGAGCCCTCGCGGGCAGGGTCCTCGCTCCACCATACCTCTACATGACCAGCTCTGCCCTCACCTCCTGTATTCTCACCCATCCCTTGTAGATTGTGAGCCCTCGCAGGCAGGGTCCTCGCTCCAGCATACCTCTACATGACCAGCTCTACCCTCACCTACTGTATCCTCACCCATCCCTTGTAGACTGTGAGTCCTCGCGGGCAGGGTCCTCGCTCCACCATACCTCTACACGACCAGATCTGCCCTCACCTACTGTATCCGCACCCATCCCTTGTAGATTGTGAGCCCTCGCGCGCAGGGTCCCCGCTCCACCATACCTCTAGACGACCAGCTCTACCCTCACCTACTGTATCCTCACCCATCCCTTGTAGACTGTGAGCCCTCGCGGGCAGGGTCCTTGCTCCACCATACCGCTGCACGACCAGCTCTGCCCTCACCTACTGCATCCTCACCCATCCCTTGTAGACTGTGAGCCCTCGCGGGCAGGGTCCTCGCTCCGCCATACCTCTACACAACCAGCTCTACCCTCACCTACTGTATCCTCACCCATCCCTTGTAGATTGTGAGCCCTCGCGGGCAGGGTCCTCGCTCCACCATACCTCTACATGACCAGCTCTGCCCTCACCTACTGTATCCTCACCCATCCCTTGTAGACTGTGAGCCCTCACGGGCAGGGTCCTCGCTCCGCCATACCTCTACATGACCAGCTCTACCCTCACCTACTGTATCCTCACCCATCCCTTGTAGATTGTGAGCCCTCGCGGGCAGGGTCCTCGCTCCACCATACCTCTACATGACCAGCTCTGCCCTCACCTACTGTATCCTCACCCATCCCTTGTAGACTGTGAGCCCTCGCGGGCAGGGTCCTTGCTGCACCATACCTCTATACGACCAGCTCTACCCTCACCTACTGTATCCTCACCCATCCCTTGTAGATTGTGAGCCCTCGCGGTCAGGGTCCTCGCTCCACCATACCTCTACACGACCAGCTCTACCCTCACCTACTGTATCCTCACCCATCCCTTGTAGATTGTGAGCCCTCGCGGGCAGGGTCCCTTTCTCCACCATACCGCTGCACGACCAGCTCTGCCCTCACCTACTGTATCCTCACCCATCCCTTGTAGACTGTGAGCCCTCGCGGGCAGGGTCCTCGCTCCACCATACCTCTACATGACCAGCTCTGCCCTCACCTACTGTATGCTCACCCATCCCTTGTAGACTGTGAGCCCTCGCGGGCAGGGTCCTCGCTCCGCCATACCTCTACACGACCAGCTCTACCCTCACCTACTGTATCCTCACCCATCCCCTGTAGACTGTGAGCACTCGCGGGCAGGGCCCTCGCTCCACCATACCTCTACACGACCAGCTCTGCCCTCATCTACTGTATCCTCACCCATCCCCTGTAGACTGTGAGCCCTCGCGGGCAGGGTCCTCGCTCCACCATACCTCTACATGACCAGCTCTGCCCTCACCTCCTGTATTCTCACCCATCCCTTGTAGATTGTGAGCCCTCGCAGGCAGGGTCCTCGCTCCAGCATACCTCTACATGACCAGCTCTACCCTCACCTACTGTATCCTCACCCATCCCTTGTAGACTGTGAGTCCTCGCGGGCAGGGTCCTCGCTCTACCATACCGCTGCACGACCAGCTCTATCCTCACCTACTGTATCCTCACCCATCCCCTGTAGACTGTGAGCCCTCGCAGGCAGGGTCCTCGCTGCACCATACCTCTACACGACCAGCTCTACCCTCACCTACTATATCCTCACCCATCCCTTGTAGACTGTGAGTCCTCGCGGGCAGGGTCCTCGCTCTACCATACCGCTGCACGACCAGCTCTATCCTCACCTACTGTATCCTCACCCATCCCCTGTAGACTGTGAGCCCTCGCAGGCAGGGTCCTCGCTGCACCATACCTCTACACGACCAGCTCTACCCTCACCTACTATATCCTCACCCATCCCTTGTAGACTGTAAGTCCTCGCGGGCAGGGTCCTCGCTCTACCATACCGCTGCACGACCAGCTCTATCCTCACCTACTGTATCCTCACCCATCCCCTGTAGACTGTGAGCCCTCGCAGGCAGGGTCCTCGCTGCACCATACCTCTACACGACCAGCTCTACCCTCACCTACTGTATCCTCACCCATCCCTTGTAGACTGTGAGCACTCACGGGCAGGGCCCTCGCTCCACCATACCTCTACACGACCAGCTCTGCCCTCATCTACTGTATCCTCACCCATCCCCTGTAGACTGTGAGCCCTCGCGGGCAGGGTCCTTGCTCCACCATACCTCTACATGACCAGCTCTGCCCTCACCTCCTGTATTCTCACCCATCCCTTGTAGATTGTGAGCCCTCGCAGGCAGGGTCCTCGCTCCAGCATACCTCTACATGACCAGCTCTACCCTCACCTACTGTATCCTCACCCATCCCTTGTAGACTGTGAGTCCTCGCGGGCAGGGTCCTCGCTCTACCATACCGCTGCACGACCAGCTCTATCCTCACCTACTGTATCCTCACCCATCCCCTGTAGACTGTGAGCCCTCGCAGGCAGGGTCCTCGCTGCACCATACCTCTACACGACCAGCTCTACCCTCACCTACTGTATCCTCACCCATCCCTTGTAGACTGTGAGTCCTCGCGGGCAGGGTCCTCGCTCTACCATACCGCTGCACGACCAGCTCTATCCTCACCTACTGTATCCTCACCCATCCCCTGTAGACTGTGAGCCCTCGCAGGCAGGGTCCTCGCTGCACCATACCTCTACACGACCAGCTCTACCCTCACCTACTGTATCCTCACCCATCCCCTGTAGACTGTGAGCCCTCACGGGCAGGGTCCTCGCTCCGCCATACCTCTACACGACCAGCTACACCCTCACCTACTGTATCCTCACCCATCCCTTGTAGACTGTGAGCACTCGCGGGCAGGGCCCTCGCTCCACCATACCTCTACACGACCAGCTCTGCCCTCATCTACTGTATCCTCACCCATCCCCTGTAGACTGTGAGCCCTCGCAGGCAGGGTCCTCGCTCCACCATACCTCTACATGACCAGCTCTGCCCTCACCTACTGTATTCTCACCCATCCCTTGTAGATTGTGAGCCCTCGCAGTCAGGGTCCTCGCTCCAGCATACCTCTACATGACCAGCTCTACCCTCACCTACTGTATCCTCACCCATCCCTTGTAGACTGTGAGCCCTCGCGGGCAGGGTCTTCGCCCCACCATACCGCTGTATGACCAGCTCTACCCTCACCTACTGTATCCTCACCCATCCCTTGTAGACTGTGAGCCCTCTTGGGCAGGGTCCTCGCTCCGCCATACCTCTACACGACCAGCTCTACCCTCACCTACTGTATCTGCACCCATCCCTTGTAGATTGTGAGCCCTCGCGCGCAGGGTCCCCGCTCCACCATACCTCTACACGACCAGCTCTACCCTCACCTACTGTATCCTCACCCATCCCTTGTAGACTGTGAGCCCTCGCGGGCAGGGTCCTTGCTCCACCATACCGCTGCACGACCAGCTCTGCCCTCACCTACTGCATCCTCACCCATCCCTTGTAGACTGTGAGCCCTCGCGGGCAGGGTCCTCGCTCCGCCATACCTCTACACAACCAGCTCTACCCTCACCTACTGTATCCTCACCCATCCCTTGTAGATTGTGAGCCCTCGCGGGCAGGGCCCTCGCTCCACCATACCTCTACATGACCAGCTCTGCCCTCACCTACTGTATCCTCACCCATCCCTTGTAGACTGTGAGCCCTCGCGGGCAGGGTCCTTGCTGCACCATACCTCTATACGACCAGCTCTACCCTCACCTACTGTATCCTCACCCATCCCTTGTAGATTGTGAGCCCTCGCGGGCAGGGTCCTCGCTCCACCATACCTCTACACGACCAGCTCTGCCCTCACCTACTGTATGCTCACCCATCCCTTGTAGACTGTGAGCCCTCGCGGGCAGGGTCCTCGCTCCGCCATACCTCTACACGACCAGCTCTACCCTCACCTACTGTATCCTCACCCATCCCCTGTAGACTGTGAGCCCTCGCGGGCAGGGTCCTCGCTCCACCATACCTCTACACGACCAGCTCTACCCTCACCTACTGTATCCTCACCCATCCCTTGTAGACTGTGAGCCCTCGCGGGCAGGGTCCTCGCTCCACCATACCTCTACATGACCAGCTCTACCCTCACCTACTGTATCCTCACCCATCCCTTGTAGACTGTGAGTCCTCGCGGGCAGGGTCCTCGCTCTACCATACCGCTGCACGACCAGCTCTATCCTCACCTACTGTATCCTCACCCATCCCCTGTAGACTGTGAGCCCTCGCAGGCAGGGTCCTCGCTGCACCATACCTCTACACGACCAGCTCTACCCTCACCTACTGTATCCTCACCCATCCCTTGTAGACTGTGAGTCCTCGCGGGCAGGGTCCTCGCTCTACCATACCGCTGCACGACCAGCTCTATCCTCACCTACTGTATCCTCACCCATCCCCTGTAGACTGTGAGCCCTCGCAGGCAGGGTCCTCGCTGCACCATACCTCTACACGACCAGCTCTACCCTCACCTACTGTATCCTCACCCATCCCCTGTAGACTGTGAGCCCTCACGGGCAGGGTCCTCGCTCCGCCATACCTCTACACGACCAGCTCTACCCTCACCTACTGTATCCTCACCCATCCCTTGTAGACTGTGAGCACTCGCGGGCAGGGCCCACGCTCCACCATACCTCTACACGACCAGCTCTGCCCTCATCTACTGTATCCTCACCCATCCCCTGTAGACTGTGAGCCCTCGCAGGCAGGGTCCTCGCTCCACCATACCTCTACATGACCAGCTCTGCCCTCACCTACTGTATTCTCACCCATCCCTTGTAGATTGTGAGCCCTCGCAGTCATTGTCCTCGCTCCAGCATACCTCTACATGACCAGCTCTACCCTCACCTACTGTATCCTCACCCATCCCTTGTAGACTGTGAGTTCTCGCGGGCAGGGTCCTCGCTCTACCATACCGCTGCACGACCAGCTCTATCCTCACCTACTGTATCCTCACCCATCCCCTGTAGACTGTGAGCCCTCGCGGGCAGGGTCCTCGCTTCACCATACCTCTACACGACCAGCTCTGCCCTCACCTACTGTATGCTCACCCATCTCTTGTAGATTGTGAGCCCTCACTGGCAGGGTCCTCTCTCCACCATACCAGTACACGACCAGCTCTGCCCTCACCTACTGTATTCTCACCCATCCCTTGTAGATTGTGAGCCCTTGCGGGCAGGGTCCTCGCTCCACCATACCTCTACACGACCAGCTCTACCCTCACCTACTGTATCCTCACCCATCCCCTGTAGACTGTGAGCCCTCGCGGGCAGGGTCCTCGCTCCACCATACCTCTACATGACCAGCTCTACCCTCACCTACTGTATCCTCACCCATCCCCTGTAGAGTGTGAGCCCTCACGGGCTGGGTCCTCTCTCCACCATACCTCTACATGACCAGCTCTACCCTCACCTACTGTATCCTCACCCATCCCTTGTAGACTGTGAGCCCTCACGTGCAGGGTCCTCGCTCCACCATACCTCTGCACGACCAGCTCTACCCTCACCTACTGTATCCTCACCCATCCCTTGTAGACTGTGAGCCCTCACGGGCAGGGTCCTCGCTCCACCATACCGCTGTACGACCAGCTCTACCCTCACCTACTGTATCCTCACCCATCCCTTGTAGACTGTGAGTCCTCGCGGGCAGGGTCCTCGCTCCACCATACCTCTACACGACCAGCTCTACCCTCACCTACTGTATCCTCACCCATCCCTTGTAGATTGTGAGTCCTCGCGGGCAGTGTCCTCGCTCCACCATACCGCTGCACGACAAGCTCTACCCTCACCTACTATGTCCTCACCCATCCCTTGTAGACTGTGAGCCCTCGCGGGCAGTGTTCTCGCTCAACCTTACCTCTACACGACCAGCTCTACCCTCACCTACTGTATCCTCACCCATCCCTTGTAGACTGCGAGTCCTCGCGGGCAGGGTCCTCGTTCCACCATACCGCTGCACGACCAGCTCTACCCTCACCTACTGTATCCTCACCCATCCCTCATAGACTGTGAGCCCTCGCGGGCAGGGTCCTCGCTCCACCATACCGCTGCACGACCAGCTCTACCCTCACCTACTGTATCCTCACCCATCCATTGTAGACTGTGAGCCCTCGCGGGCAGGGTCCTCACTCCACCATACCGCTGCACGACCAGCTCTACCCTCACCTACTGTATCCTCACCCATCCCCTGTAGACTGTGAGCCCTCGCAGGCAGGGTCCTCGCTCCACCATACCGCTGCACGACCAGCTCTACCCTCACCTACTGTATCCTCACCCATCCCCTGTAGACTGTGAGCCCTCGCGGGCAGTGTTCTCGCTCAACCTTACCTCTGCACGACCAGCTCTACCCTCACCTACTGTATCCTCACCCATCCCCTGTAGACTGTGAGCCCTCGCAGGCAGGGTCCTCGCTCCACCATACCGCTGCACGACCAGCTCTACCCTCACCTACTGTATCCTCACCCATCCCTCATAGACTGTGAGCCCTCGCGGGCAGGGTCCTCGCTCCACCATACCGCTGCACGACCAGCTCTACCCTCACCTACTGTATCCTCACCCATCCCTTGTAGACTGTGAGCCCTCGCGGGCAGGGTCCTCGCTCCACCATACCTCTACACGACCAGCTCTACCCTCACCTACTATATCCTCACCCATCCCTTGTAGACTGTGAGCCCTCGCGGGCAGTGTTCTCGCTCAACCTTACCTCTACACGACCAGCTCTACCCTCACCTACTGTATCCTCACCCATCCCTTGTAGACTGTGAGCCCTCGCGGGCAGGGTCCTCGCTCCACCATACCGCTGCACGACCAGCTCTGCCCTCACCTACTGTATCCTCACCAATCCCCTGTAGACTGTGAGCCCTCGCAGGCAGGGTCCTCGCTCCACCATACCGCTGCACGACCAGCTCTACCCTCACCTACTATATCCTCACCCATCCCTTGTAGACTGTGAGCCCTCGCGGGCAGTGTTCTCGCTCAACCTTACCTCTACACGACCAGCTCTACCCTCACCTACTGTATCCTCACCCATCCGTTGTAGACTGTGAGTCCTCGCGGGCAGGGTCCTCGTTCCACCATACCGCTGCACGACCAGCTCTACCCTCACCTACTGTATCCTCACCCATCCCTCATAGACTGTGAGCCCTCGCGGGCAGGGTCCTCGCTCCACCATACCGCTGCACGACCAGCTCTACCCTCACCTACTGTATCCTCACCCATCCCTTGTAGACTGTGAGCCCTCGCAGGCAGGGTCCTCACTCCACCATACCGCTGCACGACCAGCTCTACCCTCACCTACTGTATCCTCACCCATCCCCTGTAGATTGTGAGCCCTCGCGGGCAGTGTTCTCGCTCAACCTTACCTCTGCACGACCAGCTCTACCCTCACCTACTGTATCCTCACCCATCCCCTGTAGACTGTGAGCCCTCGCAGGCAGGGTCCTCGCTCCACCATACCGCTGCACGACCAGCTCTACCCTCACCTACTGTATCCTCACCCATCCCTCATAGACTGTGAGCCCTCGCGGGCAGGGTCCTCGCTCCACCATACCGCTGCACGACCAGCTCTACCCTCACCTACTGTATCCTCACCCATCCCCTGTAGACTGTGAGCCCTCGCAGGCAGGGTCCTCGCTCCACCATACCGCTGCACGACCAGCTCTACCCTCACCTACTGTATCCTCACCCATCCCCTGTAGACTGTGAGCCCTCACGGGCAGGGTCCTCGCTCCACCATACCGCTGCACGACCAGCTCTACCCTCACCTACTGTATCCTCACCCATCCCCTGTAGACTGTGAGTCCTCGCGGGCAGGGTCCTCGCTCCTCCTGTACCAGTCGCTGACTAGTATTGTTCAAAATTATTGTAATTGTTTTTGCTAAGGATCACATGTAAAGTACCATGGAAAAAATGGCGCTTTAATAATAATAAATAATAATAATAAGCGGTTAGCAGTATATGAGTATACAGATAGGAAATCACAACATTTGCTACCTCCCCTATGTGTCTCTACAGTTCCAGTCCTCATCCCGTATGATGAGACATTTGCGTATGTGAATTCCCCGGCGCGGAGCTTTGGGGATTTTCCTGACACCGACTGCGCTGTCCACCAGGAGAAACGTTACCCCTTGGACCTTACAGAGCCCTTCACTCAGTTATCTCATTCTCCTGCACTGCACTGATGAGGGGCATTAACCCTTTTTTGGCAGGGGGTTGTATTTTGCTTCCTGGAGGAGGGGATCCTCTGAAGTGTTTCACAGTCCTGTGATACAGTGGAATTTATGATTTCCTCAACTGGAGAATAATAACGGCATTTTATGGAGACATCTAGGTTTTGTCTTGGGATGATGAAGTTCTGGCTGCATGGATTACTCATCAGGCGTGGACAAGCCTTCTCCGAGGCAGTAAGTAACTCTGCATGCTGTGAGTGCCGTTCTCCTGTTTCCCACCCCCGCACAACCTCAGGGGTAGATTTTGCCTTATTTTGTGGTCTAGTACTTACAGAAGCCGTATCGGGGCGTTCTGGCCACAGGGACACAATCAGGTCGCGAGGGGTGAAAGGTGACCACTAGGGTTGAGCGAGTATGTTTTGTCCGAGTATACTCGGCGAGCACAGAGTAGTTATAGCTGCTCGGTGATATGGTTGAATCGCTCCCGTGTGCATGATTTGCAACTGTTTGACAGCTTTATTACATGTGAGCAAAGTGTAAGAAATAGACATTCCTCACATGTAATAAAACTGTCAAACAGTCACAAATCATGCACACGGGAGCGATTCAACCATATCACCGAGCAGCTATAAATACTCGGAGCTCGGCCCGAGCATACTCGCTCAACCCTACCAGTAATACATGAAATGGTCAGAGGAGCTCTTCACTTTGTGTTTTCACCTTACTGTTCATTCTACATCATGTTACTGGGGAACAGTTTTACCTTCTAATCTGTGACCTTAGGGTAGAGCTTGACAATCTGGCTTCATCCCCCCATGTTGACCCACTTGAACTCCACCAGCACTATCAGTACTGGATCATCTACTTCTGAAATTAAGAACGATTGTTTGAAAAGGACAATATTATAATTTATTGCAACAATAACTTTTGTCTGTCTAAGTAATTCCTGGAAGGAATATTTTCCTACATGGTTATGATATACTGAGACCAAGAAGGCGTCGGGTCTCTCGTCTTGGGTAAACCATGCTCAGTCGGCCATGGTCCGTCTTATGAAAGTGTACGAGAAAGACACAGCAGAGAGCTGGAGGGCTCTGGAACCAACAACTTTGGATTTTGTGTTCTACTGGGCATTTGTAGACATATCTCATGGCCATAACAAGCATTTTGTCCTTCAAGTCCACCAAGTGATGACCCCGCCAAGTGATGACACCACCAATGATGACCTCTCCAAGTGATGACCCCATGAGTCATTACCCCACCAAGTGATGGCCTCACGAAGTGATGACCCCACGAATGATGGCCCCACTGAGTGATTACCCCACCAAGACTTCAATAGTTTAATGTAGGAATAATAGTCCCACTCATTGTACGAGAGGTGATCCCACTAAACCACGGACCCATCATTGTACGAGAGGTGATCCCACTCAACCACGGACCCATCATTGTACGAGAGGTGATCCCACTCAACCACCGACCCATCATTGTACGAGAGGTGATCCCACTGAGCCTTCTGTCCTATGTTGTACGAGAGGTGATCCCACTAATGGTATGTGCGCACAACATTTTTCCAGGCAGGTAAAACCGACGAGGTTTACAAGTAGAAGTATGACGTATCTTTTTGCATGTATTTGGACGTTTCCAGAAAAAGTTTGAAAACCTTTTTTGTTGCCATTTTCAAAAGCGCTTTCCTATGAGGACTCTTGAGTTTTTTCCTTTTGTAGGGTCTTTTGGGGAGGTTTTCAGGTGGTTTTATAAGTCCATTAAGCAATGAGTTAAACATGAGCTTTTTTTTAAGGTGAAAATGCTCATAAACCGCTCCAAAAGACTCCTAGGCATCTTCCGGGTGTCTTTTTAGCCTTTCCATTGAATTGAATTGTAAGTATGGTGCATCTTCCAAGTGAAAAACACCCGAAGAATGGTTTGCTCACTTCTTTTAACTGATTGGTGTTTTTGTAAACCTGAAGGGGTTCAAAGGCCAGAATGTTAATTTTTTTGAGCATTTTTAGACTGTTTTCAGAGCAGACCGCTCTAAATTATCCTGAAAAAAACATAGTATGCACATAGCCAAAGCCTCCTTTTGTGCTGACAAGGCATGACTAGAACATTCATCAGTTATTATAGTGGTGGGTCCTGTGCAAATCCTGCCTTAGGATATCCTTATCCAGATGCACTGCACTGTTGGTCAGGTCCAGAACATCCAAAGTCAAGTCCAGAACATCAAAGATCAGTCAGGTCCATAGTATCTTTGGTTAGCTACAGAATATCCTTGATCAGATTCATAGTATCCTTGGCCAGATTTATAGTACCCTTGGTTAGGTCAATAGACCATCATTGGTCACATCTATAGTATCATTAGGCAGGTCAGTATTATGCTTACTTAGTTACAGAACATCTTTGGTCAGGTCCATAGTATTCTTGGTCAGGTCCATAGTGTCCTTGGTCAGGTCCATAGTGTCCTTGGTCAGGTCCATAGTGTCCTTGGTCAGGTCCATAGTGTCCTTGGTCAGGTCCATAGTGTTCTTGGTCAGGTCCATAGTGTTCTTGGTCAGGTCCATAGTGTCCTTGGTCAGGTCCATAGTGTCCTTGGTCAGGTCCATAGTGTCCTTGGTCAGGTCCATAGTGTCCTTGGTCAGGTCCATATTGTCATTGGTCAGGCCCATAGTAACCTTGGTCAGGTTCCACAGGAGGTTTATCATCTAGGTGCACTCAACATTGATGGATGGACATCACATATATCAAACCACTGCTCATTAATAGGAATGCGTGGGAGAAGGGCATTATGGTGTACACTGTCCTGCTGACCAGCAGCCATCTTCCAGACATATACATCCTTGATGAAGAATACTCTCCGATGAGTGAAGGAGTAATAGACAGCGTCCAGGTCACTCTGGGGATGATCTCCAGGAACATACGCAGGGAACACATTAATGATGGCTTTAGGGTAGCCGGGGACCACCTTATGGTTATTCACACTGAAAGCCGTGACCTAGGGCAATAGGAAGAATATAACGTATGAGTTAATTGTGGTGGATGATTGTGCCATGGCCTCTAACGTTAGCTCTGTGTGTGGCATGTGAGGCATACATCATTGATATTATTAATTTGCCTATAACGCAATGTTTACTAGAAATTGCCTCTATAACTTTCTAGGATTTAAGTTGACTAAGTCATTGACTTACATTCCTTCCTCGAAAGAAGTAAATGTTCCTCTCCTCATGGTCATAGAAGGCCGTGTCGATAGGTCCACTGACACCTGGGAAGCCATCAGAAATTAGGCGTGGATAAACATGGCCATCAGGGTCCAGCACATACGCCCTATCATTCTCATTGTCATAACGCCAGTACTGGGTGCCTGGATTTGGAGAAAAGGAAGATCATAATTGTCATAGAAAATATTAAGAATTTCTCTCTCTTCCTTCCCCTCCCCTATACTATTTGTCAAGGGAACAAGAGCTGACGTTCTGGCCAGCTGCTTCTATGCAAATTGCAGTACACAAGAGTGGTAGCAAGCTCAATAGTCCATTCTAATTAACATACGAATATGGTTCCTAGTAGCACAGGCATGTGACAAATATACACCTGGGTGAGGAGTATGCAGCTCCTACTCTTCAAAGGAGTCCTATTTCACCCTCAGGGAATCCCCATTTGCATATACTGTAGGTTCAATCTGCAGTCTCGCCGGCACTGACATGAAATATGGAATATTGGAAGTTCTATACTTCCGATACTAATGGGACACATATTTTTAGCGGCAGGGTCAGCTAAGGAACAATATGCATATTTTTCCGGATCTGTGAGCCCCTCCTGTGAGCTGTGGCACAAAATTACGAAAATAACAGACCGCAGCTATGCCAAGTGTAGTCTCTAAAGAAAGGTAAATTCGTAATAAAAAATATGGTATCACTTGTGAGCTTCGGCGATCAACCAGCGAGAAGTTATCGCAGAAGTTAGATATTTTGATAAAACCAGGAAGGGTGGAGCCCACCCTACGTGAGGTCATCACAGGGTAGGGGGGGGGTGTGGGCAGGTTCCCCCTTCAGCATAAAAGACCCAGCTGAAGATGGGTCCATACTCATGCTGGAAGTTACATATTTATGCGTAAACAGGGGTCACATTCGCGGAACGGACATTCCCGATTACTCACAGAGACCACCCACTGTGATCTCTTGAGAAAACAGCTCTCTGCTGCCCCCTATTGTCCGGACAATCGCACGATTGGCCGACGATCAATATAAGAGACTGCAGGCTGTTCTCACTAAGTAATTATCAGCAAGCTAGCAGTGAGCGTATGGCATGCACACCACCTTCCAATGCATGGAATATATGTATATGCCCTTGCACTATCACTGCTAGCCTCACGATAACCTACTTATTAAATATTATTCGCTGCCACCACCGATCAATTTCAAAATATAATACAGGCCTGATCGGAGGCCAGCTTTCTGATAGCGTATGACTTCTGGGAAGGAACGATTATAGGACAAAAGAAACAGGACTATTAAATTTTGTATTTAATCCAAAAGGGAGACATTACAATACAGAATATACAGTTACACAAATAAAATGGGATTAAAATAGAACTTACTATATGGATCGCAGAGACGATTCAGTTTAGCTGAAGAGGAGGCGCTCCAATTGATTTGGCCGTTATCGAACGTGACCCCTGCTATATAAAATACATACACCCGGCATGAGTATGGACCCATCTTCAGCTGGATCTGCCCACACACACCCTGTGATGACACCACGTGGGCGGGGCTCCACCCTTCATGTTTTTATTAAAATATCTAACTTCTGCGATAACTCCTGGGTTGATTACAGAAGCGCACAAATAATACTACAGTTTCCATTACGAATTTACCTTTCTTTAGAGACCACACAGGGCATAGCTGCTGTCTGTTATTTTGTACTTTTGCATTACAGCTCACAGGAAGGGTGTACAGTTTCGGAAAATTATGCGCATTGTTCCTTTGCTGACCCTGCCACTAAAAATATGTGTCCCATTATTATTGGAAGTATAGAACTTCTGATATTCCATATTTCGTGTTGGTGCCGGCGAGACTGTAGATTTCTGTTGACCAAATGGGGGATGCCCTGGGGGTGAGAGAGAATTCTTTTGAAGCCAGGAACTGCATCCTCCTCACCTAGGTGTATATTTATCGCAGGCCTGTGCCACTAGGAAATACACTCGTATGTTAATTTGAATGGACTATTGAACTTCTTTTACTCTGACAGATGGTCGATAAGTGAGGGGGGAAGAGAGGGGCTTCTTTTCTACTGCTATTTGCATATTATCTACTTTTCTAGAGCGTCAGCTCTTGGTCTGGTGACATATAGTATAGAGGAGGACGAATGCGAGGTTTCAACGGGAGAGAGAAATTCTTAATATTTTCTATGACACTCATATATTATATAGAGTCATTACACAGAGTGATCTCTTATATAGAGTCATTACACACAGAGGGATCTATTATATAGAGTCATTACACACAGAGGGGTCTATTATATAGAGTCATTATACACAGAGGGGTCTATTATATAGTTATTACACACAGAGGGATCTATTATATAGTCATTACACACAGAGAGATCTATTATATAGAGTCATTACACACAGAGGGATCTATTATATAGAGTAATTACACACAGAGGGATCTATTATATAGTCATTACACACAGAGGGATCTATTATATATAGTTATTACACACAGAGGGATCTATTATATAGAGTCATTACACGCAGAGGGATCTATTATATAGAGTCATTACACACAGAGGGATCTATTATATAGAGTCATTACACACAGAGGGGTCTATTATATAGAGTCATTACACACAGAGGGATCTATTATATAGAGTCATTACACACAGAGTGATCTATTATATAGAGTCATTACACACAGAGGGATCTATTATATAGAGTCATTACACACAGAGGGATCTATTATGTAGAGTCATTACACACAGAGGGATCTATTATAAAGAGTCATTACACACAGAGGGATCTATTATATAGAATCATTACACAGAGGGATGTATTATATAGAGTCATTACACACAGCGGGATCTATTATATATAGTTATTACACACAGAGAGATCTATTATATAGAGTCATTACACGCAGAGGGATCTATTATATAGAGTCATTACACACAGAGGGATCTATTATATAGAGTCATTACACACAGAGGGGTCTATTATATAGAGTCATTACACACAGAGGGATCTATTATATAGAGTCATTACACACAGAGGGATCTATTATATAGAGTCATTACACGCAGAGGGATCTATTATATAGAGTCATTACACACAGAGGGATCTATTATATAGAGTCATTACACACAGAGGGATCTATTATATAGAGTCATTACACACAGAGGGATCTATTATATAGAGTCATTACACACAGGGGTCTATTATATAGAATCATTACACACAGAGTGATCTATTATATAGAGTCATTACACGCAGAGGGATCAATTATATAGAGTCATTACACACAGAGTGATCTCTTATATAGAGTCATTACACACAGAGGGATCTGTTATATAGAGTCATTACACACAGAGGGATCTATTATATAGAGTCATTACACACAGAGGGATCTGTTATATAGAGTCATTACACACAGAGGGATCTGTTATATAGAGTCATTCCACACAGAGTGATCTATTATATAATTCATTACACACAGAGTGATCTCTTATATAGAGTCATTACACACACAGCAATCTATTATATAGTCATTACACACACAGCGATCTATTATATAGAGTCATTACACACAGAGGGATCTATTATATAGAGTCATTACACACAGAGGGATCTATTATATAGAGTAATTACACACAGAGGGATCTATTATATAGAATCATTACACACAGAGTGATCTATTATATAGAGTCATTACACACAGAGGGATCTATTATATAGAGTCATTACACACAGAGGGATCTATTATATAGAGTCATTACACACAGAGGGATCTATTATATAGAATCATTACACACAGAGTGATCTATTATATAGAGTCATTACAAACAGAGGGATCTGTTATATAGAGTCATTACACACAGAAGGATCTATTATATAGAGTCATTACACACAGAAGGATCTATTATATAGAGTCATTACACACAGAAGGATCTATTATATAGAGTCATTACACACAGAAGGATCTATTATATAGAGTCATTACAAACAGAGGGATCTATTATATAGAGTCATTACACACAGAAGGATCTATTATATAGAGTCATTACACACAGAAGGATCTATTATATAGAGTCATTACAAACAGAGGGATCTATTATATAGAATCATTACACACAGAAGGATCTATTATATAGAGTCATTACACGCAGAGGGATCTATTATATAGAGTCATTACACACAGAGGGATCTATTATATAGAGTCATTACACACAGAGGGATCTATTATATAGAGTCATTACACACAGAAGGATCTATTATATAGAGTCATTACACACAGAGGGATCTATTATATAGAGTCATTACACACAGAGGGATCTATTATATAGAGTCATTACACACAGAGTGATCTATTATATAGAGTCATTACACACAGAGTGATCTATTATATAGAATCATTACACACAGAGGGATCTATTATATAGAGCCATTACACACAGAGTGATCTATTATATAGAGTCATTACACACAGAGGGATCTATTATATAGAGTCATTACACACAGAGGGATCTATTATATAGAGTCATTACACACAGAGGGATCTATTATATAGAGCCATTACACACAGAGTGATCTATTATATAGAGTCATTACACACAGAGGGATCTATTATATAGAATCATTACACAGAGGGATGTATTATATAGAGTCATTACACACAGCGGGATCTATTATATATAGTTATTACACACAGAGAGATCTATTATATAGAGTCATTACACGCAGAGGGATCTATTATATAGAGTCATTACACACAGAGGGATCTATTATATAGAGTCATTACACACAGAGGGGTCTATTATATAGAGTCATTACACACAGAGGGATCTATTATATAGAGTCATTACACACAGAGGGATCTATTATATAGAGTCATTACACGCAGAGGGATCTATTATATAGAGTCATTACACACAGAGGGATCTATTATATAGAGTCATTACACACAGAGGGATCTATTATATAGAGTCATTACACACAGAGGGATCTATTATATAGAGTCATTACACACAGGGGTCTATTATATAGAATCATTACACACAGAGTGATCTATTATATAGAGTCATTACACACAGAGGGATCTGTTATATAGAGTCATTACACACAGAGGGATCTGTTATATAGAGTCATTCCACACAGAGTGATCTATTATATAATTCATTACACACAGAGTGATCTCTTATATAGAGTCATTACACACACAGCAATCTATTATATAGTCATTACACACACAGCGATCTATTATATAGAGTCATTACACACAGAGGGATCTATTATATAGAGTCATTACACACAGAGGGATCTATTATATAGAGTAATTACACACAGAGGGATCTATTATATAGAATCATTACACACAGAGTGATCTATTATATAGAGTCATTACACACAGAGGGATCTATTATATAGAGTCATTACACACAGAGGGATCTATTATATAGAGTCATTACACACAGAGGGATCTATTATATAGAATCATTACACACAGAGTGATCTATTATATAGAGTCATTACAAACAGAGGGATCTGTTATATAGAGTCATTACACACAGAAGGATCTATTATATAGAGTCATTACACACAGAAGGATCTATTATATAGAGTCATTACACACAGAAGGATCTATTATATAGAGTCATTACACACAGAAGGATCTATTATATAGAGTCATTACAAACAGAGGGATCTATTATATAGAGTCATTACACACAGAAGGATCTATTATATAGAGTCATTACACACAGAAGGATCTATTATATAGAGTCATTACAAACAGAGGGATCTATTATATAGAATCATTACACACAGAAGGATCTATTATATAGAGTCATTACACGCAGAGGGATCTATTATATAGAGTCATTACACACAGAGGGATCTATTATATAGAGTCATTACACACAGAGGGATCTATTATATAGAGTCATTACACACAGAAGGATCTATTATATAGAGTCATTACACACAGAGGGATCTATTATATAGAGTCATTACACACAGAGGGATCTATTATATAGAGTCATTACACACAGAGTGATCTATTATATAGAGTCATTACACACAGAGTGATCTATTATATAGAATCATTACACACAGAGGGATCTATTATATAGAGCCATTACACACAGAGTGATCTATTATATAGAGTCATTACACACAGAGGGATCTATTATATAGAGTCATTACACACAGAGGGATCTATTATATAGAGTCATTACACACAGAGGGATCTATTATATAGAGCCATTACACACAGAGTGATCTATTATATAGAGTCATTACACACAGAGGGATCTATTATATAGAATCATTACACAGAGGGATGTATTATATAGAGTCATTACACACAGCGGGATCTATTATATATAGTTATTACACACAGAGAGATCTATTATATAGAGTCATTACACGCAGAGGGATCTATTATATAGAGTCATTACACACAGAGGGATCTATTATATAGAGTCATTACACACAGAGGGGTCTATTATATAGAGTCATTACACACAGAGGGATCTATTATATAGAGTCATTACACACAGAGGGATCTATTATATAGAGTCATTACACGCAGAGGGATCTATTATATAGAGTCATTACACACAGAGGGATCTATTATATAGAGTCATTACACACAGAGGGATCTATTATATAGAGTCATTACACACAGAGGGATCTATTATATAGAGTCATTACACACAGGGGTCTATTATATAGAATCATTACACACAGAGTGATCTATTATATAGAGTCATTACACACAGAGGGATCTGTTATATAGAGTCATTACACACAGAGGGATCTGTTATATAGAGTCATTCCACACAGAGTGATCTATTATATAATTCATTACACACAGAGTGATCTCTTATATAGAGTCATTACACACACAGCAATCTATTATATAGTCATTACACACACAGCGATCTATTATATAGAGTCATTACACACAGAGGGATCTATTATATAGAGTCATTACACACAGAGGGATCTATTATATAGAGTAATTACACACAGAGGGATCTATTATATAGAATCATTACACACAGAGTGATCTATTATATAGAGTCATTACACACAGAGGGATCTATTATATAGAGTCATTACACACAGAGGGATCTATTATATAGAGTCATTACACACAGAGGGATCTATTATATAGAATCATTACACACAGAGTGATCTATTATATAGAGTCATTACACACAGAGGGATCTGTTATATAGAGTCATTACACACAGAAGGATCTATTATATAGAGTCATTACACACAGAAGGATCTATTATATAGAGTCATTACACACAGAAGGATCTATTATATAGAGTCATTACACACAGAAGGATCTATTATATAGAGTCATTACAAACAGAGGGATCTATTATATAGAGTCATTACACACAGAAGGATCTATTATATAGAGTCATTACACACAGAAGGATCTATTATATAGAGTCATTACAAACAGAGGGATCTATTATATAGAATCATTACACACAGAAGGATCTATTATATAGAGTCATTACACGCAGAGGGATCTATTATATAGAGTCATTACACACAGAGGGATCTATTATATAGAGTCATTACACACAGAGGGATCTATTATATAGAGTCATTACACACAGAAGGATCTATTATATAGAGTCATTACACACAGAGGGATCTATTATATAGAGTCATTACACACAGAGGGATCTATTATATAGAGTCATTACACACAGAGTGATCTATTATATAGAGTCATTACACACAGAGTGATCTATTATATAGAATCATTACACACAGAGGGATCTATTATATAGAGCCATTACACACAGAGTGATCTATTATATAGAGTCATTACACACAGAGGGATCTATTATATAGAGTCATTACACACAGAGGGATCTATTATATAGAGTCATTACACACAGAGGGATCTATTATATAGAGCCATTACACACAGAGTGATCTATTATATAGAGTCATTACACACAGAGGGATCTATTATATAGAATCATTACACAGAGGGATGTATTATATAGAGTCATTACACACAGCGGGATCTATTATATATAGTTATTACACACAGAGAGATCTATTATATAGAGTCATTACACGCAGAGGGATCTATTATATAGAGTCATTACACACAGAGGGATCTATTATATAGAGTCATTACACACAGAGGGGTCTATTATATAGAGTCATTACACACAGAGGGATCTATTATATAGAGTCATTACACACAGAGGGATCTATTATATAGAGTCATTACACGCAGAGGGATCTATTATATAGAGTCATTACACACAGAGGGATCTATTATATAGAGTCATTACACACAGAGGGATCTATTATATAGAGTCATTACACACAGAGGGATCTATTATATAGAGTCATTACACACAGGGGTCTATTATATAGAATCATTACACACAGAGTGATCTATTATATAGAGTCATTACACGCAGAGGGATCAATTATATAGAGTCATTACACACAGAGTGATCTCTTATATAGAGTCATTACACACAGAGGGATCTGTTATATAGAGTCATTACACACAGAGGGATCTATTATATAGAGTCATTACACACAGAGGGATCTGTTATATAGAGTCATTACACACAGAGGGATCTGTTATATAGAGTCATTCCACACAGAGTGATCTATTATATAATTCATTACACACAGAGTGATCTCTTATATAGAGTCATTACACACACAGCAATCTATTATATAGTCATTACACGCACAGCGATCTATTATATAGAGTCATTACACACAGAGGGATCTATTATATAGAGTCATTACACACAGAGGGATCTATTATATAGAGTAATTACACACAGAGGGATCTATTATATAGAATCATTACACACAGAGTGATCTATTATATAGAGTCATTACACACAGAGGGATCTATTATATAGAGTCATTACACACAGAGGGATCTATTATATAGAGTCATTACACACAGAGGGATCTATTATATAGAATCATTACACACAGAGTGATCTATTATATAGAGTCATTACAAACAGAGGGATCTGTTATATAGAGTCATTACACACAGAAGGATCTATTATATAGAGTCATTACACACAGAAGGATCTATTATATAGAGTCATTACACACAGAAGGATCTATTATATAGAGTCATTACACACAGAAGGATCTATTATATAGAGTCATTACACACAGAGGGATCTATTATATAGAGTCATTACACACAGAAGGATCTATTATATAGAGTCATTACACACAGAAGGATCTATTATATAGAGTCATTACAAACAGAGGGATCTATTATATAGAGTCATTACACACAGAAGGATCTATTATATAGAGTCATTACACACAGAAGGATCTATTATATAGAGTCATTACAAACAGAGGGATCTATTATATAGAATCATTACACACAGAAGGATCTATTATATAGAGTCATTACACGCAGAGGGATCTATTATATAGAGTCATTACACACAGAGGGATCTATTATATAGAGTCATTACACACAGAAGGATCTATTATATAGAGTCATTACACACAGAGGGATCTATTATATAGAGTCATTACACACAGAGGGATCTATTATATAGAGTCATTACACAGAGTGATCTATTATATAGAGTCATTACACACAGAGTGATCTATTATATAGAATCATTACACACAGAGGGATCTATTATATAGAGCCATTACACACAGAGGGATCTATTATATAGAGCCATTACACACAGAGGGATCTATTATATAGAGTCATTACACACAGAGGGATCTATTATATAGAGTCATTACACACAGAGGGATCTATTATATAGAGCCATTACACACAGAGTGATCTATTATATAGAGTCATTACACACAGAGGGATCTATTATATAGAGTCATTACACACAGGGATCTATTATATAGAGTCATTACACACAGAGGGATCTATTATATAGAGTCATTACACACAGAGGGATCTATTTCACGTGTTTATTTCTATTAATGTTGATGATTATGGCTTACAGCCAATGAAAACACAAAAGTCATTATCTCAGTAAATTAGAATAATCAATAAAAAATTTCCAGATGCAACTATCTGTTCATCATTAATCTCCTGACTGATGCGGCTCTCACCTTATGTGGAAAAGAATTGTGACCCCCTAAATGACTTAGGTTCTTTCATCACAGCTATGGATCGAGTGTTTCATGACCCGAATGGTTCTGCTACCGCTGAAACCAAGTTGCATAATCTACCTCAAGGGCGGCGCTCTGTAGCTGAATACACCTCAGAATGACGCCGCCGGGTGGCGCTCTGTAGCTGAATACACCTCAGAATGCCGCCGCCGGGCGGCGCTCTGTAGCTGAATACACCTCAGAATGCCGCCGCCGGGTGGCGCTCTGTAGCTGAATACACCTCAGAATGCCGCCGCCGGGTGGCGCTCTGGAGCTGAATACACCTCAGAATGCCGCCGCCGGGTGGCGCTCTGGAGCTGAATACACCTCAGAATGCCGCCGCCGGGTGGCGCTCTGGAGCTGAATACACCTCAGAATGCCGCCGCCGGGTGGCGCTCTGGAGCTGAATACACCTCAGAATGCCGCCGCTGGGTGGCCGACGCCACATGGGATTTAGCCGCCTGGAGGAGTTAATATAGACAAATTATCAGAGCTAATAAAAGATGAACTTCCAAGGGTGGAGACCCCTGATAATAAGAGGACTTTATTCAATTGTGCATTCAAATTGATCAGAGACTGAACGAAGAAAGGAAAGACTGCGAGTATTTGGAAACAACCATAACTACTCATTTACTCAATCAGCATTAAGAAACCAACAGGAAACGGAAAGTGTTCCTGAACCTATGGAAACCGATGTCACCCGAAAACCTCTCTGCAGTGGAGGAGGCGACATACAGAAAATATATGCCTCTATAGTGGGGGCTCCGGACATTAACTGTCCTAATAAAAGGACTATCACCTTCACCAATGCCAGAACCGCAGGTGATTCAGACCTTTCTGAACAGCTACACCTGGTCATGCAGACCATCTCATCTGTAATGCAGACCATCTCATCTGTAATGCAGGATAAAGGCAAAGAGCAATCACCATCGTCTCACTTTGTGGTTCCCATACAGGTCATAATCGGGAGCCAAAAAATACAATGTTCTGCCATGTTAGATTCTGGAGCAGAAGGGGATTTCATGGACTTATAATTCACACTTGATAACAACATTGCAGGTAGGGCTAAATCCAGGCCGATGGATATGGAAACTGGATGGATCACCTTCATCTTCTGGACCTGTTACTCACGAGACAATCAAACTTGAAATCTGTATTGAACCAAATCGCCATGAAGCCGTTAGTTTTCATCTTATTTTCTCTCCAAAATTTCCAGTTATTGTAGGAATTCCCTGGTTTTCAACCCATAACCCTTCCATCAGCTGGGCTTCGAGGACCATTACCTTTCCCTCTGAGTACTGTATGAACAATTGCCATGCTAATTTATCTATTCTCAAAGTGAAGTATCTGAGATTTCTCCTCAGAATTATGGCCTCACCTCAGTACCAGCAGCTCAGTGAGGTCTACAGTAAGAAGAAAGCCGATCAACGGCCTCCTCATCGTTCTTACCATTGTCCTATAAAACGTCTTCCTGGAGCCTCCATTCAGTTTGGGCGAATTTACAATCTCCCTGAACCAGAGTTGAAGGTACTAAAGGAGTACATAGATGAGAACTTAGAGAAAGGCTTCATTCAATCTTCTTCTGCGCTAGCTGGAGCACCCTTGTTTTTTAGTAGAAAAGACGTGAACCCTGCAGCCATGAATTGATTACAGAGAAATAATTAAGATCACCATTAAAAATCGCGACCCACTCTCCTTAATTCCTGAGTTGCTGGAGAGACTACGTCCTGCCAAAATTTTTACCAGACTCGATCTAAGAGGGACTTATAATCTCATAGAAAATTTGCCCAGGAGATGAGGGGAAAACCACCTTTAGAACTAGATATGGACATTTTGAATACCTCCTGATGAAGCCGGAAGATGAAACGCGCGTCGAGCACGGGTCCCATAGACGCTCTGCTCCATCTCAGAACATGGCACAAGGTAATCCTCATACTTTGAACCCCTTCTAAGTTTGTCATTTAAACATATTGAGGTTGAACATGGCTACACATAATGTCTTTGACTAATTGCTGGTAATAAATCCTGCTGCCATCTTATAACGCAGTACAGTTATTGGTTTACCTTAAATCATCAGGATGCCCTGTTCTTACCGAATGGGACCCAATGTGTCTCTATGACTTTCTCAGTGTGATAGACATCCTATCACTTCTTCCATAGTGCCACAGCAGTATCTTTCTCTATTCCAAACCTTTTAGATGATTTGTTTTCATGTCATATATTTATATTATACTGAATAAAATTTATTACCATTGCATAAAACTGACTCCACAGTTTCTTTCAATTCCTGCTAGTCTTCAACGTAATATTATAATGGTGTATCACCAGTTTGTGACTTAGACTTGGGAATGTTTTGTTTTTTGGTTCTTTACTAATTTTGAATACCTGGTTATGCCTTTTGGCCTTAGTAACGCCCCTGCCACCTTTCAGCACTTTATTAATGATGTTTTTCGAGATTTCTTGGATCAATTTCTTGTTGTTTATCTCGATAACATTCTTATATTTTCATATATCTTGGAGGAGTATCGCAGGCATGTCCTGTTAGTCCTGGAACGTCTTCAGGAGAATCTTCTCTATATCAAACTCAAAAAAATGTGAATTTGAACAAACCAGGATTCAATTTCTTGGATACATTATCTCCCCAGAAGGTCTGAGCATGGATACTAGTAGAATCAAAGCAGTAGTTGACTGGCCTACCCTAAGAAATTTAAAAGATGTCCAGGATTTGCAAATTTCTATAGAAAATTCATTAAAAACTTTTCAATCTTCATTCTGCCAATTACTTTACTCACAAAGAAATTCAAAGTGTATTTCTGGTCTCCAGAGGCACAAGAGGCTTTCTGCACCATTACTAGTCCATCCAAATCCTGAACTCCCATTTATTGTCGAGGTAGACGCCTCAGACTCTGTGGTGGGAGACATTTTGTCACAGTGGGTTGGAGACAAGATGCAGCTTCATCCATGTGCATTCCTTTCTCATATCATGTCTGCAGAAAAGAACTATGACATTGGAAATAAAGTAATATTAGCTAATAAAGTCGCCTTCTCCAAATGGAGGCATCTTTTAGAAGGGGCCAATCATCCAGTGACTGTCCTTACTGACCACAAAATTTAGAATTCATCCGTACAGCTAAGAGGTTGTCTGCAAGACCAAGACAAGCACGCTGGGCCTTATTTTTCTCCAGGTTTAATTTTGTAATTTCTTACTGGCCTGGTTCAAGAAACGGCAAGGCTGACGCTCTGTCCAGGGTCTACTGAACCTCAGGAGAGGTCTAACACTGACTATACTATTCTTCATCCAAAAAAATTTCTTGGGAATACAGGACACTAACGAATTTTTTTACAAATATTAAAGATTGATACCAAACTGACTTTTTTCTTAACCATCCTTCTAACGATATTGATCTTTCTTTTAAGAAGGAGTTTTGGATGCAGAAGCACCAAGTATATGTTCCTGAATCGGTTGGACCGGAAGTCCTCAATATAGTCTATGATTCCAAACTTCGTAGGACACCCTGGAGTCATGAAAACTTAAGAACTAACGCTCTGTTCTTTTCAGTGACCTAATTGTAGGAGGGATGTGAGAAAATCTGTTTCCTCCTGTTTATCGTGCACGGAACAAGATGCCACGATCTTCTCCTTTAGGACTCCTTCAACCTCTTCCAGTTCCATCCAGGCCTTAGGGATCAATCTCAATGGATTTTATTGTGGAGCTACCTCCATCTAAAGAAATGACTGTTATCCTTGTGGTGGCTCGGCTCACAGAGATGGCCCATTTTATTCCAACTAATGGGATTCCTACCATTGAATTAATGGTCGAAGAGATATGCCGGCTGCATGGAATTCCTGACAATGTCATTTCTCATAGACGTGTTCAGTTTACATCACACTTTTTGAAAAGTTTCTGTACAACTTTAGGAGTTTACATCGCACTTTTGGAAAAGTTTCTGCACAACTTTAGGAATTACTGTCAATAGGTCTACTGCCTTCCATCCACAATCCAATGGCCAGACTGAAAGAACTAACCAAACTCTCGAACAATACCTGTGCTGTTTTATTTCTTACCTGCAGGATGACGGGGTGGACTATTTACCAACAGCAGAATTTGCCTATAATAACTCCAAATGCAGTTCTACATTACAAAGTCCATTTTTTGGTAATTATGGCTTGCATCCAGAATTTACTCCTAATCTTCCATTTAATACTTCGGTTCCTGCTATTACTGACAGACTGACAAAGTTACAGGAAGCTCAGAAACAACTAATAGAGCCATGTAGTTCGTCGGTGTTCACACTGTGCGGTAATGAGGCAGTGACCTAAGGAAAGTTCAACTTTAAATGATTTTTTTTTTTTGCAAAAACTCACAGCTTAAATGCAAAGGATGTTCTCCGGATCACAGCCGGGTGGTCGAAACAGTCTGTGTAAACTGGTTGCGCCGTTTTGCTCTGAGGTGCACCAGTTACGTTGCCTTTACACAGGTCGGTGTTATGCCTTCACACAGGCTTGCAGTGCACAGAGCCTCCTGATCTGCAACAAACCACTGGCACACCCAAACCTTTGCTGCAGGTTTTTAAATGAAAACTGTGGCCATGAGCCACTTGTAAGACCCAGGCTGGAGGGAGTGGACCGCCCCACTACCATCCTTTAGTCCACTCCAAAAATAAAAGCCTTTGTCGGGTTTTTTTCATCGGACTTGGTCAAATAGCTTGACCAAGTTCAAACTTACTATTTTGCACTGCAAGCACAGCTGTGTCTGTGATTACAATGCGCTACAGCGGGTTTAATATACCTCTATGTGCATTCTGGGGGATACATACTGTCCCCCGCATATGATCCCCCTCACTGCCTCACAGCTGTTACAGAAGACCCAAGAAGACTATAAAAAGACCACAAATAAACATTGCAAAGCTACTCCTTCCCTTCAGGCCAGTGACAAGGTTTGGTTATCTACGAAGAACCTGAAAACAAACGCACCGTCGTCGAAATTTGGTCAAAAATTCATAGCAAATTTTCAAATTTCTGCCCAAATTAACCAAGCTGCTTTCCATTTAAAACTTCCTAACAGCCTGAAATTCACCCCGTGCTCCATGTATCCTCGCTCAAACCTTTCAGTGAGAGCCCATTTCCAGGAAGAACTCAGCCACCTCCTCCACCAGAAATAGTAAATGGTGAAGAAGAGGACATCCGGGATACAATTCTGGACTCTAGGAGATTTAGGGGAAGATTACAATATTTGCTGAATGGATGGGTTGCGGACCAGAAGATAATTAATGGGAGCCGGAGTGCAAGGTCCATGCACACAGGCTTACAAAAGACTTTCGTCAGAGACATATAAAGAAGCGAGCGCCTGAGAAGTCCAGAGGCCATCATGGAAAGAGGGAATTACTGTCAGGACTTGAACCCAGCGCCTCTGGTGCACCAGGCAGCAGCTCTTCCCTCTGAGATATTCAGCTCGCTGGATAGTTCCCGGCTGACTTAGATTCTTGTATCTGTATTGTTTCTGAGCAGCTCCACCCTATGTTGTTCCTGATTGGTTTCATCTTGATTGAACACCCTATTTAAACCTGGCCTAGCACCTCCTTCCCTTGTGAGATTATCGAGCTCCCAGACTCTAGTCAAGCGCTCCCTTCTCTTGCTGCTTCATACAAGTTATACTGCTTACCTGTGTGCTGATTCCTGGCTTCCCTGACTACACTACCTACCGCTGCTGCCCCTAGAGGTTGCAATATCACTACTCCAAACCAGGTCAGTTAATAATACATCATGTATTATACTCCAGAGCTGCACTCACTATTCTGCTGGTGCAGTCACTGTGTACATACATTACATTACTGATCCTGAGTTACCTCCTGTATTATACTCCAGAGCTGCACTCACTATTCTGCTGGTGCAGTCACTGTGTACATACATTACATTACTGATCCTGAGTTACCTCCTGTATTATACTCCAGAGCTGCACTCACTATTCTGCTGGTGCAGTCACTGTGTACATACATTACATTACTGATCCTGAGTTACATCCTGTATTATACTCCAGAGCTGCACTCACTATTCTGCTGGTGCAGTCACTGTGTACATACATTACATTACTGATCCTGAGTTACATCATGTATTATACTCCAGAGCTGCACTCACTATTCTGCTGGTGCAGTCACTGTGTACATACATTACATTACTGATCCTGAGTTACCTCCTGTATTATACTCCAGAGCTGCACTCAATATTCTGCTGGTGCAGTCACTGTGTACATACATTACATTACTGATCCTGAGTTACATCCTGTATTATACTCCAGAGCTGCACTCACTATTCTGCTGGTGCAGTCACTGTGTACATACATTACATTACTGATCCTGAGTTACATCATGTATTATACTCCAGAGCTGCACTCACTATTCTGCTGGTGCAGTCACTGTGTACATACATTACATTACTGATCCTGAGTTACCTCCTGTATTATACTCCAGAGCTGCACTCACTATTCTGCTGGTGCAGTCACTGTGTACATACATTACTGATCCTGAGTTACATCCTGTATTATACTCCAGAGCTGCACTCACTATTCTGCTGGTGCAGTCACTGTGTACATACATTACATTACTGATCCTGAGTTACATCCTGTATTATACTCCAGAGCTGCACTCACTATTCTGCTGGTGCAGTCACTGTGTACATACATTACATTACTGATCCTGAGTTACATCCTGTATTATACCCCAGAGCTGCACTCACTATTCTGCTGGTGCAGTCACTGTATACATACATTACTGATCCTGAGTTACCTCCTGTATTATACTCCAGAGCTGCACTCACTATTCTGCTGGTGCAGTCACTGTGTACATACATTACTGATCCTGGGTTACCTCCTGTATTATACCCCAGAGCTGCACTCACTATTCTGCTGGTGCAGTCACTGTGTACATACATTAAATTACTGATCCTGAGTTACCTTCTGTATTATACCCCAGAGCTGCACTCACTATTCTGCTGGTGCAGTCACTGTGTACATACATTACATTACTGATCCTGAGTTACCTCCTGTATTATAGTCCAGAGCTGCACTCACTATTCTGCTGGTGCAGTCACTGTGTACATACATTACTGATCCTGAGTTACCTCCTGTATTATACTCCAGAGCTGCACTCACTATTCTGCTGGTGCAGTCACTGTGTACATACATTACTGATCCTGGGTTACCTCCTGTATTATACCCCAGAGCTGCACTCACTATTCTGCTGGTGCAGTCACTGTGTACATACATTAAATTACTGATCCTGAGTTACCTTCTGTATTATACCCCAGAGCTGCACTCACTATTCTGCTGGTGCAGTCACTGTGTACATACATTACATTACTGATCCTGAGTTACCTCCTGTATTATACTCTAGAGCTGCACTCACTATTCTGCTGGTGCAGTCACTGTGTACATACATTACATTACTGATCCTGAGTTACATCCTGTATTATACTCCAGAGCTGCACTCACTATTCTGCTGGTGCAGTCACTGTGTGCATACATTACATTACTGATCCTGAGTTACCTCCTGTATTATACTCCAGAGCAGCACTCACTATTCTGCTGGTGCAGTCACTGTGTACATATATTACATTACTGATCCTGAGTTACATCCTGTATTATACTCCAGAGCTGCACTCACTATTCTGCTGGTGCAGTCACTGTGTACATACATTACTGATCCTGAGTTACATCCTGTATTATACCCCAGAGCTGCACTCACTATTCTGCTGGTGCAGTCACTGTGTACATACATTACATTACTGATCCTGTACTGATCCTGAGTTACCTCCTGTATTATACTCCAGAGCTGCACTCACTATTCTGCTGGTGCAGTCACTGTGTACATACATTACATTACTGATCCTGAGTTACATCCTGTATTATACTCCAGAGCTGCACTCACTATTCTGCTGGTGCAGTCACTGTGTACATACATTACATTACTGATCCTGAGTTACATCCTGTATTATACCCCAGAGCTGCACTCACTATTCTGCTGGTGCAGTCACTGTGTACATACATTACATTAGTGATCCTGAGTTACATCCTGTATTATCCTCCAGAGCTGCACTCACTATACTGCTGGAGCAGTCACTGTGTACATACATTACATTACTGATCCTGAGTTACATCCTGTATTATACTCCAGAGCTGCACTCACTATTCTGCTGGTGCAGTCACTGTGTACATACATTACATTAGTGATCCTGAGTTACATCCTGTATTATCCTCCAGAGCTGCACTCATTATTCTGCTGGTGCAGTCATTGTGTACATACATTACATTACTGATCCTGAGTTACATCCTGTATTATCCTCCAGAGCTGCAATCACTATTCTGCAGGTGCAGTCACTGTGTACATACATTACATTACTGATCCTGAGTTACATCCTGTATTATACTCCAGAGCTGCACTCACTATTCTGCTGGTGCAGTCACTGTGTACATACATTACATTACTGATCCTGAGTTACATCCTGTATTATACTCCAGAGCTGCACTCACTATTCTGCTGGTGCAGTCACTGTGTACATACATTACATTACTGATCCTGAGTTACATCCTGTATTATACTCCAGAGCTGCACTCACTATTCTGCTGGTGCAGTCACTGTGTACATACATTACATTAGTGATCCTGAGTTACATCCTGTATTATCCTCCAGAGCTGCACTCATTATTCTGCTGGTGCAGTCACTGTGTACATACATTACATTAGTGATCCTGAGTTACATCCTGTATTATACTCCAGAGCTGCACTCACTATTCTGCAGGTGCAGTCACTGTGTACATACATTACATTACTGATCCTGAGTTACATCCTGTATTATACTCCAGAGCTGCACTCACTATTCTGCTGGTGCAGTCACTGTGTACATACATTACATTACTGATCCTGTACTGATCCTGAGTTACATCCTGTATTATACTCCAGAGCTGCGCTCACTATTCTGCTGGTGCGGTCACTCTGTACATACATTACATTACTGATCCTGAGTTACATCCTGTATTATACCCCAGAGCTGCACTCACTATTCTGCTGGTGCAGTCACTGTGTACATACATTACATTAGTGATCCTGAGTTACATCCTGTATTATCCTCCAGAGCTGCACTCACTATTCTGCTGGTGCAGTCACTGTGTACATACATTACATTAGTGATCCTGAGTTACATCCTGTATTATACTCCAGAGCTGCACTCACTATTCTGGTGGTGCAGTCACTGTGTACATACATTACATTACTGATCCTGAGTTACCTCCTGTATTATACTCCAGAGCTGCACTCACTATTCTGCTGGTGCAGTCACTGTGTACATACATTACATTACTGATCCTGAGTTACATCCTGTATTATACTCCAGAGCTGCACTCACTATTCTGCTGGTGCAGTCACTGTGTACATACATTACATTACTGATCCTGAGTTACCTCCTGTATTATACTCCAGAGCAGCACTCACTATTCTGCTGGTGCAGTCACTGTGTACATACATTACATTACTGATCCTGAGTTACCTCCTGTATTATACTCCAGAGCTGCAGTCACTATTCTGCTGGTGCAGTCACTGTGTACATACATTACATTACTGATCCTGAGTTACATCCTGTATTATACCCCAGAGCTGCACTCACTATTCTGCTGGTGCAGTCACTGTGTACATACATTACATTACTGATCCTGAGTTACATCCTGTATTATACTCCAGAGCTGCACTCACTATTCTGCTGGTGCAGTCACTGTGTACATACATTACATTACTGATCCTGAGTTACATCCTGTATTATACCCTAGAGCTGCACTCACTATTCTGCTGGTGCAGTCACTGTATACATACATTACATTACTGATCCTGAGTTACATCCTGTATTATACTCCAGAGCTGCACTCACTATTCTGCTGGTGCAGTCACTGTATAGATACATTACTTTACTGATCCTGAGTTACATCCTGTATTATACTCCAGAGCTGCACTCACTATTCTGCTGGTGCAGTCACTGTGTACATACATTACATTACTGATCCTGAGTTACATCCTGTATTATACTCCAGAGCTGCACTCACTATTCTGCTGGTGCAGTCACTGTGTACATACATTACATTACTGATCCTGAGTTACATCCTGTATTATACTCCAGAGCTGCACTCACTATTCTGCTGGTGCAGTCACTGTGTACATACATTACTGATCCTGAGTTACATCCTGTATTATACTCCAGAGCTGCACTCACTATTCTGCTGGTGCAGTCACTGTGTATATACATTACATTACTGATCCTGAGTTACATCCTGTATTATACTCCAGAGCTGCACTCACTATTCTGCTGGCGCAGTCACTGTGTACATACATTACATTACTGATCCTGAGTTACATCCTGTATTATACCCCAGAGCTGCACTCACTATTCTGCTGGTGCAGTCACTGTGTACATACATTACATTACTGATCCTGAGTTACATCCTGTATTATACTCCAGAGCTGCACTCACTATTCTGCTGGTGCGGTCACTCTGTACATACATTACATTACTGATCCTGAGTTACATCCTGTATTATACTCCAGAGCTGCACTCACTATTCTGCTGGTGCAGTCACTGTGTACATAGATTACATTACTGATCCTGAGTTACCTCCTGTATTATACTCCAGAGCTGCACTCACTATTCTGCTGGTGCAGTCACTGTATACATACATTACATTACTGATCCTGGGTTACCTCCTGTATTATACCCCAGAGCTGCACTCACTATTCTGCTGGTGCAGTCACTGTGTACATACATTACATTACTGATCCTGAGTTACATCCTGTATTATACCCCAGAGCTGCACTCACTATTCTGCTGGTGCAGTCACTGTATACATACATTACATTACTGATCCTGAGTTACATCCTGTATTATACTCCAGAGCTGCACTCACTATTCTGCTGGTGCAGTCACTGTATACATACATTACATTACTGATCCTGAGTTACATCCTGTATTATACTCCAGAGCTGCGCTCACTATTCTGCTGGTGCAGTCACTGTGTACATACATTACATTACTGATCCTGAGTTACATCCTGTATTATACTCCAGAGCTGCACTCACTATTCTGCTGGTGCAGTCACTGTGTACATACATTACATTACTGATCCTGAGTTACATCCTGTATTATACTCCAGAGCTGCACTCACTATTCTGCTGGTGCAGTCACTGTGTACATACATTACATTACTGATCCTGAGTTACATCCTGTATTATACTCCAGAGCTGCAATCACTATTCTGCTGGTGCAGTCACTGTATAGATACATTACATTACTGATCCTGAGTTACATCCTGTATTATACTCCAGAGCTGCACTCAATATTCTGCTGGTGCAGTCACTGTGTACATACATTACATTACTGATCCTGAGTTACATCCTGTATTATACTCCAGAGCTGCAATCACTATTCTGCTGGTGCAGTCACTGTATAGATACATTACATTACTGATCCTGAGTTACATCCTGTATTATACTCCAGAGCTGCACTCACTATTCTGCTGGTGCAGTCACTGTGTACATACATTACATTACTGATCCTGAGTTACATCCTGTATTATATCCCAGAGCTGCACTCATTATTCTGCTGGTGCAGTCATTGTGTACATACATTACATTACTGATCCTGAGATACATCCTGTATTATACTCCAGAGCTGCACTCACTATTCTGCTGGTGCAGTCACTGTATACATACATTACATTACTGATCCTGAGTTACATCCTGTATTATACTCCAGAGCTGCACTCACTATTCTGCTGGTGCAGTCATTGTGTACATACATTACATTACTGATCCTGAGTTACCTCCTGTATTATACTCCATAGCTGCACTCACTATTCTGCTGGTGCAGTCACTGTATAGATACATTACATTATTGATCCTGAGTTACATCCTGTATTATACTCCAGAGCTGCACTCACTATTCTGCTGGTGCAGTCACTGTGTACATACATTACATTACTGATCCTGAGTTACCTCCTGTATTATACACAAGAGCTGCACTCACTATTCTGCTGGAGCAGCCACTGTGTACATACATTACATTACTGATCCTGAGTTACATCCTGTATTATACTCCAGAGCTGCACTCACTATTCTGCTGGTGCAGTCACTGTGTACATACATTACATTACTGATCCTGAGTTACATCCTGTATTATACTCCAGAGCTGCACTCACTATTCTGCTGGTGCAGTCACTGTGTACATACATTACATTATTGATCCTGAGTTACATCCTGTATTATACTCCAGAGCTGCACTCACTATTCTGCTGGTGCAGTCACTGTGTACATACATTACGTTACTGATCCTGAGTTATATCCTGTATTATACTCCAGAGCTGCACTCACTATTCTGCTGGTGCAGTCACTGTGTACATACATTACATTACTGATCCTGAGTTACATCCTGTATTATACTCCAGAGCTGCACTCACTATTCTGCTGGTGCAGTCACTGTGTACATACATTACATTACTGATCCTGAGTTACCTCCTGTATTATACTCCAGAGCTGCACTCACTATTCTGCTGGTGCAGTCACTGTGTACATACATTACATTACTGATCCTGAGTTACATCCTGTATTATACTCCAGAGCTGCACTCACTATTCTGCTGGTGCAGTCACTGTGTACATACATTACATTACTGATCCTGAGTTACCTCCTGTATTATACTCCAGAGCTGCACTCACTATTCTGCTGGTGCAGTCACTGTGTACATACATTACATTACTGATCCTGAGTTACATCCTGTATTATACTCCAGAGCTGCACTCACTATTCTGCTGGTGCAGTCACTGTGTACATACATTACATTACTGATCCTGAGTTACATCCTGTATTATACTCCAGAGCTGCACTCACTATTCTGCTGGTGCAGTCACTGTGTACATACATTACGTTACTGATCCTGAGTTATATCCTGTATTATACTCCAGAGCTGCACTCACTATTCTGCTGGTGCAGTCACTGTGTACATACATTACATTACTGATCCTGAGTTACCTCCTGTATTATACCCCAGAGCTGCACTCACTATTCTGCTGGTGCAGTCACTGTGTACATACATTACATTACTGATCCTGAGTTACCTCCTGTATTATACCCCAGAGCTGCACTCACTATTCTGCTGGTGCAGTCACTGTGTACATACATTACATTACTGATCCTGAGTTACCTCCTGTATTATACTCCAGAGCTGCACTCACTATTCTGCTGGTGCAGTCACTGTGTACATACATTACATTACTGATCCTGAGTTACATCCTGTATTATACTCCAGAGCTGCACTCACTATTCTGCTGGTGCAGTCACTGTGTACATACATTACATTACTGATCCTGAGTTACATCCTGTATTATACTCCAGAGCTGCATTCACTATTCTGCTGGTGCAGTCACTGTGTACATACATTACATTACTGATCCTGAGTTACATCCTGTATTATACTCCAGAGCTGCACTCACTATTCTGCTGGTGCAGTCACTGTGTACATACATTACATTACTGATCCTGAGTTACATCCTGTATTATACTCCAGAGCTGCACTCACTATTCTGCTGGTGCAGTCACTGTGTACATACATTACATTACTGATCCTGAGTTACCCCCTGTATTATACTCCAGAGCTGCACTCACTATTCTGCTGGTGCAGTCACTGTGTACATACATTACGTTACTGATCCTGAGTTATATCCTGTATTATACTCCAGAGCTGCACTCACTATTCTGCTGGTGCAGTCACTGTGTACATACATTACATTACTGATCCTGAGTTACATCCTGTATTATACTCCAGAGCTGCACTCACTATTCTGCTGGTGCAGTCACTGTGTACATACATTACATTACTGATCCTGAGTTACCTCCTGTATTATACTCCAGAGCTGCACTCACTATTCTGCTGGTGCAGTCACTGTGTACATACATTACATTACTGATCCTGAGTTACATCCTGTATTATACTCCAGAGCTGCACTCACTATTCTGCTGGTGCAGTCACTGTGTACATACATTACATTACTGATCCTGAGTTACATCCTGTATTATACTCCAGAGCTGCACTCACTATTCTGCTGGTGCAGTCACTGTGTACATACATTACATTACTGATCCTGAGTTACCCCCTGTATTATACTCCAGAGCTGCACTCACTATTCTGCTGGTGCAGTCACTGTGTACATACATTACATTACTGATCCTGAGTTATATCCTGTATTATACTCCAGAGCTGCACTCACTATTCTGCTGGTGCAGTCACTGTGTACATACATTACATTACTGATCCTGAGTTACATCCTGTATTATACTCCAGAGCTGCACTCACTATTCTGCTGGTGCAGTCACTGTGTACATACATTACATTACTGATCCTGAGTTACCCCCTGTATTATACTCCAGAGCTGCACTCACTATTCTGCTGGTGCAGTCACTGTGTACATACATTACGTTACTGATCCTGAGTTATATCCTGTATTATACTCCAGAGCTGCACTCACTATTCTGCTGGTGCAGTCACTGTGTACATACATTACATTACTGATCCTGAGTTACATCCTGTATTATACTCCAGAGCTGCACTCACTATTCTGCTGGTGCAGTCACTGTGTACATACATTACATTACTGATCCTGAGTTACCTCCTGTATTATACTCCAGAGCTGCACTCACTATTCTGCTGGTGCAGTCACTGTGTACATACATTACATTACTGATCCTGAGTTACATCCTGTATTATACTCCAGAGCTGCACTCACTATTCTGCTGGTGCAGTCACTGTGTACATACATTACATTACTGATCCTGAGTTACATCCTGTATTATACTCCAGAGCTGCACTCACTATTCTGCTGGTGCAGTCACTGTGTACATACATTACATTACTGATCCTGAGTTACCCCCTGTATTATACTCCAGAGCTGCACTCACTATTCTGCTGGTGCAGTCACTGTGTACATACATTACGTTACTGATCCTGAGTTATATCCTGTATTATACTCCAGAGCTGCACTCACTATTCTGCTGGTGCAGTCACTGTGTACATACATTACATTACTGATCCTGAGTTACCTCCTGTATTATACCCCAGAGCTGCACTCACTATTCTGCTGGTGCAGTCACTGTGTACATACATTACATTACTGATCCTGAGTTACCTCCTGTATTATACCCCAGAGCTGCACTCACTATTCTGCTGGTGCAGTCACTGTGTACATACATTACATTACTGATCCTGAGTTACCTCCTGTATTATACTCCAGAGCTGCACTCACTATTCTGCTGGTGCAGTCACTGTGTACATACATTACATTACTGATCCTGAGTTACCTCCTGTATTATACTCCAGAGCTGCACTCACTATTCTGCTGGTGCAGTCACTGTGTACATACATTACATTACTGATCCTGAGTTACATCCTGTATTATACTCCAGAGCTGCAC
Organism: Phyllobates terribilis; assembly: GCF_046119375.1. NCBI lineage: Eukaryota > Metazoa > Chordata > Amphibia > Anura > Dendrobatidae > Phyllobates > Phyllobates terribilis. Next base: position 1,231,314,974 of record NW_027362761.1, on the reverse strand, counting down.
TCACTATTCTGCTGGTGCAGTCACTGTGTACATACATTACATTACTGATCCTGAGTTACATCCTGTATTATACTCCAGAGCTGCACTCACTATTCTGCTGGTGCAGTCACTGTGTACATACATTACATTACTGATCCTGAGTTACATCCTGTATTATACTCCAGAGCTGCACTCACTATTCTGCTGGTGGAGTCACTGTGTACATACATTACATTACTGATCCTGAGTTACCTCCTGTATTATCCTCCAGAGCTGCACTCACTATTCTGCTGGTGCAGTCACTGTGTACATACATTACGTTACTGATCCTGAGTTATATCCTGTATTATACTCCAGAGCTGCACTCACTATTCTGCTGGTGCAGTCACTGTGTACATACATTACATTACTGATCCTGAGTTACATCCTGTATTATACCCCAGAGCTGCACTCACTATTCTGCTGGTGCAGTCACTGTGTACATACATTACATTACTGATCCTGAGTTACATCCTGTATTATACTCCAGAGCTGCACTCACTATTCTGCTGGTGCAGTCACTGTGTACATACATTACATTACTGATCCTGAGTTACCTCCTGTATTATACCCCAGAGCTGCACTCACTATTCTGCTGGTGCAGTCACTGTGTACATACATTACATTACTGATCCTGAGTTACCTCCTGTATTATACTCCAGAGCTGCACTCACTATTCTGCTGGTGCAGTCACTGTGTACATACATTACATTACTGATCCTGAGTTACCTCCTGTATTATACTCCAGAGCTGCACTCACTATTCTGCTGGTGCAGTCACTGTGTACATACATTACATTACTGATCCTGAGTTACATCCTGTATTATACTCCAGAGCTGCACTCACTATTCTGCTGGTGCAGTCACTGTGTACATACATTACATTACTGATCCTGAGTTACATCCTGTATTATACTCCAGAGCTGCACTCACTATTCTGCTGGTGCAGTCACTGTGTACATACATTACATTACTGATCCTGAGTTACATCCTGTATTATACTCCAGAGCTGCACTCACTATTCTGCTGGTGCAGTCACTGTGTACATGCATTACATTACTGATCCTGAGTTACCCCCTGTATTATACTCCAGAGCTGCACTCACTATTCTGCTGGTGCAGTCACTGTGTACATACATTACGTTACTGATCCTGAGTTATATCCTGTATTATACTCCAGAGCTGCACTCACTATTCTGCTGGTGCAGTCACTGTGTACATACATTACATTACTGATCCTGAGTTACCTCCTGTATTATACACAAGAGCTGCACTCACTATTCTGCTGGTGCAGTCACTGTGTACATACATTACATTACTGATCCTGAGTTACCTCCTGTATTATACCCCAGAGCTGCACTCACTATTCTGCTGGTGCAGTCACTGTGTACATACATTACATTACTGATCCTGAGTTACCTCCTGTATTATACTCCAGAGCTGCACTCACTATTCTGCTGGTGCAGTCACTGTGTACATACATTACATTACTGATCCTGAGTTACCTCCTGTATTATACTCCAGAGCTGCACTCACTATTCTGCTGGTGCAGTCACTGTGTACATACATTACATTACTGATCCTGAGTTACATCCTGTATTATACTCCAGAGCTGCACTCACTATTCTGCTGGTGCAGTCACTGTGTACATACATTACATTACTGATCCTGAGTTACATCCTGTATTATACTCCAGAGCTGCACTCACTATTCTGCTGGTGCAGTCACTGTGTACATACATTACATTACTGATCCTGAGTTACATCCTGTATTATACTCCAGAGCTGCACTCACTATTCTGCTGGTGCAGTCACTGTGTAGTGCATGTGAAGTTTAGCTGTGCTACCCACACTAACAGATGTGGTGGACTACAACACCCATCATTCGTGCTCTGGAGCTGGGGGAGTAAGCGTCTCATACCTTTAAAGAAAAGAGTGAGGTCTTTGTCTCTTGTCCAGAATTGGACAACCGCGTCGATGTCGGAGTCTGGGACCCCTTTCCATCCACTGGACGTTATCCGGGGGTCTCGATAACGAGTGCGATTGCTGCGGTTTTCATACATCCAGTACCAGCTCCTCCGAAAGAAGTACGTCTGGAAGACCCAGCTGCCGGGCACGCTGTGATTCGGGAGCAGCCAATCAAATACCGCGTTGAACCGCCCAGAACACCGCCCTGTGCACAAGATGGACCACAGTCAGACGATGGTCCTCGCCATGCAGGACCTGCTGGTGCTCCGCCACCCACACTCCAGGAACCAAGAGATTATCATCACCATCACAGAAGGGATTCTCTACTGTAAGAGCGGTCACACTATAGAGCTCTGTACTGTAAGAGCGGTCACACTATAGAGCTGTGTGCTGTAAGAGCGGTCACACTATAGAGCTCTGTACTGTAAGAGCGGTCACACTATAGAGCTGTGTGCTGTAAGAGCGGTCACACTATAGAGCTGTGTACTGTAAGAGCGGTCACACTATAGAGCTGTGTACTGTAAGAGCGGTCACACTATAGAGCTCTGTACTGTAAGAGCGGTCACACTATAGAGCTGTGTACTGTAAGAGCGGTCACACTATAGAGCTGTGTACTGTAAGAGCGGTCACACTATAGAGCTCTGTACTGTAAGAGCGGTCACACTATAGAGCTCTGTACTGTAAGAGCGGTCACACTATAGAGCTCTGTACTGTAAGAGCGGTCACACTATAGAGCTGTGTACTGTAAGAGCGGTCACACTATAGAGCTGTGTACCGTAAGAGCGGTCACACTATAGAGCTCTGTACTGTAAGAGCGGTCACACTATAAAGCTCAGTACTGTAAGAGCGGTCACACTATAGAGCTGTGTACTGTAAGAGCGGTCACACTATAGAGCTGTGTACTATAAGAGCGGTCACACTATAGAGCTCTGTACTGTAAGAGCGGTCACACTATAGAGCTGTGTACTGTAAGAGCGGTCACACTATAGAGCTGTGTACTGTAAGAGCGGTCACACTATAGAGCTCTGTACTGTAAGAGCGGTCACACTATAGAGCTCTATACTGTAAGAGCTGTCACACTATAGAGCTCTGTACTGTAAGAGCGGTCACACTATAGAGCTCTGTACTGTAAGAGCGGTCACACTATAGAGCTCTGTACTGTAAGAGCGGTCACACTATAGAGCTCTATACTGTAAGAGCTGTCACACTATAGAGCTCTGTACTGTAAGAGCGGTCACACTATAGAGCTCTGCATTGTAAGAGCGGTCACACTATAGAGCTGTGTACTGTAAGAGCGGTCACACTATAGAGCTGTGTACTGTAAGAGCGGTCACACTATAGAGCTATGTACTGTAAGAGCGGTCACACTATAGAGCTCTATACTGTAAGAGCTGTCACACTGTAGAGCTGTGTACTGTAAGAGCGGTCACACTATAGAGCTCTGTACTGTAAGAGCGGTCACACTATAGAGCTCTGTACTGTAAGAGCGGTCACACTATAGAGCTCTGTACTGTAAGAGCGGTCACACTATAGAGCTCTGTACTGTAAGAGCGGTCACACTATGGAGCTCTGTACTGTAAGAGCGGTGACACAATAGAGCTCTGTACTGTAAGAGCGGTCACACTATAGAGCTCTGTACTGTAAGAACGGTCACACTATAGAGCTCTGTACTGTAAGAGCGGTCACACTATAGAGCTCTGTACTGTAAGAGCGGTCACACTATAGAGCTCTGTACTGTAAGAGCGGTCACACTATAGAGCTCTGTACTGTAAGAGCGGTCACACTATAGAGCTCTGTACTGTAAGAGCGGTCACACGATAGAGCTCTGTACTGAAAGAGCGGTCACAAGATAGAGCTCTGTATTGTAAGAGCGGTCACACGATAGAGCTCTGTATTGTAAGAGCGGTGACACTATAGAGCTCTGTACTGTAAGAGCGGTCACACTATAGAGCTGTGTACTGTAAGAGCGGTCACACGATAGAGCTGTGTACTGTAAGAGCGGTCACACGATAGAGCTCTGTATTGTAAGAGCGGTCACACGATAGAGCTCTGTACTGTAAGAGCGGTGACACTATAGAGCTCTGTACTGTAAGAGCGGTGACACTATAGAGCTCTGTACTGTAAGAGCGGTCACACTATAGAGCTCTGTACTGTAAGAGTGGTCACACTATAGAGCTCTGTACTGTAAGAGCGGTCACACTATAGAGCTGTGTACTGTAAGAGCGGTCACACTGTGGAGGTCTGTACTATAAGAGCAATCACACTATAGAGCTCTGTACTGTAAGAGCGGTCACACTGTGGACGTCTGTACTGTAAGAGCGGTCACACTATAGAGCTCTGTACTGTAAGAGCGGTCACACTATAGAGCTCTGTACTGTAAGAGCGGTCACACTATAGAGCTCTGTACTGTAAGAGCGGTCTCACTATAGAGCTGTGTACTGTAAGAGCGGTCACACTATAGAGCTGTGTACTGTAAGAGCGGTCACACTATAGAGCTGTTTACTGTAAGAGCGGTCACACTATAGAGCTGTGTACTGTAAAAGCGGTCACACTATAGAGCTGTGTACTGTAAGAGCAGTCACACTATAGAGCTGTGTACTGTAAGAGCAGTCACACTATAGAGCTGTGTACTGTAAGAGCGGTCACACTATAGAGCTCTGTACTGTAAGAGCGGTCACACTATAGAGCTCTGTACTGTAAGAGCGGTCACACTGTGGAGGTCTGTACTGTAAGAGAGGTCACACTATAGAGCTCTGTACTGTAAGAGCGGTCACACTGTGGAGGTCTGTACTGTAAGAGCGGTCACACTATAGAGCTCTGTACTGTAAGAGCGGTCACACTATAGAGCTCTGTACTGTAAGAGCGGTCACACTGTGGAGGTCTGTACTGTAAGAGAGGTCACACTGTAGATGTTTGTTTACACTTTCGAGCTGAGACTTCTCACTACATGGTGCATTTCTCACCATAGACCCTCTGGATCTCCCTACGATCAGCGCCATCCAGCTCCATCCTGCTGTTGGCCGGGATGTAGTTTGGCTGCATGACTGAGGTCAAATCATTCATGTGACTGAGGCCGAGGACGTGTCCAATCTCATGTACAGCAACCTGCAGGTGAAAGGAGATACTAGAGAGCAGAAGGCAGCACAGGCTCATCTAGAAGGCATTTCCTGCATCTCAATGGAGGCGCACATGACCCTCACACCTCAGTGGAGGTGCACATGACCCTCACACCTCAGTGGAGGTGCACATGACCCTCACACCTCAGTGGAGGCGCACAGGACCCTCACACCTCAGTGGAGGCGCACAGGACCCTCACACCTCAGTGGAGGCGCACAGGACCCTCACACCTCAGTGGAGGCGCACAGGACCCTCACACCTCAGTGGAGGCGCACAGGACCCTCACACCTCAGTGGAGGCGCACAGGACCCTCACACCTCAGTGGAGGCGCACAGGACCCTCACACCTCAGTGGAGGTGCACAGGACCCTCACACCTCAGTGGAGGCGCACAGGACCCTCACAGGTCATCAGTGGTGGCGCACATGACCCTTACAGCTCATCAGTGGTGGCGCACATGTCCCTCACACCTCTTCAGTGGTGGCGCACATGACCCTCACACCTCTTCAGTGGTGGCGCACATGACCCTCACACCTCATCGGTGGTGGCGCACATGACCCTCACACCTCATCGGTGGTGGCGCACATGATCCTCACACCTCATCGGTGGTGGCGCACATGACCCTCACACCTCATCGGTGGTGGCAGCTCTCACCTTCAGTAGACTGATACCCTGTTCACTATTGGGAGGGACAAAATGTTCATCATCATCAAAGTGTATGTCCCCCAGGCGCCAGGCGTGAGCAAACTCCCTGCCCATCCCATCGAAGAGCTGAGAGCAGCCCAAGTGCCGCCCTAGAGGAGAGAGAAGGACAGAAAGTCAGCAGCCCACGTAACTGAAAAGACTCTCTGTCACTGTTGTTATGGGGGGCATTGTGGATATCACTGTTGTTATGAGGGCACTGTGGATGTTGCTGATATGGGAGCACTGTGGATGTCGCTGTTATGAGGCCACTGTGGATGTCACTTATTATGGGGGCACTGTGGATGTCACTGTTATAATAGCCATAAGTTTCTACAATTGAGTCCTCCCCAGGAATACCATTATCTGCAGGGGAAAGATGTTCCACCTCGCTAGTCAGGTTCAATATTCTGGGCAGGACAAGACTCCGCTCCTTATTCCTCAGAAGGGGAGCCGGTGACATTCTGGTACTCACGGGTCCCGAAGCCCAGCTTTATGTCTATGAGGTGGGCCGGAGACATCAGATCCTCTTCAAAGTTGAGGGGGACGACTTCACTCCAGATCCTGAAGGCTCGCATTAGTATGGACCTCTGCTGGTTAATAGTCAGCCACACGCTGTACCCCTCCCCCAGCAGCCTCCATTTTATTGTAGGCTTAGAGAAGGCCCCCTTCTTGGTTCCTGCCTTGATGAGGTCACTACGTTTCTTCCTAACGTGACGTCCCAGTTCTTGGTTGTCCCCCAGTTGTGATTGTATTCTCTTTTTTGCCCCCATCATTTCAATGCGGATTCTCTCACTGGAGGGTATGATGGGGGTGGCAGAGGAGGTAAAATGTAAATATTCAGCTTTTTGGCCACTGTATGGCATTGAGGTGACACTTTCAGTTGGGTTCACATATTCGTTCTTTTCTACCTCTGGGATCTTACGGTCAGGGACGCCACAGCGTGGTGCACTCATGGCCTCCCGAGTGGCTTCATCCAGCTCCCCAGTCACTTTCAGCCTGTTAGCCTCCTGGAATTTCTTCAATGCTCCGATGAATCTGGGATTTATTGATGGTTCTGGAAGCTCATGAATGACTGGTTGAGTAGAAGAAAAAGACTGCTCTTTGCTCAGAAGGCTGGAGATGTCCATTGGGGCCACATTCTCTCCAGAAGCTGATGGAGTAGCGCGGGATAGCAAAGAATCCCAGCGGACTGGCTCGATCCAGCCATACTTCCAGAGGTATTTCTTCAAGAAATAAAAAATGGAATAGTTATAGCAAAGGGAGAATATTTCCATCAACACCCCAGTCCAAGACAGTCATCACCACCTTCACCGCACCCTGTCATCTCTACCAGCACCGCACTACAAGAGAGTCATCACCACCTTTACCGCACCCTGTCATCTCCACCAACACCGCACTACAAGAGAGTCATCACCACCTTTACCGCACCCTGTCATCTTCACCATCACTCGAATTCAAGACAGTCATCACCTTCTACACCACAACCTGTCACACTGTCTACACCACAACCCAACCCATCATCACCACCTACACCACACCCCATCTTCTCCACCAACACCCCATTCCAAGAGAGTCATCTCTGTCTACATCGCTCCTTGTCACCTTCACCAACACCTCTCCATCATCTCCACCTACACCACATTCCAAAACAGTAACCACTGTTTACACATAACCCATCATCTCCAACACCTCACTCCAAGACAGTCATCACTGCCTACATTGCAACCAGGCTACACTGCCTACACCACAATCCAATACAGTCATCATCACTTACACCGCTCTTCGTTATCACCAACTACACCACACTCAGTCATTTCCGCCAACACCTCACTCCAAGGCCGTCAATACCATCCACACCACACCCTGTCATCACTGCCTACACCACACCTTGTCATCTCCACCTACACCCCACTCCAAACAGTCATCACTGCTTACACCGCACCACTTCACCACTGCCTACACTCAATCCAAGACAGTCATCACTGCCTACACCACTCCACTTAACTTCACCACCGCCTACACTCCAATCTAATAGTCATCATCGCTTACGCCGCTCTTCGTCATCACCAACTACACCACACCCAGTCATTTCCACCAACACCCCATTCCAAGACTCATTATCGCCTACGCCACACCCTGTCATCTCCACCTACAAAATACTCCAAAACAGTCATCACTGCCTACATCGCACTCCAATACAATCAGCACTGCTTACACTGCACCACTTCACCACCGCCTACACATAATCCAGCAAACAAAGTAGCACACTGCAATGCCAAGTATGAAAGTATGAAATATACGAAACATGAAATATATGAAATTTGAATAGCATTACTGCTCTGGAAAATAGAAATAAATGAGAAATTTTGAATTTCATATATTTCATGTTTGCATACTTAGAGTTACAGAGTGCTGCTTTGTTTGTTAGTTATATATGGAGGTAGCTGCTCTTAGTTAGCACCTGTTCACACCTATTTCTTGTTTTGGAAGTGCCGGCCAGTTTTTTTCTGTTTCTATGTATAAGCCCTGGCTGAGCGCTCCGCCTCTAGGCCATAGGCGGTTTTAATTGCAGCAGGAACTTTCTTTCCCATACACAAGCAGGCTTATGTCTCTTAGAGAGGAGTTCAAACAGGCAGGTTCCTTGTATGAGGAGAAACGCCTTAACGTGGCTACCAGGTACACAGGAATTGGCCAATTTATGCGCTAAGATTTCTAAATTTTTTTCTGTTACACTCAATCCAAGACAGTCATCACTACCTACACCACACCCCATCATCTACACCAACAGCCCATTCCAACACAATCACATCCTGTCACCACCGCCTATACCACTCCCTTGCAACTCTGCCTACAGCACAACTCATCATCTCCACCAACACCTCACTCCAAGACAATTATTACCACCTATACTGCACCCCATCACCACTGCGTATACCTCTGCCCGTCAACTCGGTCTACATCGCACCCCATCATTTCCACTTACACCTGACTCTAAGACAATCATCTCAGCCTACACCCCATCATCACCACTTACAACACACCCAGTCATTTCCAACAACAACCCACTCCAAGACAGTCATCACTGCCTATGCCGCACCCAGTTTTCATCTCCTACACCACACTCTGTCATCTCTATCAATATCCCACTCCAAGACAATCATCTCTGCCAACACCTCAAACAATTTAAAGGGGTTGTCCGGTCAACAGTGATAAGTCTGCAATCACTCACGCACTGTGCGCTGCGGGGATTTGCCGGTATCCGACCCGATTACAGAGGGTATGTTTGAGTTATACATACTCCCAGCCAGTGGGCACGGCCTCACTCTCCGTACACTTGTATTGAGTGAGGCTGCACCTTCTAGTTGGACGCGCCCTCTGGCCGTCTGCGTCACTAGACGGGACATGGCCTCGCTCCATATAAATGTATTGAGCGAGGCGGAGCTGACTCGCCGGGGGTATGTATAACGTATACATACCCTCTGTAACCGGGTCTCATACCGGCTAATCCCCGACGCGCACAGTGCCTGCCCTGGGGGGATTTATAAGTCTGCAGCCACACAGATTGACACACAGAGTGACTGTAGACTTATCACTTTCGACTAGACAACTCCTTTAAGTCATACCATATCAATCTACAAAATGGGTAGAACCCCAAAGAAATCTCTCTTTAAGGTTGCGTACCCACTATGCATTTTTCAAGCGTTTTTGCTGCAGAATTTCCGCAGCGAAAACGCTTAAAAAATGCTTGGTAATACGTGCCCCATGGTGCCCAATGATAATCCGCATGTGCACATGCTGCGGAAATTTCCGCTGCGGATTATCTTTGCGGAAAAATCCGTAGCATGTCCATTAATTTTGCGGACACGCAGCGTAATCGCCGCCATTGACTTGCATTGAAACGCTTAATATACGCATCACTACATGTGCACATGCGGATATTAAGTGATTCAATGTGCGGATGGTACCCGGGTCTGGAGAAGAGGAGACTCTCCTCCAGACCCGGGTATCATAGAAACTGTTAAAAAAAGAATTTAAAATAAAAAATATATATATTATACTTACCTTCCGATGCCCCCGGTCTCCTTAGTGATGCGTCCTGGCTCCCTGGCAGCTCGGAATGGTCTAAAAGGACCTTACATGACATCATTTAGTCATGTGACGGGTCACGCGACCGCCGATGTCAGCGGTCGCGTGACCCGTCACATGACCGCTGACATCGGCGGTCACGTGACCTGTCACATGACTAAATGACGTCATGAAAGGTCCTTTTAGACCATCTCGAGCTGCCGGGGAGACCGGAGAGGGAGACCGGGGGCCATCGGAAGGTAAGTATAATTTTTATTTTTTACCATTCTTATTCTTATTTTTTACCATTCTCTCGGTCACACTATATATGCCGGTTACATGGATTTATATAGTGTGACCCAGTTGTCAAGCACTTTCCAAGTGATGCTAAAATCGCTTGATAACTCGCATGCAGAAATGCATGCAAAAACGCTTGACAAACGCTTCTACCTGGCGGGAAAAACACATGTAAAATCCGCATGTAAAATCCGCATGTACAATCCGCATGTACAATCCGCATGTAAAATCCGCATGTACAATCCGCATGTACAATCTGCATGCGTTTTTCCTGCCAGGGAGATGCGGAAAAAATCTTCAGCATTTCTGCATCGTGGGCACATAGCCTAACAGGCCATAAAACGTAGCTTTTATTTATTAATTATATTAAAATGCTTAAGTGTATAAAATATTGTCCCTAGTGATAAATACCTGTATATAATCATTTGGTGACACCCTGGGGTGCCATCATGTCTAGGGCAGAATAGAACAATTTGTACTTATAGCACAATTGGAGGTCATATGTGGTGCCCGTGCGGGTTCAGTCGTCACAGAGGTACAGCATCTCACCCAGAGGTGTGCTATCTCACTCTCAGGTAAGAAAGGAGTACAGCCCGGGACCCTAACACCGGCATCCAACACTACACTGCTCCAGACCAGCAGGAGGGGCAAGATGGGTCGTTTCCCTGGTTGGAGTGGGGGGAACCAAAGTACGTGGAACCATGTAGTGGCTGTGGGTGGAGGAAGTAAATCAGGGAGCATTGGAAGAAATGATATAAAAAGAGGGTGGAACATTCTAGAGAGAGTTCAGTCAGATCAGTCTGAGAGGAGAAGTGGAAGTGTGGCGCCCTGCTGCGCATTGGTGCCACAGAATCCAGAAGGGTGCATGGATGGACTTCTCCACAAGAAGCCCTCACTACATTCATACACCTCCACCTTCCACCTCAGACCAGCAGAGGGAGCCCGTTAGGGACATATATAGGGAAGGTGGAGCTAGGCAGCCCAGTGAGAGTTGAGTCTACAGAGAGTTCAGTTTCAGTTCAGTGTTCAGAGAGGAACACAGCTCACAGTGAGCTGAGAGCGTGCCGATGCTCAGAGAGCGGTGTAGATGCAGCAAGCCAGCTGCCAAGTAGTGAGGGCCCCGAGTGTGGTCGACGGCGAGAGGAAATGGAGAGTGGAGCTAAGTGGGCAGAGGAGCGTAGTAAGCTAACCCCGATTTATATACCGGACACCGGGTCCGCGCCTACAGGGACTCCTTATACCCAGTAGGAACCACAGGAACCCCTGGAGAACTACAGGTCCCAGGTTCACCAAATGCTGATTGCAGTACCAGGGCTAGGAGTCACAGAGGTCCCAGCGTCCAGGGAGACTGATCTCCAAAGAGAAGGCCCTACCACCAGGTCAGCAGGTGCAGAGAGAGACAGTAACCAAGCTAGGCCTAGCTCCAGGCAGGCCAGAAGCTTAGAGAAATAAGCAACGGATCAGGAGGCCCTATACCCGCTCACTGGGGAGAGTCCAGAAGTGCTGCCTTCACCTGGAGTACCCTGGACCGTGCCTGCAGCATCACCAGTAAAGGTACTGAAGCTTACCCCTGTGTGAGTGTCCATCCTTCCTCCGGGACCGTCCTGCCGTCTCTCCCCTGCACCACCATCCAGTACATCCCCCATGCTGCCCTGAGGCCCGCTCCACCTGTGGGGGGAGCCATTCCATCACAAGCTGCCCTACCATCTGCCAAAGAGGACTGTTGCAGCGCTGGTGATCCTCACCAGACACCACAGGTGGCGTCACGACAAATCCCCTATAAATTATCCCCCTTTTGCACAGACCGCCCTGGGTCACGGACCGGGCCAGCCACCGTGAACTTCCCCCAAAAGCAGCCATAAGGCCCAGCTGCCGAGTACCCCACGGCCCTGGGGGTGAGTCAGATCTTGGCGTCACGAACAGGATTCCATGCCTGTTGCCACCGGGTACTGTGCGCCTTAAAAGACTGTGTTACTCACTGTGGTGAAGTTTTCCCGCCATTCCTGAAGTTTTCCCGCCATATCCGCCATTTTTCCTGTTGCCGCGCGGGAAGAAGAGGGGCGTAACTGCTAGAAGCGCGCGAAGCCCAGGACACGCCCCGCGCCCCGCCCCCGTCCTGGAAGGAGCCAGAGGACGCTCTGACGTCAGACGCGAGCGGCGCAAGGTCCTGGAAGAAGACCGTCGCCCGCGGAGCTGCGGCCTACCTGTTGAAGAAAGTAGGCTCCGGTTCACTAGGGGGGCGCAACCATGGCCGACGACCAGCAAGCCGCCGGAGCCTCAGTTAACGCTCCTGATACTCAACCTGCGCCCGGCGCCGCACAGGCCGCAGCGGCCCCTACACCAGCAGTCGTAACTCCGTTGATACCTATGTCCCTGCCGTATATCCCTGGAGCGAAGTGGTTCCCCCAGTATAATGGTAAACCGGACACACTGTCCGGATTCAAGAGGAAAATATGCGGCATACTGGATATGTATTCTATGACTGGCAAGCAGAGAGCTGCTGTAGTGTTAGGACAATTAACTGGTGCCGCTGAGCGAGAAGTTGAAACCTGGCCAGCCGCAGACCAAGAATCAGTGTCCATCATCTTTAAAAGATTTTAGACAGCGTTTGAAAACCGCACTGAGACAGATCACCGGATGAGGTTCTACCAGTGTGTCCAGAAACCCGAGGACAGTATCCGGGACTATGCCTGGCGCTTACAGGAGGCCCTGCGGGCCCTGAAACAGGTTAGTCCAGCCAGCATACAAGATGAAAATAAAATGCTGACGGAATAGTTCATCCAGGGGTTGAAGTCCCAGGAAGAGAGCAGAACTGTACGGTGGTGGGCCTTAGACCATCCAGATGCCACCTTTGACATCCTTAAGGACATGGCTATAAAGGGCCTGCAGCCCCTGGAAACAACAGACACTGCTATCCAGCATTACCAGGGTGGGGCCACCCCACTGCTACTCCATTGACGGCTGAAACAAGGATGCAAACAGTGCCCCCTAGCGAGCTGGACAGCTTACACTCTGAAGTGCCCCAGTTAAGTAAAACCCTGGCCACTGTCATGAGCACCCTGCAGCTACAGACGGAGCCTGAGCCGGAAGGAAGGATCCTGCTAGCCGATAGCCCAGAGGATGTCCCCTGGATGAGAAGAAGAAGGAGGACAACGCCACCCTGGAGGAGGACAACGCCACCCCGTGGGAGGACCAACGACCAACGGCACCCTCCAGAAGACTTCATCTGCTACCGCTGCAATAAAGCAGGCCACACCACGCGGATCTGCCCTTTAAACGAGGAAACCCTGGGGCTGAGGGCCGACACCCAGGAGTAGACCAACCAGGCCCATTAAACTGGTACCGCCGGTTCGTGGGAGGAAGACCTTTCCTGTCCATTGTGCTGGACGGCATCGCGACACCTGCCCTGCTGGACACAGGATCTCAGGTAACCATCATGCCTGATGTCCTCTACAAAAGGTTCTGGTCCATGGACGAACTTCACCCGCCAGATCCAAACCTTTCCGTTTATGCCTCTAATGGCCTCCCCCTTAACCTAGTCGGGATTAAGGATGTGGCAGTAAAGGTGGGAAGAGTGGAACTGAAGGACCAGGGAAGGACCAGGGACTAATTGTAGTAGAGACTAATCCTGATGATACAGACTTGTATATGGTACTTGGCACAAATATTGTTGGTAACTGTTTGGGAGAAGTGTTGTTCTTGTTCCAACAGATGGCTGACACCGCCAGACCAGGGCAGAGGAGGGCGCTGCAGAAAGAGATCCGAGCCCTTATGTACCAGCAACAGGTAAAGCTAACAGGTGGTGAAATTGGTAACGTACGGGCGACAGACCCGATACCCATTGTGATTCCCCCGATGAGTGAGATGCTGATTTGGTGTAGAGCAACAATAGGTCTCAGAGGACGGAGCTACCAGGCGGTAGTAGAGCCCGTTAACTCCGAGCACAGACCTACACTCCTAACTGCTAGAGGGGTAGTGGATGTACGCAATGGGAGGGTGCCCGTACGCCTCCTAAACTATGGGGAGGACGAGGTTAGATTACCACGCTACGCCACTGTTGCCAAACTGTACACAGTAGATAACAACTCCATACACACGGCGGAGTCTTTAACCTCACCAGACGAAGTGGAGGATAATGACCCGGGAACCCAGGTGGAGGATTGGTGTCAGCAGCTCCATGTTGGGACAGACACCACTCCTGCCCATCAGAAGCAGAGAGTACACCGGGTGGTTCAGGAATACGCGCAGGTATTCAGTAAACACCCACTTGACTTTGGGAGGATTAAAGGGGTACAACACCATATCCCCACAGGTGACCATCCACCCCATCAAAGAACGTTACAGGCCCATACCACCAGCTCACTACCAGAAGGCAAAGGAGATGTTGCAAGACATGAAGAAGGCAGGGGTAGTAAGGGATAGTTGTAGTCCCTGGGCAGCTCCCCTGGTCCTAGTCAGGAAAAAGGACGGAAGCATGAGAATGTGTGTAGATTACAGACAGGTAAATCGCATTACACATAAGGATGCATACCCTTTACCACGTATAGAGGAATCCTGCCTTAAAGTCCGCAAATTACTTCTCCACCCTTGACCTCACTAGTGGGTAAGTAGCTGTTGCTGAGGAGGATCGGGAGAAGACAGCCTTTACTACCCCGATGGGACTCTGCGAGTTCAACAGTATGCCATTCGGACTCTACTGCTATACCTGGTGATAGTGTACTCCAAAACGTACGAGGACCATCTGAAGCACCTGGTGGAGGTATTTGAGTTGCTGTCCCGATATGGGATGAAGCTGGAGCCCTCCAAGTGCCACCTGCTCAAGCGAAAGGTACAGTACCTGGGGCACATCATCAGTCCAGAAGGAGTAGCACCGGACCCGGAGAAGGTTACTGCAATCCAGAAAAGGCCGGAGCAGAAGAGCTTCAAGGAGGTACGTCAGTTCCTGGGAGTAGTCGGGTATTACCGGAGGTTTGTGAAGGACTATACCAAGAAAGCGGTGCCTTTGCAAGATCTCCTGGTAGGACAGTCTGGGAGAGGCAGAAACCCCTCGCTCCAGTGGGGTAAGGAGCAAGCTGAATCCTTTGAGGTGATGAAGGAGATCCTGACCGGCGAAGAGATCCTAGCCTACCCTGACTACAGCCAACCATTCCTGCTGTACACTGATGCCAGTACCAGGGCTAGGAGTCACAGAGGTCCCAGCGTCCAGGGAGAGTGATCTCCAAAGAGAAGGCCCTACCACCAGGTCAGCAGGTGCAGAGAGAGACAGTAACCAAGCTAGGCCCAGCTCCAGGCAGGCCAGAAGCTTAGAGAAATAAGCAACGGATCAGGAGGCCCTATACCCGCTCACTGGGGAGAGTTCAGAAGTGCACCCTTCACCTGGAGTACCCTGGACCGTGCCTGCAGCATCACCAGTAAAGGTACTGAAGCTTACCCCCGTGTGAGTGTCCATCCTTCCTCTGCACCGTCCTGCCGTCTCTCCCCTGCACCGCCATCCAGTACATCCCCCACGCTGCCCTGAGGCCCGCTCCACCTGTGGGGAGCCATTCCATCACAAGCTGCCCTACCATCTGCCTCAGAGGACTGTTGCAGCGCTGGTGATCCTCACCAGACATCACAGGTGACATCTCGACAAATCCCCTATAAATTATCCCCTTTTTGCACTGACCGCCCTGGGTCATGGACTGGACCAGCCACCGTGAACTTCCCCCAAAAGCAGCTATAAGGCCCGGCTGCCGAGTACCCCACGGCCCTGGGGGTGAGTCAGAAGGAGCAGGAGCTATGCAGGAGCTCTGCTCAGGAGGAGGGCCTAGCCAGAGAGGCCCAAGATTGGAGAGAGAGAGGAGCAGGAAAGGCTCCAGGAATGTGGAAGGGACCCCAGGGGTACGGGAAGTGCTGGAGGCCACCCGAATGCCTGAATCTACCAGGAGGTGGAGGGGTTAGGTTGCGCAGAGGGAACCGGTCCCTAAACTAGCAGAGTTCTTTAAGCCTCAACTAGGAAACCGGAGGCTGCAGTATTTCAGGTACTGCAGCCAACAAAAGCACATCTAATCACCAAGAAGGTGGCCATAGAGGACCCAGGGGATAGAGAAGACGTCGCTCGGCAAGGTCCGCAGTCACTGGATTGGGACACTAGGTGTGAGGTGCAGGGAGACCGCCAGAGGGAACACACAGAAGGGGGTCCCGTTACGTACTCCGGAGAGACCTGGGAGTTTGCTGAACCCCTCCCTGAGTGAGCACAGAATGCCGTGGGAAGTTACTCTAGTACTGGTAACTGGATGTCTAAGAAACCATGAGTAAACCCTGAGGACTGCACCTTACTGTCTCTGTGATCATTATCTGCGTGATCCTCTGCACTACACCAAAGCAGCAACATCTACAACATCTACACTGCCCTGGAGCTAAGCTCTACCTGTGGAGAGCCACACCAACTCTGCTGCATTCACACCAGCTCCAGAGGACTGCTCCGCAGCGGCGGCTCCCTTTAGCCGCATACCACAGGTGGCGTCACGAACTGTATATAAAAACTATAAATCCCCTGTAAATATTCAACTTTGGATTGACCGCCCTGGGTCACGGACCGGGTCACCGCCACTGTGACATCTCCCCTAGCAACGACCAGCCCGGCACCGAATACCCCACGGTCCAGGGGGCGCGTCACATACAGGTCACATCACTTAATATAAGCTTCCCAATGGGATATCATCTGACCGTGAAGATCAACTTTATACCCTCAGGATTAAGCATCAGACATCTAATGCTGCACAAATGAATTGGCTGCCCCCGAGGTCACATGATCAAACTCTCCAATTGGGTCACAGCAAAACTCCGATCATTTTAATAAAAGTATCGCTATTGGATGTCATAAGTCATGGACCTGTGACGCCTTCCACCTGCAATGGATGTTTTATGAACCGTAACATAATAGTGTTCTGATAATATCAGTATTATGCCTCCATCATTCATATATTGATATGGAGACCTCCTCCATGAAATCTTCATCTCTCCAGCAATTCCTTCTTGCTCTTAAATATTGTCCGGTTAGAAAACCTTTTTTAAGGGATAGTGGATGAAAGCTATCCCAATGGAGGAGGCCATTTGTTGACATCTCTTTTCCATAAGTTTTTGTCTGAATATTACAAATGGAGTCAAACCAGATGGTAAGATTCAGGAAGCATTCATTTCATGGGTAAATCTCAAGCCAAGATCATTATTTTAAAATTTGGACAAAATCAAGAAAAAGAGACTTAGGCCCTTCCCAAAAAAAAAATCAAAATATCATCAATAAAACATGCCCAAAGAAATATGTGACTGGTGTAAAACAGAAGATCCTCATTAAACACAAACTGATCCTCCCACCAACCCAGGAATAAACTGGCGTAGGAAGGAGCACAAACCGTCCCCATGGCAGAGAGATGAAGATTTCATGGAGGAGAGATCTACCCTGTATAAAGATAGAGGTTACCCTGGAACAACCCTTAAAAAGGCTTTCCATCGAGTGCTACACAGTCCGAGAAGCCAACTGCGGCAAGTCAAGAAACCTTTTCAACAGAATAAGGACAAACAACCGGTGCGATGTGTCGGCACATAGGACCAAGGAGCAATTGAAGTTACAAATATATTAACAGAATATTGGCACCTCCTAAGGGAGATAAAGATCTATGTGATAAAATCAGCCAATTTCCTCCTGTCACATTTCGAGGAGGACCTAATTTGAAGAACATGCTAGTTCCAAGTCACTTTCCACCAGTGACCGAACCAAGTACTAACTGGTTAACGAACAAGACCGTGGGGTGTTTGATATGCGGTCATTGCAAGGCGTGTAGTTATATTTCCACGATTAAAAAGTTCCAAAATCCAAAACAATCATGCCTCATATACTGTATATAGCCTTTGTGTATAGAACTCAACCAATAATAATCTTTATTTATATAGCACCAACATATTCCAGCTAAAGATAGTGCAAAAATAATGACGCCCCTGCTTGTAAGAGCTTACGATCTACAATGAGGTGGGGGTGACACAAAGGACAGGGGCTTATTTACAATGATAGTCCGGCCATCTTGAGGGGATGAGGGATAGATAAAGGCTTCATGAGCTCATCACCGGACAGTATCTGTAGGGCTTTTGGCTGCGGTGGAGTTCGGTGGAGACTTATGGTTGGAGAAATAATGAATGGGCTATGAAAATATAAAAGGACCTCAATAAGGGAACGTGATAGGCCGCCCTAAACAGGTGTGTTTTTAGGGAGCGCCTAAAACTGTGTAAGTTGTGGTTTGTCCTAATTTCTTGGGGAAGAGCGTTCCAGAGAATAGGTGCAGCTCGGGAGAAGTCTTGGAGCCGTGGGTGGGAGGTGCAGATGTTAGTCGAAAGTCGCTTGCGGAGCGTAGAGAACGGGTAGCTGACCAATCCGATTGGTGAATTCTTATGCTGACATTCTCCAATCGGAGCACTAGGCTTCAGCGTGACCCGGCCACTATTGTTATCCAGCCAGAAGGTGCCACGTCATCATGACAATACCGATGGCGAGTTTGCGATTCATTGGAGCATTGGAGACAGTGGACTCTTCAATTGGACATGTGTTCCCAATGGTAAACAACAAGTATGACGCTTACGATTGCGGCATATCGCAACGGCTTTTACATCAGACGTCTATGTGATGTGACTGGTTAACCCTTTCATCAGCTACAATTGGTGGCATTATGTCTGTGGTCATTTCCTGCACTTTAGATACGCGTATTCACATTGGTTGTGACTATACATATAAAGGCTATACAGATATTAGGAGACGAGTCTGGCCGGCGGCCATTTATGTCAGTGTCCCATCCCCCTGATGATGCCGCACATGCGGTGAAACATGTTGGGGGGACGTGTGCTATACATTTTTATTCTATTCTGCTAGATAGTGGTGCCATCGATGAAATAAATAGGTGGTTATAATTAAAATCAATAAAATGCAGAGAGATTAGGGACATCATTTTGATATCACCCCATATGCATTTTAGATTTAGAATTAAAAATTAAGTTTTATGGCCGGTTAGAGAGGGTCAAGGATGACCCCAGAGAGTTCACGCAGAATCCCACTGCTGCCACCAATTTGTTAAAGATCGCAGCCAGAGGGTTCATCGCTGGACCACCCCCCTGTTATCTTTGGAGCAAACAGCTCTCTGCTGCCCCCTACTGTCCGGACAATTACACAATTGGCGAACGATTAACGGAGGCTGTTTCCACTAATAGGATGGCTGTTGGGAAACAAAGGCCACGGCCCCACTATCAGTATTTGGTCAGTATTCGGTCAGTATTTTTTCTCAGGAGTGGGGGCCAAAACCAGGAGATGGCACAATCAGAGAAAAAGTCTAATAGAAACAAGTCACCAATTCTGCATTTATCACCCACTCCTGAGAAAAATACTGACCAAACACTGACCGAATACTGATAGTGGGGCCATGGCCTAACAATGAGCGTATAGTATATACACCAAAAATTCCAACACATGGAATATATGTACAGTATATACCCCTGTACAGTCACTGCTAACTCCACGATAACCCAAGAAAGATTATTAGCTGCCGCCACCAACCGTTTTTAAAGGCTGTGTGTAAACACATGTCCCTATTGTTACCCAATACGCTGAAAATACCTTTTCCTGCCCAATTACTTGTCTATTCTAAATCTTTGTCTATGCACAATAAACATCCTTGTTAGTACTGCAGGGGTCGTTTGTCCTAAAAGAAGCTATTGCAGGTTAATTAAGGTGGTTCACTATCCAGCTACACCTAATTTCCAAATTGTCAGTGTGAAAAATGGCACCGGAGAGATCATGCAAAATCCCACCGCTGCCACCACATGTGAAGAATGGCACCAGAGAGATCATGCAGAATCCCACCGCTGCCACCACATGTGAAGAATGGCACCAGAGAGATCATGCAGAATCCCACCACTGCCACCACGTGAAGAATGGCACCAGAGAGATCATGCAGAATCTCACCACTGCCACCACATGTGAAGAATGGCACCAGAGGGATCATGCAGAATCCCACCACTGCCACCACATGTGAAGAATGGCACCAGAGAGATCATGCAGAATCCCACCACTGCCACCACATGTGAAGAATGGCACCAGAGACATCATGCAGAATCCCACCACAGCCACCACATGTGAAGAATGGCACCAGAGAGATCATGCAGAATCCCACCGCTGCCACCACATGTGAAGAATGGCACCAGAGAGATCATGCAGAATCTCACCGCTGCCACCACATGTGAAGAATGGCACCAGAGAGATCATGCAGAATCTCACCGCTGCCACCACATGTGAAGAATGGCACCAGAGAGATCATGCAGAATCTCACCGCTGCCACCACATGTGAAGAATGGCACCAGAGAGATCATGCAGAATCTCACCGCTGCCACCACATGTGAAGAATGGCACCAGAGAGATCATGCAGAATCTCACCGCTGCCACCACATGTGAAGAATGGCACCAGAGAGATCATGCAGAATCCCACCGCTGCCACCACATGTGAAGAATGGCACCAGAGAGATCATGCAGAATCCCACCGCTGCCACCACATGTGAAGAATGGCACCAGAGAGATCATGCAGAATCTCACCGCTGCCACCACATGTGAAGAATGGCACCAGAGAGATCATGCAGAATCTCACCGCTGCCACCACATGTGAAGAATGGCACCAGAGAGATCATGCAGAATCCCACCACTGCCACCACATGTGAAGAATGGCACCAGAGAGATCATGCAGAATCCCACCACTACTACCACATGTGAAGAATGGCACCAGAGAGATCATGCAGAATCCCACCACTACTACCACATGTGAAGAATGGCACCAGAGAGATCACGCAGAATCTTACCGCTGCTACCACATGTGAAGAATGGCACCAGAGAGATCATGCAGAATCTCACCGCTGCCACCACATGTGAAGAATGGCACCAGAGAGATCATGCAGAATCCCACCACTGCTACCACATGTGAAGAATGGCACCAGAGAGATCATGCAGAATCCCACCACTGCTACCACATGTGAAGAATGGCACCAGAGAGATCATGCAGAATCCCACCACTGCCAGCACATGTGAAGAATGGCACCAGAGAGATCACGCAGAATCTTACCGCTGCTACCACATGTGAAGGATCTCCACCGCGCCTCCCGTATGACTTCGCTATTACGTCATATGGATCCCATAATAAGGATCCACACTTTGCACCAACGTGATGCTCCACACCTCCTTGGGGACACATAGGTCACATTGGTTCCATTCTACACAGACACTGCGTGTCCTCATGGGTTCAGGAAAGTACCAGGAGTGAGAAGAGGTGGCCCACTCAGTCACTGATGTGGCACCACACTCGCTCACACCCCTGACAGGCGGACCTCATTGACCTCAGTGAAATAGAACCTTATCAGCCTGGTAGAGCTGCCAACAGTTCCTATTAGACATAAACCCCTGTCCGTAAGGGGAATTACATCGGGCCAGGAACCATCCCCGGTAGCATGTGAGTTGAACCAAACAACAGACGTGTGGATTCGTGGATCAGGATAAAAGATGCACAAAGGTTAAATATTATATTTAATAGCCTTAAGGGCACCCTAGACAATACACTATATACATAGGGGTTATACATACATAATGGTCAGAGATGCAAACACAATAGTAGTGGTACAAAAGTATACAGATATTAAGAATCAGTTATCAGCCTGATGAAAGGCCTGGCTTGCAGGGGAGAGGCTGCCACATGGGAGGCTTGTGGTTCCCTCTGTGACTTCTCCCACATGATGTGTTATCGCAGCCTCCCAGAGAAAAAGCGATAGGCAAAGAGCTGCAGGAGCTTTTTAACCCCTCTGGTTCATCTCCCGTTCTGCCCCCTGGGCTGGACCCAAATCTCCACCCCTGACTTCTAGCAGCTAGAAACTCCAGAAACTAAGATGGGTCATTACTCCTGAATGGTCGGTCCTAGGGAGTCGGTTGTGGTGTCATTGGATCCAGCTGGGTCCCTTCTACGCGTGGAGACTAAACCCAGTGGCCCTATGGATTCCTGAATGGCTGAACTTTGTATCTCCCTATGTGTTATATTGTCTGCCTGGGACTCGACCCATTCATCATGTCCTCGGGATTTCAAAAACCTATTTGAGGTATGCCTAGGACGTATAGTATTTCCATAACTCGGTATGGAAATCCTATCTGTCTAACTAAAGGAAACCCACATGGCTTAAGACCACATGGCATGCAAGTCCTTTGTTCTGAGTTGAGCTCTTGACCCCCCCCACCTACACTACACTCCATCATCTCCACCTACATCTCACTCCATGACCCATACTACATTCCATCACCTCCACCTACACTACACTCCATCATCTCCACCTACATCTCACTTCATAATCCATACTACATTTCATCACCTCCACCTACACTACACTCCATCATCTCCACCTACATCTCACTCCATGACCCATACTACATTTCATCACCTCCACCTACACTACACTCCATCAACTCCACTACATTCCATCACCTCCATCACTCCCCATAACCAACATCTATACCACACTCAATCACCTACACCGACATCACAATCCATTACCTGGGCATATGTCTTTGTGATGATGGACCCTGCCTTGTCCTTGGGATGACTCTGTATATCGGAGCGGTCTTTTGTATGGTACAGTCTCTCTCCTGAGCTCAGATGTATGAAGAGCAGGGTCAGCAAAGCTGGTTTAGTCTCCATGACACCAGTGTTGGGCTCAAAGAAGATTTCTCTTTTATCGGCTAA
Organism: Phyllobates terribilis; assembly: GCF_046119375.1. NCBI lineage: Eukaryota > Metazoa > Chordata > Amphibia > Anura > Dendrobatidae > Phyllobates > Phyllobates terribilis. The sequence goes on along the minus strand of NW_027362761.1, from coordinate 1,231,292,042 downwards.
TTTTTATCTTCCCAACAAGAGTTGTTTCTGTTGTGTGAAACATGAAATGGACAATTCCAGGAGAACGGCATCTAGACATTGATCTAACACCCGTTTGTGGCTATATACAGACCCCCCCCATGCCATACTCTACACCGTGTCCCAGATTCTCACCTTTTCTTCAGTTTCTGTTTCACTGTCGTAGCAGATCTGTAACATAAACACATCTTATGGTTACACTGTGTGGCCCCCTAGTTTGGCCCCTGGTGCCAGGACCTTCATCTCTACATCTAAAGGTCCTTGTCACCACCCATATCTCAGCTTATGACTATGTCCTCATAACAGTCATCTACCTTGGTCTGAGGTCTCTTTGCTTTTGTCTCTGGTATGTCTCACCTATATCTGCAGAGCTGTCACTTACTTGTATATGATGAGATTGTCTTTAGGTTTTAGGTCAGGGTTGTCTCTCATTTGTTCATACACAGCCTCCTAAGGTCTTGGGTCCAGACAGTCAATTTCCTACATTGCAGGTGTCTCTCTGAGGTTTTGGGTCACGGCAGTCTATTCCTTAAATTTTAGGTGTCTCTCTGAGGTCTGGAGTCCAGTCAGTCTATTCCTTACATTTGAAGTGTCACTGAAGTCTCAGGTTAGGGCAGTCTATACCTTACATTACAGGTGTCTCTCTGAGGTCTCAGTTAAGGGTAATCTACTCCTACATGTCAGGCGTCTCTCTGACACCATGAGTTAGACACTCTGCTCCTTAGATTTGAGGTGACTCTTTTGTCTCGGGACATGGCAGTCTATTCCTTACATTTCAGGTGTATCTCCAGGTCTCAGGTTTGGGCAGTCTATTCCTTACATTTCAGGTGTATCTCCAGGTCTCAGGTTTTGGCATTCTATCCCTTACATTTGAAGTTTTGATTCAAAGGAGTCTACGCCCTAATTTCAGGTGTCTCTCTATTTTCTCACGTTGGGGCAATCCACTCCCTAGCTTTTACTTGTCTCTCTGACATTTCGGGTTAGGGCTGTCTATTCCTTACATTACAGGTGTCTCTCTGAGGTCTCAGGTTAGGGCAATCTACTTCCTACCTTTCAAGTGTCTCTCTGACGTCTTGGGTCAAAGCAGTCTACACCCTACATTTCAGGTGTCTCGCTGACGTCTTGGGTCAAGAAACTCTAGTCCTTACATTTAAGGTGACTCTTTCATCTCCGGTCAGAGCGGTCTCTCACCTGTGTCTGCAGTGTCGATCTTCGCTCCCTGCTCGGAGCTGCGTAGCTTCTTCCTCTCACTATGTCTCTCACATCTGGAGAGCGTTTCTTACAGTTGTGCCAGGAAGGAAGGACTGAATCTTCAGCCAATGAGGCCGGGGAACGTTATCTGACATTTTCACTCTATTTCTTGAGTCACCTGATTAGGTGCCCACACGTCGGAGACTGGCCGCCCATAGAAATGGCAATCCTCCACATGACTTAATCATAATCTGTAGTGTAGTGGCAGACAACATACCCACGCTGGCCTGATCTACACAGCTCTACATCTTCAGCTCCTGCGAGTCTGGAAAACATCTTCACACGTAGAGTTACCAGATAATGAGAGTCATCACCTCACCAGTTATAAATCCCCTCCTGAAAGTTCTCCACTGACATCACCAAGAAAGTCTCCAGTGGATTGTGCTGCATTAGAGCTACCCACTGACATCACCAAGAAGGTCTTCAAAGGACTGCTCCAAAGTTACCTAGTGACATCACCAAGAAAGTCTCTAAAGGATTGTGTTGCCCCATAGCTAAACAGTGACATCACCAAGAAAGTCTCTAAAGGATTGTGTTGCCCCATAGCTAAACAGTGACATCACCAAGAAAGTCTCTAAAGGATTGTGCTTCCCCAAACTATACAATGACATCACCAAGAAGGTCTTCAAAGGACTGTGCTGCTCCAAAGTTACGTAGTGACATCACCAAGAAAGTCATAGCTAACCAGTGACATTGCCTAGAAAGTTTCTAAAGGATTGTGCTGCCCAAAGCTATCCAGTGACATCATCAAGAAAGTCTCCAAAGGATTGTGTTGCCCTAAAGCTACCCAGTTGCATCACCATTGAGGTCTCCAAAGAATTGTATTGGCTTATAGCTACTCAGTGACATCACCAAGAAGGTCTCCAAAGGAATGTGTTGGCCTATAGCTACCCAGTGACATCACCAAGAGAGTTTAAAAAGAATTGTACTGCCCCAAAGCTATACAGTGACATCCCCAAGAAAGCCTCCAAAGGACTGTGCTGCCCCATAGCTACCCTGTGACATCACCAACAAAGGATCTAAAGGATTGTTTGCCTATAGCTACCCAGTGGCACCATCAAGACCTCCAAAGGATTGAGCTGCCCAATATCTATCAGAGAAGGTCTCCAAAAGATTACGCTGCCCATTACTGCACTATGACATCACCAAGAGGATACAGCGTCACATAAGTGATGTACTGCATATGGAAGCGGTATATGACGCGCCCCCTGGGGCTGTGGGGTACTCAGTAGCCAGGCCGGTTGGTTCTATTAGGGTTGTCTTGGTGACAGTGACCCAGTCCGTGGCCCAGGGCCGTCAATAAAGAAAAGTCAATTGGGGGAATAAAGTTTGTGACGCCACCCGTGGTATGCAGCTATAGGGGGCCACCGCTGCTGTGCAGATCCACTGGGGCTGATGATGACGCAGCAGAGATAGTACAGCTCTCCACGGGCAGAGCTAAGCCCCAGGGCAGTTTATAGGACTTGATGAGGTAGATGTTGGCAGGGACAGTGTAGTGCAGGGCCGGTGACGCAGCAATAAATCAAGGACACAGTGGGGTGCAGTCTTCAGGCTTTACTCACAGTTCTTAGGCAGTTCCAGGTTACCGCTGCAGCTGGTTATAACCGTCCACATCGTCCTGTGTTCTCCAAGGAAGGGATCCAGCCAACTCTCAGATAACTTGGGTGCACTTGAACGGAGCCCCTTTCTGTGTACCTGTAGTGCCGGCGTCCCTGCCCTCTGCTAGGCAGGGACGCTGTTCCCCTCACCGCTCTGCTCCGTGCCCGGCGTCCCTCTTCCGCTCTGCTGGCAGCGCGCGCTCCTTCCCGGCCACTGTGCTTAGGGCGCGCGCGCGCGCCCTCCCTCCCTCTTAAAGGGGCCGCGCGCGCCGTCCTAAGGAGTCCCCGGCCAATGGCCGGAGGACTTTACCATATATAAGGCACCTCCTCCAAAATGGAGGTGCCCGAGCAATGTTGTTGCACCGTTCTACTCTGCTTCAGCCCTCAGGTCCCGTTGCCAGTTACCTGCCAGTTACCTGCCAGATTCCTGCCAGCTTGCTGTCCTAATCCTGCCTGATTTCCTGTTACCTGCCTGCCTGCCTGAGGTCCGACGGTCTGCCTTACAACTCCGGTCAGTCTGTCTAAGGACCAACTTGCCCGCTCACCTGGGAGCGCACATCAGCTACCTGCCTGCTTGCCTGAGGTCCGACGGTCTGCCTTACAACTCCGGTCAGTCTGTCTATGGACCAGCTTGCCCGCTCACCTGGGAGCGCTTCTCCGCTACCTGCCTGCTTGCCTGCCCGGAGGCTCCGCTGTCACGTGCTGTGACCACCAGCTATTCCAGACTCTTGCCCGCTCACCTGGGAGCGCTCATCTGCTACCTGCCTGCTTGCCTACCTGGAGGCTCCGCCGTCACGTGCTGTGACCACCTGCTATTCCAGAGACTCTCGCTTGCTCACCTGGGAGCACACATCCTCCATCTGCCTTGCTAGCCTACCTGGAGGTTCAGCCATCACAGGTCGTACCTACCCTTTACCTAGAGACTGCCCCGGTCACTTGCCGTGACCTCCAGCCCGTTCTTGCAGAGACTGCCCCGGTCACTTGCCGTGACCTCCAGCCCGTTCTTCCAGAGACTGCCCTGATCACTTGCCGTGACCTCCTGCCCGTACACCCAGAGACTGTCCCGGTCACCTGCTGTGACTGCCTGCCTGGTCGCCACCCGCTCCCTTACAAGGACCGCTCCCTTGTATAGTAGCCCAGAGGTTCCGCCTCCCAGACCCGTTACAGTTGCTCGGGCCATGGAACCCGGTGGCACCCAAGCTCCCTCGCTCTCGGACCTGTGTCATGAACTGTCCCGTCAAAGGTCCCAACAGGAGTCCATCCTGGGTCACCTGCGGAATGTCAATACTCGCCTGGACACTCTGACTGTTCCACCAACAACCTCCGCCAGTGCCATGTCTCGCAATCCGGCAGCTCCGCTGTCCACTAACACCATGATATCCTACCCCGGACCTCGGCTTTCTGCACCTCCTCGCTTCGGAGGCGACTCAGCCCAGGCTCGGGGCTTCATAAATCAGTGCACCCTGCACTTTGAACTATTGTCCCACCAGTTTAACTCCGACCGAGCCAAAATTGCATTCATCATGTCCCATCTCACCGGGGAGGCCCTGGCCTGGCTAAATCCTCTATGGGAGAGAGGAGACCCCCTGGTGTCCAACTTGCCTGCTTTTCTCACGGCTTTCCGGAAAGTCTTCGACGAACCCGGACGGAAGACCTCATCCGCATCATCGTTGCTACGCCTCCGTCAGGAAAGTCTCACCGTGGGCCAATATGCCATACGGTTCCGTACCCTTGCCTCGGAGCTGGCCTGGGATAACGACGCTCTGGTTTCCGTCTTCTGGGAGGGTCTGTCCGGCCGTATTAAAGATGAACTTGCCGGTCGGGACATTCCTACCACTCTCGATGACTTAATAACTCTTGCCACCTGGATTGACCTACGGTTCCAGGAGCGTGCCAGAGAGGTCACCCGTGAGAGGAGGTTACCACGTCTAGCTCCTACTTTTCAGAAACCCGTCACTCCTTCTGTCTCTAACCAGGTACACCCTCCTGAGCCTATGCAGGTCGACCAGACCAAGATGGTCAAGACCCGTCAGGACTTACGCCGTGCCGAGGGGACCTGCTTCTACTGTGGCAGTAAGGAGCACCGGATCCGTGCCTGCCCGGAGAGGTCGGGAAACGCCTGTGTCTAGGTTCGCTCAGAGAGGTCCACCTAGACAAGAATAAATCCTCTCCATCCCTGCTGTTGTCAGTTTCAATCGTCTATGGGGAGAACCGTTATTTCGAACTAGCCCAACTGGACTCTGGAGCAGCCGGGAATCTTATTTCACAGTCCCTGGTAGAGAAATACCGCATCCCCACCAAACCTCTGGCTGTACCCTTGTCTGTTGCTGCCGTGGATGGGGGGCTCTTACCACGCCCCATCCAACTCATCACCGAATCCATTACTCTGCAGGTGGGAATGCTGCATTCTGAAAGTATCTCCTTCCATGTTCTGCCTGGACTCTCTCACGCCCTCTTGCTAGGCCTACCTTGGCTCCAGAAACATGCACCCGTTCTTGACTGGCAGACCGGAGAAGTCCTTCGCTGGGGACAGGGCTGCCATAAGACCTGTCTGGTTCCCGTTCATCCCGTCCGTCCTTCTCCTACCCCAGCTAATCTACCTGGACTTCCGATTCCTTATTGGTCTTATGCTGATGTCTTTAATAAAAAGGAGGCAGAGACACTACCCCCTCATAGACCATACGACTGCCCTATCGACCTGTTACCTGGTACTTCTCCTCCCCGTGGGCGTATTTATCCATTATCCGCTGCTGAGACCCGGTCGATGTCCGAATATATTGAGGAGAATCTGGCCAGGGGATTCATCCGGAAATCTACCTCCCCGGCGGGAGCAGGCTTCTTTTTCGTCAAAAAGAAGGACGGCTCTCTCCGTCCCTGTATAGACTATAGAGGCCTTAACCAGATCACGGTGAAGAATAAGTACCCCCTTCCGCTCATTCCGGAGTTATTTGATCGTCTGAGGGGGGCTAGAATCTTCACCAAACTGGACCTCCGTGGGGCGTACAACCTGGTTCGTATCCGTCAGGGGGATGAATGGAAGACGGCATTCAACACCCGGAACGGCCACTATGAATATCTGGTAATGCCCTTTGGCCTCTGTAACGCTCCTGCCGTCTTTCAAGAGTTGGTCAATGACATCTTCCGGGACCTTTTCTACTCCTGCGTAGTGGTGTACCTGGACGACATCTTGGTCTTCTCTCCGGATCTCCAGACTCACCAGAGGGATGTTCGTCAGGTCCTGCTCAGGCTCAGGCAGAACCATCTCTACGCTAAATATGAGAAGTGCCTCTTTGAGCAGACCTCGCTTCCGTTTCTGGGCTACATTATCTCTCAGACCGGCCTACAAATGGATCCTGAGAAACTGTCTGCCATCGAGAAATGGCCCCGACCAGAGGGGTTGAAGGCTATTCAACGGTTCCTGGGCTTCGCCAACTATTACCGCCTCTTCATCCCGCACTTCTCTTCCCGGACTGCCCCAATTTCCGCGCTCACCCGTAAGGGTACTAATCCCAAAGAGTGGCCGCCCGAAGCAGAGGAGGCCTTTCTTTCCCTAAAACAGGCCTTCTCTTCCGCCCCGGTGCTGCATCGCCCGGACGGCAACAAGCAGTTCTTCCTGGAAGTTGACGCCTCCTCCTCTGGAGCCGGAGCGGTACTTACTCAAAAATCATCTTCCGGGAGAATGGTAACTTGTGGCTTCTTCTCCAAACTCTTCTCCTCTTCTGAGCGCAACTATTCCATAGGAGACCGAGAGTTATTGGCCATCAAGCTGGCGTTGGAGGAGTGGCGTTACCTACTCGAGGGGGCTCTTCATCCGGTAATAATTTACACTGACCACAAGAACTTGGCTTACCTCCAGCATGCCCAGAGACTTAACCCGCGCCAAGCCCGGTGGTCCTTGTTTTTTGCTCGCTTTGATTTTGTTCTTCATTTTCGCCCGGCTGACAAAAACGTCAAAGCAGACGCCTTGTCCCGATCCTTTCTGGTGTCCGATCTCGAGGAAGAACCTAAACATATCATCGATCCCGCCAGAGTAATGCAGGTGGCTCCCGTGAGTCTAAATCGTCTCCCTCCCGGTAAGACGTTTGTTTCAGTACCTGATCGGGAGAAGATCCTACACTGGGGCCATTCGTCTAAACTAGCTGGCCACGCCGGTCAGAAAAAGACCCTCCAGCTTATTGCCCGGCACTATTGGTGGCCTACCCTGCACAAGGACATAATAGACTTTGTTTCTGCCTGTGTGTCCTGCGCCCGCAACAAAGTCCCGAGACATCTGCCAGCTGGACGCCTCCTTCCGCTTCCTGTACCTGCTGCCCCCTGGCAGCATATAGCAATGGACTTTATAACTGATCTCCCCGTCTCTGCCGGTTGTACGGTCATTTGGGTGGTCGCTGACCGCTTTTCCAAGATGGCTCACTTTATTCCCCTGCCAGGCCTTCCGTCTGCACCCGAGCTGGCTAAAGACTTTATCCGCCACATCTTCCGTCTTCATGGCCTGCCCCTCCACATCGTGTCGGATCGTGGGGTACAGTTCACCTCACGTTTCTGGAGAGCCACTTGTAAACTACTAGACGTCACCCTGGACTTCTCTTCCGCTTACCACCCACAGTCCAATGGTCAAGTGGAGCGGATCAATCAGAACCTGACCAGTTACCTCCGGCACTTCGTTAATGCCCACCATTCTGACTGGGTGGATCTCCTACCATGGGCCGAGTTCTCTTATAATAATCACGAGAGCGAATCCTCCTCCAAATCCCGTTTTTTGTAGTCTTTGGTCAGCATCCTCGGATTCCTTTTCCTGTCTCCACCTCTGTGGACAACCCGGCTGCGGAATCTCTCGTTAGCAAATTTTCCTCCATATGGGAGAGTACCCGGTCCGCACTCCTTCTGTCATCCGAGCGTATGAAAAGACACGCTGACAAAAAGCGCCTGGATCCTCCACAATTTCGTCCAGGAGATAAAGTCTGGCTCTCATCTAAATATGTTTGACTCAAGATACCTTCTTACAAGTTAGGGCCTCGGTTCATCGGTCCTCTGGAGGTCATCAGTCAGATCAACCCGGTGGCCTATAAATTGAAACTCCCGGCCAACTTACGGATCCCTAACTCCTTCCATGTATCTCTCCTCAAACCCGTGGTGCTTAACTCTTTTTCCAAGTCTACAGGTACGCCTCCTGCTCCGGTTTCTGCTGAGGACGAGTTTGAGGTAGAGGACATTCTTGCCACCAAAAGGGTAAGAGGAAAGACCTTTTTACTGGTAGATTGGAAGGGGTTTGGTCCTGAGGAGAGAACGTGGGAGCCCCGGGAGAACATCCATGCCCCTCTCATCCTAGCTAAATTTCTATCTGGCCTAAAAAAGGGGGGGCCTAAAGGGGGGGTACTGTAGTGCCGGCGTCCCTGCCCTCTGCTAGGCAGGGACGCTATTCCCCTCACCTCTCTGCTCCGTGCCCGGCGTCCCTCTCCCGCTCTGCTGGCAGCGCGCGCTCCTTCCCGGCCACTGTGCTTAGGGCGCGCGCGCGCGCCCTCCCTCCCTCTTAAAGGGGCCGCGCGCGCCGTCCTAAGGAGTCCCTCTATCAGAGAAGGTCTCCAAAAGATTACGCTGCCCATTACTGCACTATGACATCACCAAGAGGATACAGCGTCACATAAGTGATGTACTGCATATGGAAGCGGTATATGACGCGCCCCCTGGGGCTGTGGGGTACTCAGTAGACAGGCCGGTTGGTTCTATTAGGGTTGTCTTGGTGACAGTGACCCAGTCCGTGGCCCAGGGCCGTCAATAAAGAAAAGTCAATTGGGGGAATAAAGTTTGTGACGCCACCCGTGGTATGCAGCTATAGGGGGCCACCGCTGCTGTGCAGATCCACTGGGGCTGATGATGACGCAGCAGAGATAGTACAGCTCTCCACGGGCAGAGCTAAGCCCCAGGGCAGTTTATAGGACTTGATGAGGTAGATGTTGGCAGGGACAGTGTAGTGCAGGGCCGGTGACGCAGCAATAAATCAAGGACACAGTGGGGTGCAGTCTTCAGGCTTTACTCACAGTTCTTAGGCAGTTCCAGGTTACCGCTGCAGCTGGTTATAACCGTCCACATCGTCCTGTGTTCTCCAAGGAAGGGATCCAGCCAACTCTCAGATAACTTGGGTGCACTTGAACGGAGCCCCTTTCTGTGTACCTGTAGTGCCGGCGTCCCTGCCCTCTGCTAGGCAGGGACGCTGTTCCCCTCACCGCTCTGCTCCGTGCCCGGCGTCCCTCTTCCGCTCTGCTGGCAGCGCGCGCTCCTTCCCGGCCACTGTGCTTAGGGCGCGCGCGCGCGCCCTCCCTCCCTCTTAAAGGGGCCGCGCGCGCCGTCCTAAGGAGTCCCCGGCCAATGGCCGGAGGACTTTACCATATATAAGTCACCTCCTCCAAAATGGAGGTGCCCGAGCAATGTTGTTGCACCGTTCTACTCTGCTTCAGCCCTCAGGTCCCGTTGCCAGTTACCTGCCAGTTACCTGCCAGATTCCTGCCAGCTTGCTGTCCTAATCCTGCCTGATTTCCTGTTACCTGCCTGCCTGCCTGAGGTCCGACGGTCTGCCTTACAACTCCGGTCAGTCTGTCTAAGGACCAACTTGCCCGCTCACCTGGGAGCGCACATCAGCTACCTGCCTGCTTGCCTGAGGTCCGACGGTCTGCCTTACAACTCCGGTCAGTCTGTCTATGGACCAGCTTGCCCGCTCACCTGGGAGCGCTTCTCCGCTACCTGCCTGCTTGCCTGCCCGGAGGCTCCGCTGTCACGTGCTGTGACCACCAGCTATTCCAGACTCTTGCCCGCTCACCTGGGAGCGCTTCTCCGCTACCTGCCTGCTTGCCTACCTGGAGGCTCCGCCGTCACGTGCTGTGACCACCTGCTATTCCACAGACTCTCGCTTGCTCACCTGGGAGCACACATCCTCCATCTGCCTTGCTAGCCTACCTGGAGGTTCAGCCATCACAGGTCGTACCTACCCTTTACCTAGAGACTGCCCCGGTCACTTGCCGTGACCTCCAGCCCGTTCTTCCAGAGACTGCCCCGGTCACTTGCCGTGACCTCCAGCCCGTTCTTCCAGAGACTGCCCTGATCACTTGCCGTGACCTCCTGCCCGTACACCCAGAGACTGTCCCGGTCACCTGCTGTGACTGCCTGCCTGGTCGCCACCCGCTCCCTTACAAGGACCGCTCCCTTGTATAGTAGCCCAGAGGTTCCGCCTCCCAGACCCGTTACAGTACCTCTCCAGGTCGTCTCTCTGCGCTGGCTCTCTCTCTCTTGCCCTGCACCTCACACACAGTGTCACAAGCCAGTGGCCACAGGCCTTGTTGGGCGACGTCCTGTCTGTCCCCTTTGTCCTATAAGGCCATCTTTTCAGCGAATGTGTGTAGATTTTGGCTACGGCACATGAAGATACCGCAACCTCCGGTTTGCTAGCTGAGTCTTGCAGTCCTCCACTAGTCTGGGGCCGGTCGCCTTCTGCGGCCTGATCCCTTCACGGCCAACGTGAACTCGGGCGCACAGGTGGGCTCTGCACTCTCTAGGATCCCTTCTATCTCTGGAGCCCCTCTCACTGCTCTGGTGTTCTCTCCTCACTCTCCTACTGGGCCCCTTTGTCTGGGTCCCTTCACCGTCAGGACTTTACTCCTCACGGTCCTCTGAACAACCGACCTTTCTAGATGTTTCTACCCTTCCTTTTATACTCTTCTTTCAGTGCTCCCCTAAACTACTTCCTCCACCCACCTCCTCTACTTAGTTCCATTTCCCTGACAGGGACCGGGTCTGTGCTCTCCCTTAGGAGCTATCTGGACCTTCCCTCATGAAGTGATGTAGTGTTGGATGTGAGTGGTTGGGTCCCGGAAGTGCTCCCTCCTTACCTGAGAGTGGGGTACCACACCTCTGGCTGAGATGCAGTACCTCTGTGGCAACTGGACCCGCAGGGGCGCCACATATACAGGGGCTGAGGAGCGATGTACTACATATGGAGGCTGTATGCAGTGGCTGAGGAGCGATGTACTACTGTGGGTAACACCACTGCTGTTGGCCTTAAGGACACTGAAGCCGAACGGACCCTCATCCGCCCTGAGTTTGTGTTACCAGAAGAACTCATCCTTGGGAAGACCCTGACTGTCACCGGCTTTGGGTGTTCGCCGTCCCATACTGATGGCTTGAGTTTTCCTGGACTGGGGTGTGGGGAGGGGGTTACGGGAAGTAGGGGTGTTGAAGAATCTCCCCACTAATGTGCTATTGGGAACTGATCTGGGATGGTTGGTTGCCCGATGCATCTCTGACAACCCTCCCAGATCTGGTATGTCATGTAATGCCGCTGTCAAAAATGTCAATGTAATGCATAATAAAAGTGTGTGTTGTGGTAAAGGGGAACTCAGCCACCTCACCCAGCGGGGTGATCTACAGATAACTGTTGAAATTTCATTTCCAGGACTTCAAAGGGAGTTTAACCAAAATCTCCAGACTCTTGGGCACTAACACAAAATATTGAATATTGTAAGTTCCATAACTCTGCTATTAATGGGACCCATTTTTAGTGCAGGGTCAGCCTCTGAACAAGATGCTTATTTTTTCATAGCCGTAAGTCCCTCCGGGGAGCTGTAGCGCAACTGTTAGGTTTTTTTTAGTTTGCTGGTCACATGACCATTTTTGCCTATTTAATCCGGCTCCGCCCTCCTGGTCTTGCTGGACTTCATTGTATTTACTACTCTTGAGCTAGCTTGGTGCTCTGTTGCCGTTCTCTGTTAGTTTTGCTAGGTCTTCTGACCTCTATGCTTTTTGTTGTGTGTTTGTCTTTGACTGCTACTATTTCTGCTAGGAGGTGTCCAACTTATCCCAGTCCCTAGTTCTTGTAGGGATCCCTCCCTCACATCTATAGGTCTTCGTTCAGACTAGCCGAGAACTTTAGCGGGTCTGATCGCAGGATCAGGTTCCCCGTTACATCGTAGGGATCTAGTTTAGTTCTACTGTAGGGACAGATCTCCTGTCTTTCCTTAGTCCCTGTAGCAGATCATAACAGTAAGTCCAGCCCTAAAAGAAAAAAAAAAAAATTTTCTCTAAGGAAAGACCTCCAGTTTTCCATCATGGTCTCGGTTCAAGATTTGGCTCAACGCTTGCAGGGACTCTCTCTGGAGGTGGCCAAGCTCCAACAACACGTGAGTAGCTGTTCTGGAGCACATTTTGTGGAACCTAAGGTACGTCTGCCTGATTTATTTTTTGGCGAACAACAAGATTTTTTTTCTTTTAAAAATGCTTGTTTATTGTATTTTCGTTTGAGACCCGGATCCTCTGGTGATGAATCACAGCGCATAGGGTTCATAATGTCACTTTTGTGCAAAGATCCTCAGGGATGGGCCTTCTCTCTCCAACCTAGTGATCCGTGCTTTAGATCAGTGGATAGTTTTTTTTCTGCTTTGGGTTTGTTGTACGATGATCCTGATCGTGTCTCATCTGCTGAGTCTGAATTGAGACGTTTGAGGCAGGGATCAGGTAATGTGGAAAAATATTGTTCTCACTTCCGTCGGTGGTCTGCCCAGGTGGGGTGGAACGATTCAGCTTTGAAAAGCTTGTTTCTTGCAGGGCTAGGTGAAAGGGTTAAGGATTTACTGATTGCTTATCCCACACCTGGAAACTTGCAGGAGGCAATGCAATTAGCTATACGGGTGGACAGGAGACTGCGTGCAAGGGTTAATGAGAGCAAATCCTCTGCTATGTCAGCTCCGAGTCCTGAGAGGGTCTGTGCTGACAATGGAGAGCCGATGGAGGTTGGGGCGATGGCACCCCGCTCTCAGGAAAAAGACCGCAGGCTTTCTGAAGGCTTGTGCTTCTATTGCGGAAATTCTGGTCATTTTATTAAGAACTGTGTGCTTCGTATGAAGAAAGAAAAAAAAAATGGTCAGTCATGCACGTATTGCCTGTTTAAATTCTAAGGGAGTATTCCTATCTGCTACTACTGCTGCTCAGGATGAATTAATTGAATTTTGGGTATTTGTGGATTGTGGTTCTACTCTGAATGTGATTGATGGGGGATTCTTGGAAAAACTTAGATTAGAACCTAAAACTTTGTCATCCCCTATTGCTGTGGTTTCTGTTGATGGCTCTCCCTTGAAGAGTGTTACTCATAAGGTCTGTGAATTTCCCCTCACTATTAATGGTATTCATCAAGAGAATTTGGATTTGGTGGTATTGGATAATTTGCCTTCTCCAGTAGTTTTGGGGTTACCCTGGTTAAAATTGCACAATCCTGTACTGGATTGGTCTACCAATGAAATTAAGTCCTGGAGCCCTAAGTGTTATGACAAGTGTTGTAACGGGCGCATTGCTAATGTGGATAAAGGGGAATTACCTGTACCTATTCAGGATTTTTTGAGCATTTTTTCTGAGGAGGAGTCACAAATTTTGCCTCCCCATAGAGACTATGATTGTACCATTGAATTTGTCCCTGGAGTGACTCTTCCTAAAAGTCGTTTATTTAATCTTACTATTCCTGAGAGAAAGGCTTTGGAGGAATACATACAGACAAGCTTGGCCGCCGGTCACATTAGGCCCTTTAAGTCTCCTGTGGCGGTTGGATTTTTTTTTGTAAAAAAAAAAGATGGCGGTTTACGTCCTTGTCTGGACTTTCGTGAGATTAATAAAATTACTGTACGCAATCCTTACCCACTGCCATTGATTCCTGATTTGTTTAACCAGTTAGTGGGGGCCAAGTGGTTCTCTAAAATTGATCTCCGGGGGGCATACAATTTGTTGCGCATGAAGGAGGGTGATGAATGGAAGACTGCTTTTAACACTCCTGTGGGTCATTTTGAGAATCTGGTTATGCCTTTTGGTCTTACCAATGCTCCTGCATTTTTTCAGAATCTTATTAATGACATCCTTAGACCTTTGATCGGCAAAAATGTGGTTGTGTATTTGGATGACATTATGATTTATTCGCCTGATCTGGAGTCTCATTGGCGGAGCGTACGTGAGGTATTACAGTTATTAATGGACAATTCGCTTTTTGCTAAGCTGGAGAAATGTGAGTTCGCTGTACAGAGAATTAGTTTTTTGGGCTACATTATCTCCAGCAAAGGTTTTGAGATGGATCCGGTGAAGGTTCAGGCTGTGCAGGAATGGCCTAGGCCTATTGGTTTGAAATCGATACAGAGGTTTTTGGGTTTCGCCAATTATTACAGAAAATTCATAAAAAAAATTTCTATTATTGTCAAACCGCTGACCGATCTCACCAGGAAAGGTGCTGATGCGGTTCAGTGGTCTTCTGAGGCCATTGAAGCGTTTGTGTTTCTAAAGGAGAGGTTCACCTCTGCTCCCATCCTTATGCAGCCTGATGAGACTAAGCCGTTTTTGGTTGAGGTTGATGCTTCTTCGGTGGGGGTCGGTGCGGTGTTGTCTCAGGAAAACAAGGATGGAGTACATCCCTGTGCCTTTTTTTCAAAAAAATTTCTGTGACTGAACTTAATTACGATATTGGTAATCGGGAATTGCTGGCGATTAAACTCGCATTTGAACACTGGCGTCATCTCTTGGAACGTGCTGAATTTCCCATTCAGGTTTTCACTGATCATAAAAATCTGATCTATCTTGATGCTGCCAAGCGCTTGAATGCCCGTCAGGCTAGGTGGGCACTTTTTTTCTCGCGGTTTAATTTTTCCGTTACTTACATCCCGGGTACCAAGAATGTTAAAGCGGATGCTTTGTCTCGCAGCTTTTCTGCCATGGTCGGTGTTGAGGAGGAAGAGGAGACCATTTTACAAGAAGGTGTTGTGATTGCTGCTTTGGACTCCGTTTTGGAGGATGAGATTCTTAAAGCTCAGGAGAATGCCCCATCTAACACTCCCCATGGGAGGTTGTTTGTGCCTAGGACCTTTAGGAGAGATTTGTTTGAGTGTCATGAGTCTCGGTTGGCAGGTCATCCAGGAATTTCTGAGACCAAGAGACTTGTGGGTCGCAGTTTTTGGTGGCCTAGATGGCAGAAGGAAGTCATTAAGTGGGTGCGCCAATGTACTGTGTGTGCTAGATCCAAGTCTTCGCATGCTCCTGCTGCGGGGTTGCTTTGCCCTCTGGAGGTTCCTAGTGCACCTTGGACACATCTGGCTATGGACTTTATTACTGACCTTCCCCCCTCTGAAGGTTTCCCGGTCATCTGGGTGGTCGTGGACTGTTTTAGCAAGATGTGTCACTTGGTTCCCTTCATCAAACTGCCTTGCGCTAAGACACTCGCTAAGGCCTTTGTCAAGGAAATTGTCAGACTACATGGTGTTCCTACTGACATTGTTTCTGATAGGGGACCTCAGTTCGTGGCTCGTTTTTGGCGTGCCTTTTGTGACACGTTGGGAGTTCATTTGTCGTTTTCATCTGGATATCATCCTGAGTCTAATGGCCAGACAGAAAGGAAGAACCAGGATGTTGAGCAGTTCTTGCGTTGTTTTGTGGCAGACAATCAAGAGGGGTGGTCTGAGTTTCTGCCATTTGCTGAATTTGCTCTTAACAACCATACATCCTCTTCTGCTGGGTGTTCGCCTTTTTTTTGTTGTTCTGGGAGACATCCGTCTTTTGGGTCATTCTCCAAATTGGTTTCGGCTGTGCCTGAGGAGGAGAGTTTTTCCGGTGATTTGGAGAGAGTTTGGACGGATGTGCGTGGTAATCTTCAGGAGGCTAACAAAAAATCTAAGAGGTACTTTAATAGGAAACGGCAAGAGGTTTTTGTTTGCTGTTGGTGACATGGTTTGGTTGTCCTCTAAGAATCTGCGATTGAGGATTCCTTCTAAAAAATTGGGTCCCAAGTTCGTAGGGCCCTTTAAGGTGCTTCAGATAGTTAACCTATCTGCTGTTAGGTTGGAGGTTCCTACCTCCTGGAAGATTAATCCAGTGTTTCATGTTTCTCTGTTGAAAAGAGCTGATGTGTCGGATGGAGACGCCTCTGCCACTGTTCCTCCGGTGGTGGAGGACGGGGAATATGAAATTTCCCGCATCCTAAATTCTAGACGGTATAGAGGGAGTTTGCAGTATCTCGTCGCTTGGAAGGGTTTCGGACCTGAGGATAACTCATGGGTGAGGGTGGATGATGTTTCTGCTTCCAGACTTGTCAGAGCGTTTCACAGGAGGTTTCCTGGTAAGCCTGGGCCTAGGGCATCCGGAGGATCCTCTTAGAAGAGGGGGTACTGTTAGAACTCTCCTGTTAGTTTTTTTTTAGTTTGCTGGTCACATGACCATTTTTGCCTATTTAATCCGGCTCCGCCCTCCTGGTCTTGCTGGACTTCATTGTATTTACTACTCTTGAGCTAGCTTGGTGCTCTGTTGCCGTTCTCTGTTAGTTTTGCTAGGTCTTCTGACCTCTATGCTTTTTGTTGTGTGTTTGTCTTTGACTGCTACTATTTCTGCTAGGAGGTGTCCAACTTATCCCAGTCCCTAGTTCTTGTAGGGATACCTCCCTCACATCTATAGGTCTTCGTTCAGACTAGCCGAGGACTTTAGCGGGTCTGATCGCAGGATCAGGTTCCCCGTTACATCGTAGGGATCTAGTTTAGGTCTATTGTAGGGACAGTTCTCCTGTCTTTCCTTAGTCCCTGTAGCAGATCATAACAGCAACATCACTGGAATAACGGATCACAGCTACGCCATGCGTGGTCTCTAAATGAAGGTAAAATCATAATAGAAAATATGGTATCACTTTTGGGCTTCTAGGATCAACGAGCGATAAGTTATCCCAGAAGGTAGAGTTTTTAATGAAAATGTGCAGGCTGGAGAGCAGCTCACGTGATGTCATCACAGGGGGGTGTGGGCAGGTCTCTCCCTTCAGCATAAAATAGTCAACCGAGGTTGGAGTAGTATTCATTGCGGTAGTATATAGCTATTATATGCCACGGATCCTGTTCTGTTGAACGGTTAGAGGAGAGCTCCCATCCAGCTATATTGAGTCGTCACTGCGAACATATAGTATGTTTCTTCTTTAATCCTTATTATTTTGTGTAACTGCTTATGTGTTTGTAAAAAAATACTTCTTTCTGTATTTTTTCTCTATCGAGGACTTCTCAAAGTATCAATATCAAGATATTCTTATAAAAAATGTATCTATTTATTATCGGGTTATCCATTACAAAGAATGATTGCAGAAGGTACATACAATAATTAGTTACAAAGTGATTGTCCATTTGTCCATAATTAGCTTAATTGTTGAGATTCACCCATCTTTCGATGGGATCCTGGATGGTAGATTGCGTCTGTCTGTGTCCAGCACGTGTCAGGATGACACCATGTGTCCGTTGGGCCTCCATCAGCAGCTGGTTTACACACAGACCCTAATCCTGTGTCCTGTGGAATGGCAAGAAGCCCCCCTGTCTCTAACATGGGCTTTTATAGGCCGGTCATATGACACCTGTTCTTCTAATTATGGAGCTGAACCAAAAATACACAAATAGCGCATGTCATCTAAACACCCTAGCATGATGGCTGATGCAATCTTATGTATGGTGCAGAATTCAGAATTAAGAATAAAATGAATATCCATAATTAATATTTAACAATTCCCCCTTTTTGAGGATGACAGACATCAACTGACATCCTCAAAGAAGATAGGTTCATCATTAGGATAACAGGATCATTTTTCTTTCCTTCTTCCTTTGCAATATCATTTAATTTCCATAATAATAATATCAATATCGGATTATTGTTATATAATTATGTGAATTCATGTTATGGTAAGCCGTGACTAATATTCATTTAACATGTATAATTAGGCTGTGTGCATTTTTAATGCGTTTCCGCAGCATTTTTGCAGCTGCGGAAATGCATTAAAACCGCTTGGTAGAAGGTCTGCCATGTTCCCCAATGATAATCCTCATGTGCTGTGCACATGCTGCGGAAATTTCCGCTGCGGATTATCATTGCGGAAAAATCTGCAGCATTACCAATTATTTTGCGGAAGCGCTGCGTCTTCGCTGCCATTGACTTGCATTAGACCGCATGGATTAAGCATCACTGCATCTGTACATGCGGAATCCATGCGTTCTAATGTGCGGATGGTACCCGGGTCTGGAGAAGAGGAGAGTCTCATCCACACCCAGGTACCATAGAAACTGTAAAAAAAGAATAAAATAAAAAATAAATGTATACTTACCTTCCGGCGGCCTGCGCAGCGCTCCTACTTGCTTCCCAGCACTTTGCAGTGAGTTGAAGGACCTGCGCTGATGTCAGAGTCATGTGACGGGTCACGCGACGCTGACGTCGGCAGGTCTTTCAATTCACTGCTGCCGGCAGCCGGGACCGAACGAAACAAGCCAGCGCGGGCCATCAGAGGGTAAGTATAGATTTATTTTTTATTTTTTACCATTCTCTCGGTCACACTATATATGCCGGATGCCGGTTGCATGGATTTATATTGTGTGACCAAGTTGTCACAAGCACTTTCCAAGTGATGCTAAAATCACAACCCGCATGAGGAAATGTCAGTGAACACGCTCCATTTCCACATGTCCCTGGCAGGAAAACGCATGCACAATCCGCATGTACAATCCGCATGTACAATCCGTGTGTACAATCCGCATGTACAATCCACATGTACAATCCGCATGTACAATCCGTGTGTACAATCCGCATGTACAATCCACATGTACAATCCTCATGTACAATCCGCATGTACAATCCGCATGTACAATCCGCATGTACAATCCGTGTGTACAATCCGCATGTACAATCCACATGTACAATCCTCATGTACAATCCGCATGTACAATCCGTGTGTACAATCCGCATGTACAATCCGCATGTACAATCCGTGTGTACAATCCGCATGCACAATCCGCATGCACAATCCACATGTACAATCCGCGTGTACAATCCGCGTGTACAATCCGCGTGTACAATCCGCGTGCACAATCCGCATGTACAATCCGCATGTACAATCCACATGTACAATCCTCATGTACAATCCGCATGTACAATCCGTGTGTACAATCCGCATGTACAATCCGTGTGTACAATCCGCATGCACAATCCGCATGCACAATCCACATGCACAATCCGCATGCACAATCCGCGTGTACAATCCGCGTGTACAATCCGCGTGTACAATCCGCGTGCACAATCCGCGTGTACAATCCGCGTGTACAATCCGCATGTACAATCCGCATGCACAATCCGCGTGTACAATCCGCGTGCACAATCCGCATGTACAATCCACATGTACAATCCGCATGCACAATCCGCGTGTACAATCCGCGTGTACAATCCGCATGTACAATCCGCGTGTACAATCCGCGTGTACAATCCGCGTGTACAATCCGCGTGCACAATCCGCGTGTACAATCCGCGTGTACAATCCGCGTGTACAATCCGCGTGTACAATCCGCGTGCACAATCCGCATGTACAATCCGCGTGTACAATCCGCATGTACAATCCGCGTGTACAATCCGCATGTACAATCCGCGTGTACAATCCGCGTGTACAATCCGCCTGTACAATCCGCGTGTACAATCCGCGTGTACAATCCGCGTGTACAATCCGCGTGTACAATCCGCGTGTACAATCCGCGTGTACAATCCGCATGTACAATCCGCGTGTACAATCCGCGTGTACAATCCGCGTGTACAATCCGCGTGTACAATCCGCATGTACAATCCGCGTGTACAATCCGCGTGCACAATCCGCATGTACAATCCACATGTACAATCCTCATGTACAATCCGTGTGTACAATCCGCATGTACAATCCGCATGTACAATCCGTGTGTACAATCCGCGTGCACAATCCGCATGTACAATCCACATGTACAATCCTCATGTACAATCCGCATGTACAATCCGCATGCACAATCCGCATGTACAATCCGCATGCACAATCCGTGTGTACAATCCGCGTGCACAATCCACGTGTACAATCCACGTGTACAATCCGCGTGTACAATCCGCGTGTACAATCCGCGTGCACAATCCGCATGTACAATCCGCATGTACAATCCACATGTACAATCCTCATGTACAATCCGCATGTACAATCCGTGTGTACAATCCGCATGTACAATCCGCGTGTACAATCCGTGTGTACAATCCGCATGCACAATCCGCATGCACAATCCACATGTACAATCCGCATGCACAATCCGCGTGTACAATCCGCGTGTACAATCCGCGTGTACAATCCGCGTGCACAATCCGCGTGTACAATCCGCGTGTACAATCCGCATGTACAATCCGCATGCACAATCCGCGTGTACAATCCGCGTGCACAATCCGCATGTACAATCCACATGTACAATCCGCATGCACAATCCGCGTGTACAATCCGCGTGTACAATCCGCATGTACAATCCGCGTGTACAATCCGCGTGTACAATCCGCGTGTACAATCCGCGTGCACAATCCGCGTGTACAATCCGCGTGTACAATCCGCATGTACAATCCGCATGCACAATCCGCGTGTACAATCCGCGTGCACAATCCGCATGTACAATCCACATGTACAATCCTCATGTACAATCCGTGTGTACAATCCGCATGTACAATCCGCATGTACAATCCGTGTGTACAATCCGCGTGCACAATCCGCATGTACAATCCACATGTACAATCCTCATGTACAATCCGCATGTACAATCCGCATGCACAATCCGTGTGTACAATCCGCATGTACAATCCGCATGTACAATCCGTGTGTACAATCCGCGTGCACAATCCGCATGTACAATCCGCATGCACAATCCGCATGTACAATCCGCATGCACAATCCGTGTGTACAATCCGCATGTACAATCCGCATGTACAATCCGTGTGTACAATCCGTGTGTACAATCCGCATGTACAATCCGCATGCACAATCCGTGTGTACAATCCGCATGTACAATCCGCATGTACAATCCGTGTGTACAATCCGCATGTACAATCCGCATGTACAATCCGCGTGCACAATCCGTGTGTAAAATCCGCATGTACAATCCTCATGTACAATCCTCATGTACAATCCGCGTGCACAATCCGCATGTACAATCCGCGTGCACAATCCGTGTGTACAATCCGCATGTACAATCCTCATGTACAATCCGCACGTACAATCCGCGTGCACAATCCGCATGTACAATCCGCGTGCACAATCCGCACGTACAATCCGCGTGTACAATCCTCATGTACAATCCGCATGTACAATCCTCATGTACAATCCGCGTGTACAATCCTCATGTACAATCCGCACGTACAATCCGCGTGTACAATCCTCATGTACAATCCGCACGTACAATCCGCGTGCACAATCCGCACGTACAATCCGCGTGCACAATCCGCACACACAATCCGCAAGCACAATCCGCATGTACAATCCGCGTGCACAATCCGCACGCACAATCCGCACGCACAATCCGTGTGTACAATCCGCACGTACAATCCGCGTGCACAATCCGCACGTACAATCCGCACGCACAATCCGCATGCACAATCCGCACGCACAATCCGCACGTACAATCCGCACGCACAATCCGTGTGTACAATCCGCATGTACAATCCGCAAGCACAATCCGCATGTACAATCCACGTGCACAATCCGCGTGCACAATCCGTGTGTACAATCCGCACGTACAATCCGCGTGCACAATCCGCACGTACAATCCGCGTGCACAATCCGCATGTACAATCCGCGTGCACAATCCGTGTGTACAATCCGTGTGTACAATCCGTGTGTACAATTCGCGTGCACAATCCGTGTGTACAATCCGTGTGTAAAATCCGCATGTACAATCCGCATGCACAATCCGTGTGTACAATCCGCATGTACAATCCGCGTGCACAATCCGTGTGTACAATCCGTGTGTACAATCCGCATGCACAATCCGTGTGTACAATCCGCATGTACAATCCGCATGTACAATCCGCATGTACAATCCGCATGCACAATCCGTGTGTACAATCCGCATGTACAATCCGCATGTACAATCCGTGTGTACAATCCACGTGCACAATCCGCATGTACAATCCACATGTACAATCCTCATGTACAATCCGCATGTACAATCCGCATGCACAATCCGTGTGTACAATCCGCATGTACAATCCGCATGTACAATCCGTGTGTACAATCCGCGTGCACAATCCGCATGTACAATCCGCATGTACAATCCGCATGTACAATCCGCATGTACAATCCGCGTGCACAATCCGTGTGTACAATCCGCATGTACAATCCTCATGTACAATCCTCATGTACAATCCGCGTGCACAATCCGCATGTACAATCCGCGTGCACAATCCGCATGTACAATCCGCGTGCACAATCCGTGTGTACAATCCTCATGTACAATCCTCATGTACAATCCGCGTGCACAATCCGTGTGTACAATCCGCACGTACAATCCGCGTGCACAATCCGCATGTACAATCCGCGTGCACAATCCGCACGTACAATCCGCGTGTACAATCCTCATGTACAATCCGCATGTACAATCCTCATGTACAATCCGCGTGTACAATCCGTGTGTACAATCCGCACGTACAATCCGCGTGCACAATCCGCATGTACAATCCGCGTGCACAATCCGCACGTACAATCCGCGTGCACAATCCGCACGTACAATCCGCATGCACAATCCGCGTGTACAATCCGCGTGCACAATCCGCATGCACAATCCGCATGCACAATCTGCATGTACAATCCACGTGCACAATCCGCGTGTACAATCCGCGTGCACAATCCGCACGTACAATCCGCGTGCACAATCCGCATGTACAATCCGCGTGCACAATCCGTGTGTACAATCCGTGTGTACAATCCGTGTGTACAATTCGCGTGCACAATCCGTGTGTACAATCCGTGTGTACAATCCGCGTGCACAATCCGTGTGTACAATCCGCGTGCACAATCCGTGTGTACAATCCGCACGTACAATCCGCACGTACAATCCGCGTGCACAATCCGCATGTACAATCCGCATGTACAATCCGCATGTACAATCCGTGTGTACAATCCGCATGTACAATCCGCATGTACAATCCGCGTGCACAATCCGCATGTACAATCCGCATGTACAATCCGCATGTACATTCCGTGTGTACAATCCGTGTGCACAATCCGCGTGCACAATCCGCGTGTACAATCCGCGTGTACAATCCGCGTGTACAATCCGCGTGTACAATCCGTGTGTACAATCCGCACGCACAATCCGCGTGTACAATCCGTGTGTACAATCCGCACGCACAATCCGCACGCACAATCCGCACGCACAATCCGCATGTACAATCCGCACGTACAATCCGCACGTACAATCCGCACGCACAATCCGCACGCACAATCCGCACGTACAATCCGCACGCACAATCCGCACGCACAATCCGCACGCACAATCCGCATGCACAATCCGCACGCACAATCCGCACGCACAATCCGCGTGTACAATCGGCACGTATAATCCGCACGTACAATCCGCACGCACAATCGGCACGCACAATCCGCGTGTACAATCCGTGTGTACAATCCACACGCACAATCCGCACGCACAATCCGCACGCACAATCCGCACGCACAATCCGCGTGTACAATCCGCACGCACAATCCGCACGCACAATCCGCACGTACAATCCGCACGCACAATCCGCGTGTACAATCCGCATGTACAATCCGCACGCACAATCCGCGTGTACAATCCGCACGCACAATCCGCGTGTACAATCCGCACGCACAATCCGCACGTACAATCCGCACGCACAATCCGCACGCACAATCCGCGTGTACAATCCGCGTGTACAATCCGCGTGTACAATCCGCACGTACAATCCGCATGTACAATCCGCACGCACAATCCGCACGCACAATCCGCGTGTACAATCCGCATGTACAATCCGCACGCACAATCCGCACGCACAATCCGCGTGTACAATCCGCGTGTACAATCCGCGTGTACAATCCGTGTGTACAATCCGCACGCACAATCCGCACGCACAATCCGCACGCACAATCCGCGTGTACAATCCGCATGTACAATCCGCACGCACAATCCGCACGCACAATCCGCACGCACAATCCGCGTGTACAATCCGCATGTACAATCCGCACGTACAATCCGCACGCACAATCCGCGTGTACAATCCGCGTGTACAATCCGTGTGTACAATCCGCACGCACAATCCGCACGCACAATCCGCGTGTACAATCCGTGTGTACAATCCGTGTGTACAATCCGCACGCACAATCCGCGTGTACAATCCGTGTGTACAATCCGCACGCACAATCCGCGTGTACAATCCGCACGCACAATCCGTGTGTACAATCCGTGTGTACAATCCGCGTGCACAATCCGCATGCACAATCCGCACGCACAATCCGCACGCACAATCCGCACGCACAATCCGCGTGTACAATCCGCACGCACAATCCGCACGTACAATCCGTGTGTACAATCCGCACGCACAATCCGCATGCACAATCCGCGTGTACAATCCGCGTGTACAATCCGCGTGTACAATCCGTGTGTACAATCCGCACGCACAATCCGCGTGTACAATCCGCACGCACAATCCGCACGTACAATCCGCGTGTACAATCCGCACACACAATCCGCGTGTACAATCCGCACGCACAATCCGCACGCACAATCCGCGTGTACAATCCGCACGCACAATCCGCGTGTACAATCCGCACGCACAATCCGCATGTACAATCCGCACGCACAATCCGCACGCACAATCCGCACGCACAATCCGCATGTACAATTTGCACGCACAATCCGCATGCACAATCCGCATGTACAATCCGCACGTACAATCCGCATGTACAATCCGCATGTACAATCCGCATGCACAATCCGCACGCACAATCCGCACGCACAATCCGCATGTACAATCCGCACGTACAATCCGCACGTACAATCCGCACGCACAATCCGCACGCACAATCCGCACACACAATCCGCGTGTACAATCCGCACGCACAATCCGCGTGTACAATCCGCACGCACAATCCGCGTGTACAATCCGCACGCACAATCCGCATGTACAATCCGCACGCACAATCCGCACGCACAATCCGCACGCACAATCCGCATGTACAATCCGCACGCACAATCCGCATGCACAATCCGCATGTATAATCCGCACGTACAATCCGCATGTACAATCCGCATGTACAATCCGCATGCACAATCCGCACGCACAATCCGCATGTACAATCCGCACGTACAATCCGCACGTACAATCCGCACGCACAATCCGCGTGTACAATCCGCACGCACAATCCGCACGTACAATCCGCACGCACAATCCGCACGCACAATCCGCATGCACAATCCGCACGCACAATCCGCACGCACAATCCGCGTGTACAATCGGCACGTATAATCCGCACGTACAATCCGCACGCACAATCGGCACGCACAATCCGCGTGTACAATCCGTGTGTACAATCCACACGCACAATCCGCACGCACAATCCGCACGCACAATCCGCACGCACAATCCGCGTGTACAATCCGCACGCACAATCCGCACGCACAATCCGCACGTACAATCCGCACGCACAATCCGCGTGTACAATCCGCATGTACAATCCGCACGCACAATCCGCGTGTACAATCCGCACGCACAATCCGCGTGTACAATCCGCACGCACAATCCGCACGTACAATCCGCACGCACAATCCGCACGCACAATCCGCGTGTACAATCCGCGTGTACAATCCGCGTGTACAATCCGCACGTACAATCCGCATGTACAATCCGCACGCACAATCCGCACGCACAATCCGCGTGTACAATCCGCATGTACAATCCGCACGCACAATCCGCACGCACAATCCGCGTGTACAATCCGCGTGTACAATCCGTGTGTACAATCCGCACGCACAATCCGCACGCACAATCCGCGTGTACAATCCGCATGTACAATCCGCACGCACAATCCGCACGCACAATCCGCACGCACAATCCGCGTGTACAATCCGCATGTACAATCCGCACGTACAATCCGCACGCACAATCCGCGTGTACAATCCGCGTGTACAATCCGTGTGTACAATCCGCACGCACAATCCGCACGCACAATCCGCGTGTACAATCCGTGTGTACAATCCGTGTGTACAATCCGCACGCACAATCCGCGTGTACAATCCGTGTGTACAATCCGCACGCACAATCCGCGTGTACAATCCGCACGCACAATCCGTGTGTACAATCCGTGTGTACAATCCGCGTGCACAATCCGCATGCACAATCCGCACGCACAATCCGCACGCACAATCCGCACGCACAATCCGCGTGTACAATCCGCACGCACAATCCGCACGTACAATCCGTGTGTACAATCCGCACGCACAATCCGCATGCACAATCCGCGTGTACAATCCGCGTGTACAATCCGCGTGTACAATCCGTGTGTACAATCCGCACGCACAATCCGCGTGTACAATCCGCACGCACAATCCGCACGTACAATCCGCGTGTACAATCCGCACACACAATCCGCGTGTACAATCCGCACGCACAATCCGCACGCACAATCCGCGTGTACAATCCGCACGCACAATCCGCGTGTACAATCCGCACGCACAATCCGCATGTACAATCCGCACGCACAATCCGCACGCACAATCCGCACGCACAATCCGCATGTACAATTCGCACGCACAATCCGCATGCACAATCCGCATGTACAATCCGCACGTACAATCCGCATGTACAATCCGCATGTACAATCCGCATGCACAATCCGCACGCACAATCCGCACGCACAATCCGCATGTACAATCCGCACGTACAATCCGCACGTACAATCCGCACGCACAATCCGCACGCACAATCCGCACACACAATCCGCGTGTACAATCCGCACGCACAATCCGCGTGTACAATCCGCACGCACAATCCGCGTGTACAATCCGCACGCACAATCCGCATGTACAATCCGCACGCACAATCCGCACGCACAATCCGCACGCACAATCCGCATGTACAATCCGCACGCACAATCCGCATGCACAATCCGCATGTATAATCCGCACGTACAATCCGCATGTACAATCCGCATGTACAATCCGCATGCACAATCCGCACGCACAATCCGCACGCACAATCCGCATGTACAATCCGCACGTACAATCCGCACGTACAATCCGCACGCACAATCCGCGTGTACAATCCGCACGTACAATCCGCACGCACAATCCGCACACACAATCCGCGTGTACAATCCGCACGCACAATCCGCACGCACAATCCGCGTGTACAATCCGCACGCACAATCCGTCTGTACAATCCGCACGCACAATCCGCATGTACAATCCGCACGCACAATCCGCACGCACAATCCGCATGCACAATCCGCATGTACAATCCGCACGTACAATCCGCACGTACAATCCGCATGTACAATCCGCATGCACAATCCGCACGCACAATCCGCACGCACAATCCGCATGTACAATCCGCACGTACAATCCGCACGTACAATCCGCACGCACAATCCGCACGCACAATCCGCACGCACAATCCGCATGTACAATCCGCACGCACAATCCGCGTGTACAATCCGTGTGTACAATCCGCACGCACAATCCGCACGTACAATCCGTGTGTACAATCCGTGTGTACAATCCGCACGCACAATCCGCGTATACAATCCGTGTGTACAATCCGTGTGTACAATCCGCACGCACAATCCGCGTATACAATCCGTGTGTACAATCCGCACGCACAATCCGTGTGTACAATCCGCACGCACAATCCGCGTATACAATCCGTGTGTACAATCCGCACGCACAATCCGCGTATACAATCCGTGTGTACAATCCGCACGCACAATCCGTGTGTACAATCCGTGTGTACAATCCGCACGTACAATCCGTGTGTACAATCCGCACGCACAATCCGCACGCACAATCCGCGTGTACAATCCGCGTGTACAATCCGTGTGTACAATCCGCACGCACAATCCGCGTGTACAATCCGCACGCACAATCCGCACGTACAATCCGCACGCACAATCCGCGTGTACAATCAGCACGTACAATCCGCACGCACAATCCGCACGCACAATCCGCACGCACAATCCGCGTGTACAATCCGCACGCACAATCCGCACGCACAATCCGCGTGTACAATCAGCACGTACAATCCGCACGTACAATCCGCACGCACAATCCGCGTGTACAATCCGCGTGTACAATCCGTGTGTACAATCTGCACGCACAATCCGCGTGTACAATCCGCACGCACAATTCGCATGTACAATCCGCATGCACAATCCGCACGCACAATTCGCACGCACAATCTGCGTGTACAATCCGTGTGTACAATCCGCACGCACAATCCGCACGCACAATCCGCACGTACAATTCGCACGTACAATCCGCGTGTACAATCTGCACGCACAATCCGCACGTACAATCCGCGTGTACAATCCGCACGTACAATCCGCGTGTACAATCCGCGTGTACAATCCGCACGCACAATCCGCACGTACAATCCGCACGCACAATCCGCACGTACAATCCGCACGTACAATCCGCGTGTACAATCCGCACGCACAATCCGCACGCACAATCCGCACGTACAATCCGCGTGTACAATCCGCGTGTACAATCCG
Organism: Phyllobates terribilis; assembly: GCF_046119375.1. Taxonomy (NCBI): domain Eukaryota; kingdom Metazoa; phylum Chordata; class Amphibia; order Anura; family Dendrobatidae; genus Phyllobates; species Phyllobates terribilis. The sequence goes on along the minus strand of NW_027362761.1, from coordinate 1,231,263,611 downwards.
CACGCACAATCCGCACGTACAATCCGCGTGTACAATCCGCACGCACAATCCGCACGCACAATCCGCACGCACAATCCACATGTACAATCCGCACGTACAATCCGCACGCACAATCCGCGTGTACAATCCGCGTGTACAATCCGTGTGTACAATCCGCACGCACAATCCGCGTGTACAATCCGTGTGTACAATCCGTGTGTACAATCCGCGTGTACAATCCGTGTGTACAATCCGCACGCACAATCCGCACGTACAATCCGCACGTACAATCCGCGTGTACAATCCGCATGCACAATTCGCACGCACAATCCGCGTGTACAATCCGTGTGTACAATCCGCACGCACAATCCGCGTGTGCAATCCGTGTGTACAATCCGTGTGTACAATCCGCACGCAGAATCCGCACGCAGAATCCGCGTGTACAATCCGCGTGTACAATCCGTGTGTACAATCCGCACGCACAATCCGCACGCACAATCCGCGTGTACAATCCGCACGCACAATCCGCGTGTACAATCCGCACGCACAATCCGCACGCACAATCCGCACGTACAATCCGCACCCACAATCCGCGTGTACAATCCGCACGCACAATCCGCACGCACAATCCGCGTGTACAATCCGTGTGTACAATCCGCACGCACAATCCGCGTGTACAATCCGCACGCACAATCCGCATGTACAATCCGCACGCACAATCCGCACGCACAATCCGCACGTACAATCCGCACGTACAATCCGCGTGTACAATCCGCATGCACAATCCGCACGCACAATCCGCACGCACAATCCGCACGTACAATCCGCACGTACAATCCGCGTGTACAATCCGTGTGTACAATCCGCACGCACAATCCGTGTGTACAATCCGCACGCACAATCCGCACGCACAATCCGCACGTACAATCCGCACGCACAATCCGCACGTACAATCCGCACGCACAATCCGCACGCACAATCCGCGTGCACAATCCGCACGCACAATCCGCACGCACAATCCGCGTGCACAATCCGCACGCACAATCCGCACGCACAATCCGCGTGTACAATCCGTGTGTACAATCCGCACGCACAATCCGCGTGTACAATCCGCACGCACAATCCGCACGCACAATCCGCACGCACAATCCGCGTGTACAATCCGCGTGTACAATCCGTGTGTACAATCCGCACGCACAATCCGCATGTACAATCCGCACGCACAATCCGCGTGTACAATCCGCACGCACAATCCGCACGCACAATCCGCGTGTACAATCCGTGTGTACAATCCGCACGCACAATCCGCACGCACAATCCGCACGCACAATCCGCACGCACAATCCGCGTGTACAATCCGCACGCACAATCCGCGTGTACAATCCGTGTGTACAATCCGCACGCACAATCCGCACGCACAATCCGCACGCACAATCCGCACGTACAATCCGCACGCACAATCCGCGTGTACAATCCGCGTGTACAATCCGCACGCACAAGCCGCACGCACAATCCGCGTGTACAATCCGCACGCACAATCCGCATGTACAATCCGCACGCACAATCCGCACGCACAATCTGCGTGTACAATCCGTGTGTACAATCCGCACGCACAATCCGCACGCACAATCTGCGTGTACAATCCGTGTGTACAATCCGCACGCACAATCCGCACGCACAATCTGCGTGTACAATCCGTGTGTACAATCCGCGTGTACAATCCGCGTGTACAATCCGCGTGTACAATCCGCACGCACAATCCGCGTGTACAATCCGCGTGTACAATCCGCACGCACAATCCGCACGCACAATCCGCGTGTACAATCCGTGTGTACAATCCGCACGCACAATCCGCGTGTACAATCCGCACGCACAATCCGCATGTACAATCCGCACGCACAATCCGCACGCACAATCTGCGTGTACAATCCGTGTGTTCAATCCGCACGCACAATTCGCACGCACAATACGCACGTACAATCCGCACGTACAATCCGCGTGTACAATCCGCATGCACAATCCGCACGCACAATCCGCGTGTACAATCCGTGTGTACAATCCGCACGCACAATCCGTGTGTACAATCCGCACGCACAATCCGCACGCACAATCCGCACGTACAATCCGCACGCACAATCCGCACGTACAATCCGCACGCACAATCCGCACGCACAATCCGCGTGCACAATCCGCACGCACAATCCGCACGCACAATCCGCACGCACAATCCGCGTGCACAATCCGCACGCACAATCCGCGTGTACAATCCGCACGCACAATCCGCACGCACAATCCGCGTGTACAATCCGCACGCACAATCCGCGTGCACAATCCGCGTGTACAATCCGCACGCACAATCCGCATGTACAATCCGCGTGTACAATCCGCGTGTACAGTCCGTGTGTACAATCCGCACGCACAATCCGCATGTACAATCCGCACGCACAATCCGCGTGTACAATCCGCACGCACAATCCGCGTGTACAATCCGTGTGTACAATCCGCACGCACAATCCGCACGCACAATCCGCGTGTACAATCCGCGTGTACAATCCGCACGCACAATCCGCGTGTACAATCCGCGTGTACAATCCGTGTGTACAATCCGCACGCACAATCTGCACGCACAATCCGCACGCACAATCCGCGTGTACAATCCGTGTGTACAATCCACACGTACAATCCGCACGCACAATCCGCACGCACAATCCGCGTGTACAATCCGCGTGTACAATCCGTGTGTACAATCCGCACGCACAATCCGCACGCACAATTCGCACGCACAATCCGCGTGTACAATCCGCGTGTACAATCCGTGTGTACAATCCGCACGCACAATCCGCATGTACAATCCGCACGCACAATCCGTGTGTACAATCCGCACGCACAATCCGCACGCACAATCCGCACGCACAATCCGCGTGTACAATCCGCGTGTACAATCCGTGTGTACAATCCGCATGTACAATCCGTGTGTACAATCCGCACGCACAATCCGCATGTACAATCCGCACGCACAATCCGTGTGTACAATCCGCACGCACAATCCGCACGCACAATCCGCACGCACAATCCGCGTGTACAATCCGTGTGTACAATCCGCACGTACAATCCGCACGCACAATCCGCACGCACAATCCGCGTGTACAATCCGCGTGTACAATCCGTGTGTACAATCCGCACGCACAATCCGCATGTACAATCCGCGTGTACAATCCGCGTGTACAATCCGTGTGTACAATCCGTGTGTACAATCCGCACGCACAATCCGCACGCACAATCCGCACGCACAATCCGCGTGTACAATCCGCGTGTACAATCCGCGTGTACAATCCGCACGCACAATCCGCACGCACAATCCGCGTGTACAATCCGCGTGTACAATCCGTGTGTACAATACGCACGCACAATCCGCACGCACAATCCGCACGCACAATCCGCGTGTACAATCCGCGTGTACAATCCGCGTGTACAATCCGCGTGTACAATCCGCACGTACAATCCGCACGCACAATCCGCACGCACAATCCGTGTGTACAATCCGCACGCACAATCCGCACGCACAATCCGCACGCACATTCCGTGTGTACAATCCGCACGCACAATCCGCACGCACAATCCGCACGCACAATCCGCGTGTACAATCCGCACGCACAATCCGCGTGTACAATCCGCACGCACAATCCGCACGCACAATCCGTGTGTACAATCCGCGTGTACAATCCGTGTGTACAATCCGCACGCACAATCCGCACGCACAATCCGCGTGTACAATCCGCGTGTACAATCCGCGTGTACAATCCGCACGCACAATCCGCGTGTACAATCCGTGTGTACAATCCGCACGCACAATCCGCACGCACAATCCGCACGCACAATCCGCGTGTACAATCCGTGTGTACAATCCGCACGTACAATCCGCACGCACAATCCGCACGCACAATCCGCGTGTACAATCCGCGTGCACAATCCGCGTGTACAATCCGTGTGTACAATCCGCACGTACAATCCGCACGCACAATCCGCGTGTACAATCCGCGTGTACAATCCGCGTGTACAATCCGCGTGTACAATCCGTGTGTACAATCCGCACGCACAATCCGCACGCACAATCCGCACGCACAATCCGCACGCACAATCCGCGTGTACAATCCGCACGCACAATCCGCACGCACAATCCGCGTGTACAATCCGCACGCACAATCCGCGTGTACAATCCGCGTGTACAATCCGCACGCACAATCCGCACGCACAATCCGCACGCACAATCCGCGTGTACAATCCGCGTGTACAATCCGCACGCACAATCCGCGTGTACAATCCGCGTGTACAATCCGTGTGTACAATCCGCACGCACAATCCGCACGCACAATCCGCACGCACAATCCGCGTGTACAATCCGTGTGTACAATCCACACGTACAATCCGCACGCACAATCCGCACGCACAATCCGCGTGTACAATCCGCGTGTACAATCCGCGTGTACAATCCGTGTGTACAATCCGCACGTACAATCCGCACGTACAATCCGCGTGTACAATCCGTGTGTACAATCCACACGTACAATCCGCACGCACAATCCGCACGCACAATCCGCGTGTACAATCCGCGTGTACAATCCGCGTGTACAATCCGTGTGTACAATCCGCACGTACAATCCGCACGTACAATCCGCACGCACAATCCGTGTGTACAATCCGCACGCACAATCCGTGTGTACAATCCGCACGCACAATCCGCACGCACAATCCGCACGCACAATCCGCGTGTACAATCCGTGTGTACAATCCGCACGTACAATCCGCACGCACAATCCGTGTGTACAATCCGCACGCACAATCCGCACGCACAATCCGCGTGTACAATCCGCACGCACAATCCGCACGCACAATCCACGTGTACAATCCGCACGCACAATCCGCACGCACAATCCGCACGCACAATCCGCGTGTACAATCCGCGTGTACAATCCGCACGCACAATCCGCACGCACAATCCGCGTGTACAATCCGTGTGTACAATCCGTGTGTACAATCCGCACGCACAATCCGCACGCACAATCCGCACGCACAATCCGCACGCACAATCCGCGTGTACAATCCGTGTGTACAATCCGCGTGTACAATCCGTGTGTACAATCCGCACGCACAATCCGCACGCACAATCCGCACGCACAATCCGTGTGTACAATCCGCACGCACAATCCGCACGCACAATCCGCACGCACAATCCGCACGCACAATCCGCGTGTACAATCCGCGTGTACAATCCGCGTGTACAATCCGTGTGTACAATCCGCGTGTACAATCCGCATGTACAATCCGCACGCACAATCCGCACGCACAATCCGCGTGTACAATCCGCGTGTACAATCCGTGTGTACAATCCGCACGTACAATCCGCACGTACAATCCGCACGCACAATCCGTGTGTACAATCCGCACGCACAATCCGCACGCACAATCCGCGTGTACAATCCGCACGCACAATCCGCGTGTACAATCCGCACGCACAATCCGCACGCACAATCCGCACGCACAATCCGCGTGTACAATCCGTGTGTACAATCCGCGTGTACAATCCGTGTGTACAATCCGCACGCACAATCCGCACGCACAATCCGCGTGTACAATCCGTGTGTACAATCCGCATGTACAATCCGTGTGTACAATCCGCACGCACAATCCGCACGCACAATCCGTGTGTACAATCCGTGTGTACAATCCGCACGCACAATCCGTGTGTACAATCCGCACGCACAATCCGCACGCACAATCCGTGTGTACAATCCGCACGCACAATCCGCACGCACAATCCGCATGCACAATCCGCGTGTACAATCCGCGTGTACAATCCGTGTGTACAATCCGCATGTACAATCCGCACGCACAATCCGCACGCACAATCCGCGTGTACAATCCGCGTGTACAATCCGTGTGTACAATCCGCACGTACAATCCGCACGCACAATCCGCACGCACAATCCGCGTGTACAATCCGTGTACAATCCGCACGCACAATCCGCGTGTACAATCCGTGTGTACAATCCGCACGCACAATCCGCACGCACAATCCGCACGCACAATCCGCGTGTACAATCCGCGTGTACAATCCGTGTGTACAATCCGCACGCACAATCCGCACGCACAATCCGCGTGTACAATCCGCGTGTACAATCCGCGTGTACAATCCGCGTGTACAATCCGTGTGTACAATCCGTGTGTACAATCCGCACGTACAATCCGCACGCACAATCCGTGTGTACAATCCGCACGCACAATCCGTGTGTACAATCCGCACGCACAATCCGCACGCACAATCCGTGTGTACAATCCGCGTGTACAATCCGCACGCACAATCCGCACGCACAATCCGCATGTACAATCCGCACGCACAATCCGCACGCACAATCCGTGTGTACAATCCGCGTGTACAATCCGTGTGTACAATCCGCACGCACAATCCGCGTGTACAATCCGCGTGTACAATCCGTGTGTACAATCCGCACGCACAATCCGCACGCACAATCCGCATGTACAATCCGCACGCACAATCCGTGTGTACAATCCGCACGCACAATCCGTGTGTACAATCCGCACGCACAATCCGCACGCACAATCCGCACGCACAATCCGTGTGTACAATCCGCACGTACAATCCGCACGCACAATCCGTGTGTACAATCCGCACGCACAAACCGCACGCACAATCCGCACGCACAATCCGCGTGTACAATCCGCACGCACAATCCGCGTGTACAATCCGCGTGTACAATCCTTGTGTACAATCCGCACGCACAATCCGCACGCACAATCCGCACGCACAATCCGCGTGTACAATCCGTGTGTACAATCCGCACGTACAATCCGCACGTACAATCCGCACGTACAATCCGCACGCACAATCCGCACGCACAATCCGCGTGTACAATCCGCGTGTACAATCCGCGTGTACAATCCGTGTGTACAATCCGCACGTACAATCCACGTGCACAATCCGTGTGTACAATCCGCACGCACAATCCGCACGCACAATCCGCGTGTACAATCCGCACGCACAATCCGCGTGTACAATCCTTGTGTACAATCCGCACGTACAATCCGCACGCACAATCCGCACGCACAATCCGTGTGTACAATCCGCACGCACAATCCGCACGCACAATCCGCGTGTACAATCCGCACGCACAATCCGCACGCACAATCCGCGTGTACAATCCGTGTGTACAATCCGCACGCACCATCCGCACGCACAATCCGCGTGTACAATCCGTGTGTACAATCCGCACGCACAATCCGCACGCACAATCCGCACGCACAATCCGCGTGTACAATCCGCGTGTACAATCCGCGTGTACAATCCGTGTGTACAATCCGCACGCACAATCCGCATGCACAATCCGCACGCACAATCCGCGTGTACAATCCGTGTGTACAATCCGCACGTACAATCCGCACGTACAATCCGCACGCACAATCCGCACGCACAATCCGCGTGTACAATCCGCGTGTACAATCCGCGTGTACAATCCGTGTGTACAATCCGCACGTACAATCCGCACGTACAATCCGCACGCACAATCCGTGTGTACAATCTGCACGCACAATCCGTGTGTACAATCCGCACGCACAATCCGCACGCACAATCCGTGTGTACAATCCGCGTGTACAATCCGTATGTACAATCCGCACGCACAATCCGCACGCACAATCCGTGTGTACAATCCGCGTGTACAATCCGTGTGTACAATCCGCACGCACAATCCGCGTGTACAATCCGCGTGTACAATCCGTGTGTACAATCCGTACGCACAATCCGCACGCACAATCCGCATGTACAATCCGCACGCACAATCCGTGTGTACAATCCGCACGTACAATCCGCACGCACAATCCGCACGCACAATCCGTGTGTACAATCCGCACGCACAATCCGCACGCACAATCCGCACGCACAATCCGTGTGTACAATCCGCACGTACAATCCGCACGCACAATCCGTGTGTACAATCCGCACGCACAATCCGCACGCACAATCCGTGTGTACAATCCGCACGTACAATCCGCGTGTACAATCCGTGTGTACAATCCGCACGTACAATCCGCACGCACAATCCGCACGCACAATCCGCGTGTACAATCCGCGTGTACAATCCGCGTGTACAATCCGTGTGTACAATCCGCACGTACAATCCGCACGCACAATCCGTGTGTACAATCCGCACGCACAATCCGCACGCACAATCCGCGTGTACAATCCGCGTGTACAATCCGTGTGTACAATCCGCACGCACAATCCGCGTGTACAATCCGCGTGTACAATCCGCATGTACAATCCGCACGCACAATCCGCACGCACAATCCGTGTGTACAATCCGCGTGTACAATCCGTGTGTACAATCCGCACGCACAATCCGCGTGTACAATCCGTGTGTACAATCCGCACGCACAATCCGCACGCACAATCCGCACGCACAATCCGCACGCACAATCCGCACGCACAATCCGTGTGTACAATCCGCACGCACAATCCGTGTGTACAATCCGCACGCACAATCCGCACGCACAATCCGCACGCACAATCCGTGTGTACAATCCGCACGCACAATCCGTGTGTACAATCCGCACGCACAATCCGCACGCACAATCCGCACGCACAATCCGTGTGTACAATCCGCACGCACAATCCGCACGCACAATCCGCGTGTACAATCCGTGTGTACAATCCGCGTGTACAATCCTTGTGTACAATCCGCACGTACAATCCGCACGCACAATCCGTGTGTACAATCCGCACGCACAATCCGCACGCACAATCCGCGTGTACAATCCGCACGCACAATCCGCACGCACAATCCGCACGCACAATCCGCGTGTACAATCCGCGTGTACAATCCGCGTGTACAATCCGTGTGTACAATCCGCACGTACAATCCGCACGCACAATCCGTGTGTACAATCCGCACGCACAATCCGCACGCACAATCCGCGTGTACAATCCGCGTGTACAATCCGTGTGTACAATCCGCACGCACAATCCGCGTGTACAATCCGCGTGTACAATCCGCATGTACAATCCGCACGCACAATCCGCACGCACAATCCGTGTGTACAATCCGCGTGTACAATCCGTGTGTACAATCCGCACGCACAATCCGCGTGTACAATCCGTGTGTACAATCCGCACGCACAATCCGCACGCACAATCCGCACGCACAATCCGCACGCACAATCCGCACGCACAATCCGTGTGTACAATCCGCACGCACAATCCGTGTGTACAATCCGCACGCACAATCCGCATGCACAATCCGCACGCACAATCCGTGTGTACAATCCGCACGCACAATCCGTGTGTACAATCCGCACGCACAATCCGCACGCACAATCCGCACGCACAATCCGTGTGTACAATCCGCACGCACAATCCGCACGCACAATCCGCGTGTACAATCCGCGTGTACAATCCGCGTGTACAATCCTTGTGTACAATCCGCACGTACAATCCGCACGCACAATCCGTGTGTACAATCCGCACGCACAATCCGCACGCACAATCCGCGTGTACAATCCGCACGCACAATCCGCACGCACAATCCGCGTGTACAATCCGTGTGTACAATCCGCACGCACAATCCGCACGCACAATCCGCGTGTACAATCCGCGTGTACAATCCGCGTGTACAATCCGTGTGTACAATCCGCACGCACAATCCGCACGCACAATCCGCACGCACAATCCACGTGTACAATCCGTGTGTACAATCCGCACGTACAATCCGCACGCACAATCCGCACGCACAATCCGCGTGTACAATCCGCGTGTACAATCCGCGTGTACAATCCGTGTGTACAATCCGCACGTACAATCCGCACGTACAATCCGCACGCACAATCCGTGTGTACAATCTGCACGCACAATCCGTGTGTACAATCCGCACGCACAATCCGCACGCACAATCCGTGTGTACAATCCGCGTGTACAATCCGTGCGTACAATCCGCACGCACAATCCGCACGCACAATCCGCATGTACAATCCGCACGCACAATCCGCACGCAGAATCCGTGTGTACAATCCGCGTGTACAATCCGTGTGTACAATCCGCACGCACAATCCGCGTGTACAATCCGCGTGTACAATCCGTGTGTACAATCCGTACGCACAATCCGCCTTCACAATCCGCATGTACAATCCGCACGCACAATCCGTGTGTACAATCCGCACGCACAATCCGTGTGTACAATCCGCACGCACAATCCGCACGCACAATCCGCACGCACAATCCGTGTGTACAATCCGCACGTACAATCCGTGTGTACAATCCGCACGCACAATCCGCACGCACAATCCGCACGCACAATCCGCATGTACAATCCTCGTGTACAATCCGCGTGTACAATCCGTGTGTACAATCCGCACGTACAATCCGCACGCACAATCCGTGTGTACAATCTGCACGCACAATCCGTGTGTACAATCCGCACGCACAATCCGCACGCACAATCCGTGTGTACAATCCGCGTGTACAATCCGTGTGTACAATCCGCACGCACAATCCGCACGCACAATCCGCATGTACAATCCGCACGCACAATCCGTGTGTACAATCCGCACGCACAATCCGTGTGTACAATCCGCACGTACAATCCGCACGCACAATCCGCACGCACAATCCGTGTGTACAATCCGCACGTACAATCCGCACGCACAATCCGCACGCACAATCCGTGTGTACAATCCGCACGCACAATCCGTGTGTACAATCCACATGCACAATCCGCGTGCACAATCCGTGTGCACAATCCGCACGCACAATCCGCATGTACAATCCGCACGCACAATCCGCATGTACAATCCGCGTGTACAATCCGTGTGTACAATCCGCATGTACAATCCGCGTGTACAATCCGTGTGTACAATCCGCATGTACAATCCGCATGTACAATCCGCATGTACAATCCGCGTGTACAATCCGCATGTACAATCCGCATGTACAATCCGCATGTACAATCCGCGTGTACAATCCGTGTGTACAATCCGCGTGCACAATCCGCGTGCACAATCCGTGTGCACAATCCGCACGCACAATCCGCGTGTACAATCCGCATGTACAATCCGCATGTACAATCCGCATGTACAATCCGCATGTACAATCCGCGTGTACAATCCGTGTGTACAATCCGCATGTACAATCCGCATGTACAATCCGCATGTACAATCCGCGTGTACAATCCGCATGTACAATCCGCATGTACAATCCGCATGTACAATCCGCGTGTACAATCCGTGTGTACAATCCGCATGCACAATCCGCGTGCACAATCCGTGTGCACAATCCGCACGCACAATCCGCGTGTACAATCCGCGTGTACAATCCGCACGCACAATCCGTGTGTACAATCCGCGTGTACAATCCGCACGCACAATCCGTGTGTACAATCCGCACGCACAATCCGTGTGTACAATCCACATGCACAATCCGCGTGCACAATCCGCGTGTACAATCCGCACGCACAATCCGCGTGTACAATCCGCGTGTACAATCCGCGTGTACAATCCGCACGCACAATCCGTGTGTACAATCCGCGTGTACAATCCGCACGCACAATCCGTGTGTACAATCCGCACGTACAATCCGTGTGTACAATCCGCACGCACAATCCGTGTGTACAATCCGCACGCACAATCCGCACGCACAATCCGCACGCACAATCCGCATGTACAATCCTCGTGTACAATCCGCGTGTACAATCCGTGTGTACAATCTGCACGCACAATCCGTGTGTACAATCCGCACGCACAATCCGCACGCACAATCCGTGTGTACAATCCGCGTGTACAATCCGTGTGTACAATCCGCACGCACAATCCGCACGCACAATCCGCATGTACAATCCGCACGCACAATCCGTGTGTACAATCCGCACGCACAATCCGTGTGTACAATCCGCACGTACAATCCGCACGCACAATCCGCACGCACAATCCGTGTGTACAATCCGCACGTACAATCCGCACGCACAATCCGCACGCACAATCCGTGTGTACAATCCGCGTGTACAATCCGTGTGTACAATCCGCACGCACAATCCGCACGCACAATCCGCATGTACAATCCGCACGCACAATCCGTGTGTACAATCCGCACGCACAATCCGTGTGTACAATCCGCACGTACAATCCGCACGCACAATCCGCACGCACAATCCGTGTGTACAATCCGCACGTACAATCCGCACGCACAATCCGCACGCACAATCCGTGTGTACAATCCACATGCACAATCCGCGTGCACAATCCGTGTGCACAATCCGCACGCACAATCCGCATGTACAATCCGCGTGTACAATCCGCGTGTACAATCCGCACGCACAATCCGTGTGTACAATCCGCGTGTACAATCCGCACGCACAATCCGTGTGTACAATCCGCGTGTACAATCCGCACGCACAATCCGTGTGTACAATCCGCACGTACAATCCGCACGCACAATCCGTGTGTACAATCCGCACGCACAATCCGCACGCACAATCCGTGTGTACAATCCGCGTGTACAATCCGTGTGTACAATCCGCACGCACAATCCGCACGCACAATCCGCACGCACAATCCGTGTGTACAATCCGCACGTACAATCCGCACGCACAATCCGTGTGTACAATCCGCACGCACAATCCGTGTGTACAATCCGCACGTACAATCCGCACGCACAATCCGCACGCACAATCCGTGTGTACAATCCGCACGTACAATCCGCACGCACAATCCGCACGCACAATCCGCACGTACAATCCGTGTGTACAATCCACATGCACAATCCGCGTGCACAATCCGCGTGTACAATCTGCACGCACAATCCGTGTGTACAATCCGCACGTACAATCCGCATGCGTTTTTTCTGCCAGGGAGATGCAGGAACGCTCCGGAAATATCCTGAGCATTTCTGCATCGTGGGCACATCGCCTTATACTTCCCTAAATCTAAATTGAAGCAATCGCGGGTCCCATCGTCATTGTCTGATGTCATCGGGTCGTCGTCTCGTCTTCTTCTTGGTTCTTTTATAACTCAGAAAATGTAAACATTTTTCTTCTTATATTAATTCATATCATTATATTTAATGAAGCAATATTCTTGTATTAGACATTACTTTACTAAATTTTAATGTGTTTTCTCAATTGAGATATTGAACTGAAGTAAAATAAAAAAAATGAGAATTAAAAATAAAAAATGGAAAAATAAGAAAGTAAGAATAAAATGTAAAAATGAAAAATAAAATTAAGAATAAAAATAAAAATAAAAATAAGGCCTTTATATTTTAATGACAAATGCAGAGTAATTATATTCTCCATACATATACCCTTATATTCCCATTATCTGGATGATTTCATATTTGTCATAACCTTGTATTACAATAAATTATGCAACTTTGCATGTAATACCCTTCTTAATTTTACCATGGTACCTTATTAATATTTCTTCTTCATTAAAATGTGTGAAAAATAAGTGTTGATCAAACGTGATTATGTAATCAGGATCAAAAAATGCATTTTTCCCCCTTAATACCGAAAAATATTATTTTATAAAATAATTTTATGTATCAGAACCAAATTAAAAATAATTATTCTTCTATAAATATTTAGCATAAATGTCATATTGATGAGTAGCATAGATTTGTCTGAAGAGGTGTGCGCCTATTTAGGTAACCATTAAAAGAAAAGTAATATCCTTGAATGCTATAAAATGATCATGTGGGAAAATTATTCTAAATGTAAACTTGCTTTCTAAACCATATTGATGTGTGGTTACTCTTATCCACTATTAGCTAAATCAAGAAATAATAATTACTAAAGAAATATAGAAATATATATATATTATGTGGATAATAATTATGTATCATAATTTTCTCAGAATTAAATATATTTTTGTACCTTCACATAAAGAAACGTTTCTTTTCCCAGCACACATTCATCACATTTCACTCTGACGGTCACAGATTCGTTCAACTCAAACATTCCACATATGAAGTTATAGATATATATATATTTAACCCCAAATTGTTGTATCCTATTTCTCAATGCGCGTAGTAAACTATTAAATTTAATGTCTTAATATTTCTTTGAATATTCCCCAAGTACATCTATAATATAAGGCGGATGCGTGTCTCTGTCTGAAGCCTTGATAGACTGTGCATGCTTGACGCGCAGTCTAGCTCCAGAGAGAAGCAGGCATCCAGCCGTTACAGGTAAGGAGTGTATGGCGCCGGAGATCACGGTATGCGTAGACACTGAACACATACTGCAATCTTCGGCGCCATACTTACATACTTACCTGACCGGGAGGAGCGTTGCCGCGTTGCCTCTCTTCGCTGGAGACCAGGGGCGGAGTGAAGGCGTCAGACCGGCGCGTGCGCATTGCGCTATCCGGCTCCATTTTACTGAAGACACATTTACAGTGTGTCTTCAGCAAAATGGTGCCGGACAGCGCGGTGCTCCGGCGCCGCACTCCCCCCCCGGCCTCCGGCAGAAGAGGACGCAGCAGAGCTGGAGTACAGGGAAGAAAGGTGAGTATAACTTTATTTTTTTCATATGTGTGTACAGTGTGAAAGGGATGAGGGGACCATGCATATACCAGGATAGGGGGGTGAGGGGACCATGCATATACCAGGATAGGGGGGTGAGGGGACCATGCATATACCAGGATAGGGGGGTGAGGGGTACCACATATACCAGGATAGGGGGGTGAGGGGACCACGCATACAAGGATTGGGGGTGAGGGGACCATGCATATACCAGGATAGGGGGGTGAGGGGTACCACACATACCAGGATTAGGGGTGAGGGGTACCACGCATACCAGGATTGGGGGTGAGGGGACCATGCATATATCAGGATAGGGGGGTGAGGGGTACCACACATACCAGGATTAGGGGTGAGGGGACCACGCATACCAGGATTGGGGGTGAGGGGACCATGCATATATCAGGATAGGGGGGTGAGGGGTACCACACATACCAGGATTGGGGGTGAGGGGTACCACGCATACCAGGATTGGGGGTGAGGGGTACCACGCATACCAAGATTGGGGGGTGAGGGGTACCACACATATCAGGATTGGGCGGTGAGGGGTACCACGCATACCAAGATTGGGGGTGAGGGGTACCACACATACCAGGATTGGGCGGTGAGGGGTACCACGCATATCAGGATTGGGGGTGAGGGGTACCACACATACCAGGATTGGGGGGTGAGGGGACCATGCATATATCAGGATAGGGGGGTGAGGGGTACCACACATACCAGGATTAGGGGTGAGGGGACCACGCATACCAGGATTGGGGGTGAGGGGACCATGCATATATCAGGATAGGGGGGTGAGGGGTACCACACATACCAGGATTGGGGGGTGAGGGGACCATGCATATATCAGGATAGGGGGGTGAGGGGTACCACACATACCAGGATTAGGGGTGAGGGGACCACGCATACCAGGATTGGGGGTGAGGGGACCATGCATATATCAGGATAGGGGGGTGAGGGGTACCACACATACCAGGATTGGGGGTGAGGGGTACCACGCATACCAGGATTGGGGGTGAGGGGTACCACGCATACCAGGATTGGGGGGTGAGGGGACCATGCATATATCAGGATAGGGGGGTGAGGGGTACCACACATACCAGGATTGGGGGTGAGGGGACCATGCATATATCAGGATAGGGGGGTGAGGGGTACCACACATACCAGGATTAGGGGTGAGGGGACCACGCATACCAGGATTGGGGGTGAGGGGACCATGCATATATCAGGATAGGGGGGTGAGGGGTACCACACATACCAGGATTGGGGGTGAGGGGTACCACGCATACCAGGATTGGGGGTGAGGGGTACCACGCATACCAAGATTGGGGGGTGAGGGGTACCACACATATCAGGATTGGGCGGTGAGGGGTACCACGCATACCAGGATTGGGGGTGAGGGGTACCACGCATACCAGGATTGGGGGTGAGGGGTACCACACATATCAGGATTGGGCGGTGAGGGGTACCACGCATACCAAGATTGGGGGTGAGGGGTACCACACATACCAGGATTGGGCGGTGAGGGGTACCACGCATATCAGGATTGGGGGTGAGGGGTACCACACATACCAGGATTGGGGGGTGAGGGGACCATGCATATATCAGGATAGGGGGGTGAGGGGTACCACACATACCAGGATTGGGGGTGAGGGGTACCACGCATACCAGGATTGGGGGTGAGGGGTACCACACATATCAGGATTGGGCGGTGAGGGGTACCACGCATACCAAGATTGGGGGTGAGGGGTACCACACATACCAGGATTGGGCGGTGAGGGGTACCACGCATATCAGGATTGGGGGTGAGGGGTACCACACATACCAGGATTGGGGGGTGAGGGGACCATGCATATATCAGGATAGGGGGGTGAGGGGTACCACACATACCAGGATTAGGGGTGAGGGGACCACGCATACCAGGATTGGGGGTGAGGGGACCATGCATATATCAGGATAGGGGGGTGAGGGGTACCACACATACCAGGATTGGGGGTGAGGGGTACCACGCATACCAGGATTGGGGGTGAGGGGTACCACGCATACCAGGATTGGGGGGTGAGGGGTACCACACATACCAGGATTGAGCGGTGAGGGGTACCACGCATACCAAGATTGGGGGTGAGGGGTACCACACATACCAGGATTGGGCGGTGAGGGGTACCACGCATACCAGGATTTGGGGTGAGGGGTACCACACATACCAGGATTGGGGGGTGAGGGGACCACACATACCAGGATTGGGGGTGAGGGGTACCACACATACCAGGATTGGGGGTGAGGGGTACCACGCATACCAGGATTGGGGGTGAGGGGTACCACGCATACCAGGATTGGGGGTGAGGGGTACCACGCATACCAGGATTGGGGGGTGAGGGGTACCACGCATACCAGGATTGGGGGTGAGGGGACCATGCATATATCAGGATAGGGGGGTGAGGGGTACCACACATACCAGGATTAGGGGTGAGGGGACCACGCATACCAGGATTGGGGGTGAGGGGACCATGCATATATCAGGATAGGGGGGTGAGGGGTACCACACATACCAGGATTGGGGGTGAGGGGTACCACGCATACCAGGATTGGGGGTGAGGGGTACCACGCATACCAGGATTGGGGGGTGAGGGGTACCACACATACCAGGATTGGGCGGTGAGGGGTACCACGCATACCAAGATTGGGGGTGAGGGGTACCACACATACCAGGATTGGGCGGTGAGGGGTACCACGCATACCAGGATTGGGGGTGAGGGGTACCACACATACCAGGATTGGGGGGTGAGGGGACCACGCATACCAGGATTGGGGGTGAGGGGTACCACACATACCAGGATTGGGGGTGAGGGGTACCACGCATACCAGGATTGGGGGTGAGGGGACCATGCATATATCAGGATAGGGGGGTGAGGGGTACCACACATACCAGGATTAGGGGTGAGGGGACCACGCATACCAGGATTGGGGGTGAGGGGACCATGCATATATCAGGAGAGGGGGGTGAGGGGTACCACACATACCAGGATTGGGGGTGAGGGGTACCACGCATACCAGGATTGGGGGTGAGGGGTACCACGCATACTAGGATTGGGGGGTGAGAGGTACCACACATATTAGGATTGGACGGTGAGGGGTACCACGCATACCAAGATTGGGGGTGAGGGGTACCACACATACCAGGATTGGGCGGTGAGGGGTACCACGCATATCAGGATTGGGGGTGAGGGGTACCACACATACCAGGATTGGGGGGTGAGGGGACCATGCATATATCAGGATAGGGGGGTGAGGGGTACCACACATACCAGGATTAGGGGTGAGGGGACCACGCATACCAGGATTGGGGGTGAGGGGACCATGCATATATCAGGATAGGGGGTGAGGGGTACCACACATACCAGGATTGGGGGTGAGGGGTACCACGCATACCAGGATTGGGGGTGAGGGGTACCACGCATACCAGGATTGGGGGGTGAGAGGTACCACACATATTAGGATTGGACGGTGAGGGGTACCACGCATACCAAGATTGGGGGTGAGGGGTACCACACATACCAGGATTGGGCGGTGAGGGGTACCACGCATATCAGGATTGGGGGTGAGGGGTACCACACATACCAGGATTGGGGGGTGAGGGGACCATGCATATATCAGGATAGGGGGGTGAGGGGTACCACACATACCAGGATTAGGGGTGAGGGGACCACGCATACCAGGATTGGGGGTGAGGGGACCATGCATATATCAGGATAGGGGGGTGAGGGGTACCACACATACCAGGATTGGGGGTGAGGGGTACCACGCATACCAGGATTGGGGGTGAGGGGTACCACGCATACCAGGATTGGGGGGTGAGGGGTACCACACATACCAGGATTGGGCGGTGAGGGGTACCACGCATACCAAGATTGGGGGTGAGGGGTACCACACATACCAGAATTGGGCGGTGAGGGGTACCACGCATACCAGGATTGGGGGTGAGGGGTACCACACATACCAGGATTGGGGGTGAGGGGTACCACGCATACCAGGATTGGGGGTGAGGGGACCATGCATATATCAGGATAGGGGGGTGAGGGGTACCACACATACCAGGATTAGGGGTGAGGGGACCACGCATACCAGGATTGGGGGTGAGGGGACCATGCATATATCAGGATAGGGGGGTGAGGGGTACCACACATACCAGGATTGGGGGTGAGGGGTACCACGCATACCAGGATTGGGGGTGAGGGGTACCACGCATACCAGGATTGGGGGGTGAGAGGTACCACACATATTAGGATTGGGCGGTGAGGGGTACCACGCATACCAAGATTGGGGGTGAGGGGTACCACACATACCAGGATTGGGCGGTGAGGGGTACCACGCATATCAGGATTGGGGGTGAGGGGTACCACACATACCAGGATTGGGGGGTGAGGGGACCATGCATATATCAGGATAGGGGGGTGAGGGGTACCACACATACCAGGATTAGGGGTGAGGGGACCACGCATACCAGGATTGGGGGTGAGGGGACCATGCATATATCAGGATAGGGGGGTGAGGGGTACCACACATACCAGGATTGGGGGTGAGGGGTACCACGCATACCAGGATTGGGGGTGAGGGGTACCACGCATACCAGTATTGGGGGGTTAGGGGTACCACACATACCAGGATTGGGCGGTGAGGGGTACCACGCATACCAAGATTGGGGGTGAGGGGTACCACGCATACCAGGATTGGGGGTGAGGGGTACCACACATACCAGGATTGGGGGGTGAGGGGACCACGCATACCAGGATTGGGGGTGAGGGGTACCACACATACCAGGATTGGGGGTGAGGGGTACCACGCATACCAGGATTGGGGGTGAGGGGTACCACGCATACCAGGATTGGGGGTGAGGGGTACCACGCATACCAGGATTGGGGGGTGAGGGGTACCACGCATACCAGGATTGGGGGTGAGGGGACCATGCATATATCAGGATAGGGGGGTGAGGGGTACCACACATACCAGGATTAGCGGTGAGGGGACCACGCATACCAGGATTGGGGGTGAGGGGACCATGCATATATCAGGATAGGGGGGTGAGGGGTACCACACATACCAGGATTGGGGGTGAGGGGTACCACGCATACCAGGATTGGGGGTGAGGGGTACCACGCATACCAGGATTGGGGGGTGAGGGGTACCACACATACCAGGATTGGGCGGTGAGGGGTACCACGCATACCAGGATTGGGCGGTGAGGGGTACCACACATACCAGGATTGGGGGGTGAGGGGACCACGCATACCAGCATTGGGGGTGAGGGGTACCACACATACCAGGATTGGGGGTGAGGGGTACCACGCATACCAGGATTGGGGGTGAGGGGTACCACACATACCAGGATTGGGTTGAGGGGTACCACACATACCAGGATTGAGCGGTGAGGGGTACCACACATACCAGGATTGGGGGTGAGGGGTACCACACATACCAGGATTGGGGGTGAGGGGTACCACACATACCAGGATTGGGGGTGAGGGGTACCACACATACCAGGATTGAGCGGTGAGGGGTACCACGCATACCAAGATTGGGGGTGAGGGGTACCACACATACCAGGATTGGGCGGTGAGGGGTACCACGCATACCAGGATTGGGGGTGAGGGGACCATGCATATATCAGGATAGGGGGGTGAGGGGTACCACACATACCAGGATTGGGGGTGAGGGGTACCACGCATACCAGGATTGGGGGTGAGGGGTACCACACATATCAGGATTGGGCGGTGATGGGTACCACGCATACCAAGATTGGGGGTGAGGGGTACCACACATACCAGGATTGGGCGGTGAGGGGTACCACGCATATCAGGATTGGGGGTGAGGGGTACCACACATACCAGGATTGGGGGGTGAGGGGACCATGCATATATCAGGATAGGGGGGTGAGGGGTACCACACATACCAGGATTAGGGGTGAGGGGACCACGCATACCAGGATTGGGGGGTGAGGGGACCACGCATACCAGGATTGGGGGTGAGGGGTACCACACATACCAGGATTGGGGGTGAGGGGTACCACGCATACCAGGATTGGGGGTGAGGGGTACCACACATACCAGGATTGGGGGTGAGGGGTACCACACATACCAGGATTGAGCGGTGAGGGGTACCACACATACCAGGATTGGGGGTGAGGGGTACCACACATACCAGGATTGGGGGTGAGGGGTACCACACATACCAGGATTGGGGGTGAGGGGTACCACACATACCAGGATTGAGCGGTGAGGGGTACCACGCATACCAAGATTGGGGTGAGGGGTACCACACATACCAGGATTGGACGGTGAGGGGTACCACGCATACCAGGATTGGGGGTGAGGGGACCATGCATATATCAGGATAGGGGGGTGAGGGGTACCACACATACCAGGATTCGGGGTGAGGGGTACCACGCATACCAGGATTGGGGGTGAGGGGTACCACACATATCAGGATTGGGCGGTGAGGGGTACCACGCATACCAAGATTGGGGGTGAGGGGTACCACACATACCAGGATTGGGCGGTGAGGGGTACCACGCATATCAGGATTGGGGGTGAGGGGTACCACACATACCAGGATTGGGGGGTGAGGGGACCATGCATATATCAGGATAGGGGGGTGAGGGGTACCACACATACCAGGATTGGGGGTGAGGGGACCACGCATACCAGGATTGGGGGTGAGGGGACCATGCATATATCAGGATAGGGGGGTGAGGGGTACCACACATACCAGGATTAGGGGTGAGGGGACCACGCATACCAGGATTGGGGGTGAGGGGACCATGCATATATCAGGATAGGGGGGTGAGGGGTACCACACATACCAGGATTGGGGGTGAGGGGTACCACGCATACCAGGATTGGGGGTGAGGGGTACCACGCATACCAAGATTGGGGGGTGAGGGGTACCACACATATCAGGATTGGGCGGTGAGGGGTACCACGCATACCAAGATTGGGGGTGAGGGGTACCACACATACCAGGATTGGGCGGTGAGGGGTACCACGCATATCAGGATTGGGGGTGAGGGGTACCACACATACCAGGATTGGGGGGTGAGGGGACCATGCATATATCAGGATAGGGGGGTGAGGGGTACCACACATACCAGGATTAGGGGTGAGGGGACCACGCATACCAGGATTGGGGGTGAGGGGACCATGCATATATCAGGATAGGGGGGTGAGGGGTACCACACATACCAGGATTGGGGGTGAGGGGTACCACGCATACCAGGATTGGGGGTGAGGGGTACCACGCATACCAGGATTGGGGGGTGAGGGGTACCACACATACCAGGATTGAGCGGTGAGGGGTACCAAGCATACCAAGATTGGGGGTGAGGGGTACCACACATACCAGGATTGGGCGGTGAGGGGTACCACGCATACCAGGATTGGGGGTGAGGGGTACCACACATACCAGGATTGGGGGGTGAGGGGACCACGCATACCAGGATTGGGGGTGAGGGGTACCACACATACCAGGATTGGGGGTGAGGGGTACCACGCATACCAGGATTGGGGGTGAGGGGTACCACGCATACCAGGATTGGGGGGTGAGGGGTACCACGCATACCAGGATTGGGGGTGAGGCGACCATGCATATATCAGGATAGGGGGGTGAGGGGTACCACACATACCAGGATTAGGGGTGAGGGGACCACGCATACCAGGATTGGGGGTGAGGGGACCATGCATATATCAGGATAGGGGGGTGAGGGGTACCACACATACCAGGATTGGGGGTGAGGGGTACCACGCATACCAGGATTGGGGGTGAGGGGTACCACGCATACCAGGATTGGGGGGTGAGGGGTACCACACATACCAGGATTGGGCGGTGAGGGGTACCACGCATACCAAGATTGGGGGTGAGGGGTACCACACATACCAGGATTGGGCGGTGAGGGGTACCACGCATACCAGGATTGGGGGTGAGGGGTACCACACATACCAGGATTGGGGGGTGAGGGGACCACGCATACCAGGATTGGGGGTGAGGGGTACCACACATACCAGGATTGGGGGTGAGGGGTACCACGCATACCAGGATTGGGGGTGAGGGGACCATGCATATATCAGGATAGGGGGTGAGGGGTACCACACATACCAGGATTAGGGGTGAGGGGACCACGCATACCAGGATTGGGGGTGAGGGGACCATGCATATATCAGGATAGGGGGGTGAGGGGTACCACACATACCAGGATTGGGGGTGAGGGGTACCACGCATACCAGGATTGGGGGTGAGGGGTACCACGCATACCAGGATTGGGGGGTGAGAGGTACCACACATATTAGGATTGGACGGTGAGGGGTACCACGCATACCAAGATTGGGGGTGAGGGGTACGACACATACCAGGATTGGGCGGTGAGGGGTACCACGCATATCAGGATTGGGGGTGAGGGTACCACACATACCAGGATTGGGGGGTGAGGGGACCATGCATATATCAGGATAGGGGGGTGAGGGGTACCACACATACCAGGATTAGGGGTGAGGGGACCACGCATACCAGGATTGGGGGTGAGGGGACCATGCATATATCAGGATAGGGGGGTGAGGGGTACCACACATACCAGGATTGGGGGTGAGGGGTACCACGCATACCAGGATTGGGGGTGAGGGGTACCACGCATACCAGGATTGGGGGGTGAGGGGTACCACACATACCAGGATTGGGCGGTGAGGGGTACCACGCATACCAAGATTGGGGGTGAGGGGTACCATACATACCAGGATTGGGCGGTGAGGGGTACCACGCATACCAGGATTGGGGGTGAGGGGTACCACACATACCAGGATTGGGGGGTGAGGGGACCACGCATACCAGGATTGGGGGTGAGGGGTACCACACATACCAGGATTGGGGGTGAGGGGTACCACGCATACCAGGATTGGGGGTGAGGGGTACCACACATACCAGGATTGGGGGTGAGGGGTACCACGCATACCAGGATTGGGGGTGAGGGGACCATGCATATATCAGGATAGGGGGGTGAGGGGTACCACACATACCAGGATTAGGGGTGAGGGGACCACGCATACCAGGATTGGGGGTGAGGGGACCATGCATATATCAGGATAGGGGGGTGAGGGGTACCACACATACCAGGATTGGGGGTGAGGGGTACCACACATACCAGGATTGGGGGGTGAGGGGACCACGCATACCAGGATTGGGGGTGAGGGGTACCACACATACCAGGATTGGGGTGAGGGGTACCACGCATACCAGGATTGGGGGTGAGGGGTACCACGCATACCAGGATTGGGGGTGAGGGGTACCACGCATACCAGGATTGGGGGGTGAGGGGTACCACGCATACCAGGATTGGGGGTGAGGGGACCATGCATATATCAGGATAGGGGGGTGAGGGGTACCACACATACCAGGATTAGCGGTGAGGGGACCACGCGTACCAGGATTGGGGGTGAGGGGACCATGCATATATCAGGATAGGGGGGTGAGGGGTACCACACATACCAGGATTGGGGGTGAGGGGTACCACGCATACCAGGATTGGGGGTGAGGGGTACCACGCATACCAGGATTGGGGGGTGAGGGGTACCACACATACCAGGATTGGGCGGTGAGGGGTACCACGCATACCAGGATTGGGCGGTGAGGGGTACCACACATACCAGGATTGGGGGGTGAGGGGACCACGCATACCAGGATTGGGGGTGAGGGGTACCACACATACCAGGATTGGGGGTGAGGGGTACCACGCATACCAGGATTGGGGGTGAGGGGTACCACACATACCAGGATTGGGGGTGAGGGGTACCACACATACCAGGATTGAGCGGTGAGGGGTACCACACATACCAGGATTGGGGGTGAGGGGTACCACACATACCAGGATTGAGCGGTGAGGGGTACCACGCATACCAAGATTGGGGGTGAGGGGTACCACACATACCAGGATTGGGCGGTGAGGGGTACCACGCATACCAGGATTGGGGGTGAGGGGTACCACACATACCAGGATTGGGGGTGAGGGGACCATGCATATATCAGGATAGGGGGGTGAGGGGTACCACACATACCAGGATTAGGGGTGAGGGGACCACGCATACCAGGATTGAGCGGTGAGGGGTACCACACATACCAGGATTGGGGGTGAGGGGTACCACACATACCAGGATTGAGCGGTGAGGGGTACCACGCATACCAAGATTGGGGGTGAGGGGTACCACACATACCAGGATTGGGCGGTGAGGGGTACCACGCATACCAGGATTGGGGGTGAGGGGTACCACACATACCAGGATTGGGGGTGAGGGGACCATGCATATATCAGGATAGGGGGGTGAGGGGTACCACACATACCAGGATTAGGGGTGAGGGGACCACGCATACCAGGATTGGGGGTGAGGGGACCATGCATATATCAGGATAGGGGGGTGAGGGGTACCACACATACCAGGATTGGGGGTGAGGGGTACCACGCATACCAGGATTGGGGGTGAGGGGTACCACGCATACCAGGATTGGGGGGTGAGGGGTACCACACATACCAGGATTGGGCGGTGAGGGGTACCACGCATACCAAGATTGGGGGTGAGGAGTACCACACATACCAGGATTGGGCGGTGAGGGGTACCACGCATACCAGGATTGGGGGTGAGGGGTACCACACATACCAGGATTGGGGGGTGAGGGGACCACGCATACCAGGATTGGGGGTGAGGGGTACCACACATACCAGGATTGGGGGTGAGGGGTACCACGCATACCAGGATTGGGGGTGAGGGGACCATGCATATATCAGGATAGGGGGGTGAGGGGTACCACACATACCAGGATTAGGGGTGAGGGGACCACGCATACCAGGATTGGGGGTGAGGGGACCATGCATATATCAGGATAGGGGGGTGAGGGGTACCACACATACCAGCATTGGGGGTGAGGGGTACCACACATACCAGGATTGGGGGGTGAGGGGACCACGCATACCAGGATTGGGGGTGAGGGGTACCACACATACCAGGATTGGGGGTGAGGGGTACCACGCATACCAGGATTGGGGGTGAGGGGTACCACGCATACCAGGATTGGGGGTGAGGGGACCATGCATATATCAGGATAGGGGGGTGAGGGGTACCACACATACCAGGATTAGGGGTGAGGGGACCACGCATACCAGGATTGGGGGTGAGGGGACCATGCATATATCAGGATAGGGGGGTGAGGGGTACCACACATACCAGCATTGGGGGTGAGGGGTACCACGCATACCAGGATTGGGGGTGAGGGGTACCACGCATACCAGGATTGGGGGGTGAGAGGTACCACACATATTAGGATTGGGCGGTGAGGGGTACCACGCATACCAAGATTGGGGGTGAGGGGTACCACACATACCAGGATTGGGCGGTGAGGGGTACCACGCATATCAGGATTGGGGGTGAGGGGTACCACACATACCAGGATTGGGGGGTGAGGGGACCATACATATATCAGGATAGGGGGGTGAGGGGTACCACACATACCAGGATTAGGGGTGAGGGGACCACGCATACCAGGATTGGGGGTGAGGGGACCATGCATATATCAGGATAGGGGGGTGAGGGGTACCACACATACCAGGATTGGGGGTGAGGGGTACCACGCATACCAGGATTGGGGGTGAGGGGTACCACGCATACCAGGATTGGGGGGTGAGGGGTACCACACATACCAGGATTGGGTGGTGAGGGGTATCACGCATACCAAGATTGGGGGTGAGGGGTACCACACATACCAGGATTGGGCGGTGAGGGGTACCACGCATACCAGGATTGGGGGTGAGGGGTACCACACATACCAGGATTGGGGGGTGAGGGGACCACGCATACCAGGATTGGGGGTGAGGGGTACCACACATACCAGGATTGGGGGTGAGGGTTACCACGCATACCAGGATTGGGGGTGAGGGGTACCACGCATACCAGGATTGGGGGTGAGGGGTACCACGCATACCAGGATTGGGGGGTGAGGGGTACCACGCATACCAGGATTGGGGGTGAGGGGACCATGCATATATCAGCATAGGGGGGTGAGGGGTACCACACATACCAGGATTAGCGGTGAGGGGACCACGCATACCAGGATTGGGGGTGAGGGGACCATGCATGTATCAGGATAGGGGGGTGAGGGGTACCACACATACCAGGATTGGGGGTGAGGGGTACCACGCATACCAGGATTGGGGGTAAGGGGTACCACGCATACCAGGATTGGGGGGTGAGGGGTACCACACATACCAGGATTGGGCGGTGAGGGGTACCACGCATACCAGGATTGGGCGGTGAGGGGTACCACACATTCCAGGATTGGGGGGTGAGGGGACCACGCATACCAGGATTGGGGGTGAGGGGTACCACACATACCAGGATTGGGGGTGAGGGGTACCACGCATACCAGGATTGGGGGTGAGGGGTACCACGCATACCAGGATTGGGGGGTGAGGGGTACCACGCATACCAGGATTGGGGGTGAGGGGTGCCACGCATACCGGGATTGGGGGTGAGGGCTGCCAGGCATACCGGGATTGGGGATGAGGGGCGCTATGCATACCGGGATTGGGAATGAGGGATGGGGTGCCATACATACCAGGATGAGGGATATCATACACACCAGGATAAGGATGAGGGGTGCCACGCATACCGGGATTGGGGGTGAGGGGTGCCACGCATACCAGGATTGGGGGTGAGGGGTGCCACGCATACCAGGATTGGGGGTGAGGGGTACCACGCATACCAGGATTGGGGGGTGAGGGGTGCCACGCATACCAGGATTGGGGGTGAGGGGTGCCACGCATACCGGGATTGGAGGTGAGGGGTGCCATGCATACCGGGATTGGGGATGAGGGGTACCATGCATACCGGGATTGGGAATGAGGGATGGGGTACCATGCATACCAGGATGAGGGATACCATACACACCAGGATAAGGATGAGGGGTGCCACGCATACCGGGATTGGGGGTGAGGGGTGCCACGCATACCAGGATTGGGGGTGAGGGGTGCCACGCATACCAGGATTCGATGGTGGGGACAGAATGGGGGCAGCACAATTACAAGGAGGGGGGCAGCACATACCAAAATGGGAGACCATATACCACTAAAAATGCTCGCCACCCGGGCGTAGAACGGGTTCAATAGCTAGTATAATATAAGAGTAATTCACTGAAATTTAGGACGCTTGAAAAAAAAATACTCTTGACTTGCAAAAATAGAAATGTCTTAGATTCTTTTTTCACTGGCTGCCAGGTTTTAAGTTACATCAGCTGAAAATAGAATGAATGGGATCTATACTATTTGCTCAAAGTTCAAAGGCCGCAGCTGTCACACCTCATGCTGTAAAGCTACTTTAGTTATAAAGCAAACACTTCATGCACAAAAAAGTATTAGCAGCACAAAATAATTAATAAGTGCTACACATAATATAGTTCAACTAGTTATATTGTTATTATTTTAAAATGTTATACACATAAAAACATGCAATTTTTTACAACTTCCTGTGTGAATAAAGAAATAAATCCATTTTAGAGTTGTTTGATGAAATCCTGCTTTGGAATGAAAACTCTAAGGAAATATAAGAAATAAAATTAAATATCAAATTCATACAGAAACAGAATTGTTTAAATATCTTATACATATATTGGTCCTAATGCAATTCAAAATATTGCTACTTTAATTTATATATGAGGTTCTAATTTATTAATTAATTAATTTTGTTTATTATATTACCATAAATATATATAAATACAATTATACACAATCTCTTCTTAGAAAAGTGTATATATATATTGTAGATATATATATATATATATATATATATATATAAACTAACAGATTATATATATGAACTATTAGAAACTATGTAACTACAATTTTACTGTATAAGAGGATAAATAACTAATGATACATTGTATAACACTTTGACACAACATATAATTACAATTTTTTCTTAGCCACTCCCTAAACCAAATCTTCTGTCTCTGTCAAAAATCTCCAGAAAAGCTCTGTTTAGAAAAGACATCTTTCTCTCCTTCAGAAGCTCAGATAACTGCCTGTCCTTCTGTCCACATTCCATGACGTCACTCTCAGCCGGTCGTCTCACCTGACTCTGTCCATCAGTTTCGGCCATTTTCCTTTTTAGAGAGTCACAGTTCTGACTGAGTTTTAACTCTTTCTGTGAAGAAATTGACTTTTGAATCATCTGATATGGCTTATAACATATATGAAATCTTCTGCGTATTTGATAGAGTTCACTATGGGGAGGACTCAGTCTAGGAGAGTTTGACATTGGCTTTTGAGAAGATTTTACCTTTTCTGGTTTTATAAATTTAGGTTGATTTATTTTTTTTTCACGATTCTCATGTTTTCTAACAAAATCAAGCAACTGAGCACATTCAAATATAAGAATATGAATTTTTGTACAAAAGTTGTTATCATTTGCTGTAATTTTCCATTTTTGATGAGAGCTTTGTACAACCGTTCAAATATGGACATGAATCTATATGCACATTCTTTCCTACCAATCCTTAATTTTTGTAGATCATCTATGTCTGGGAAATCCTTTGTGGCACAATAAATCAAATATCTTAATCTGTCCGAATCATTTTCCCATCCATTAGGAGAGTCATTTTCACAGGACATTAAATGTAAACGTCTGGACAATGTCACAGGAATCCACATTTTAAATAATTGATTCCTCTCCTCATTGGATAAATCAAACTTATCAGAGAAGCTCTCAAATGTCTCTGAATTTCTACAGACATGGACATCATATTTTGGCATGATTTTGTATAATTTTAGCAAATTTTTCCTCACTTTAATTTGCAGTTGGGCCTCGGTAGCTCCTAAGTTTTCTGCTATTTTTAGTGGCTCTTGTACGTCCGTTCCTCCTACGTCACTCACGTCTCCTCCTACGTCACCTGATATGTCAGTTTCTCGTATGTCAATCATGTCTCCTCCCATGTCAGTTTTTTGTATGTCCGTCTCTTGGTCAGACCCAAGGTCACCTTCAGTTACACACACGTGTCTTACTTCTTGCTCAATTTCCACATTACAGTCAGAGTCAGTATCACCATTTGACACTATTTCTACACAATTGTCCTGCTTAGACTTCTCAAGCACCAGACGATGAAATACATGTATCAAATGTAGAATATTCCTCAATTTGTGTTTGTCTCTATTTATCAATTTAGAAGTTAACTGTAAATTCTGCAATTCACATTCTCTATATAAACTAAGCCACAAAACATCTAAGTCATTAACTCTGAAGTTAATATTACTTTGCTTAGCAAAAGAAGAAATTATATCCATATTTTGCTTACCTTCAGATTTCTTAGCGTCTGATGATCAGCACGTACTATCCTCAGTTCGTCTGATCCTTGTAGTACCTCTGGTTCCTGTCAGTCTGTCTGTAGTCCTCAATCTGTAGGTTCTTTCTGATTCTTGTGACAAAGTTAGTGGATTTCCTGACACGTGAACAACAGCTGTTCAGCTCATCTCATCTCTTCTCTCCCCCCTTTGTTCAAGAAGGAAATTCACTTAAAAACACGAAAAATCAGGACTGGCTAAGGCTCGCCAAATGTAAAATAAATACTTCTCTCTGTATATTTTTCTCTATTGAGGACTTCTCAAAGTATCAATATCAAGATATTCTTATATAAAAAATGTATCTATTTATTATCAGGTTATCCATTAAAAAGAATTATTGCAGAAGGTGCATACAATAATTAGTTACAAAGTGATTGTCCATTTGTCCATAATTAGCTTAATTGTTGAGATTCACCCATCTTTCCCTGGGATCCTGGATGGTAGATTGCGCCTGTCTGTGTCCAGCACGTGTGTCCAGATGACACCATGTGTCCGGGTAAAGAACGTGTTTCCTTGGGCCTACATCAGCACCTCGTTTACACACAGAACCTCATCCTGTGTCCTGTGGAATGGCAAGAGCCCCCCTGTCTCTAACATGGGCTTTTAAAGCACCTGTCATTCCGCATATGGTAGTGAACTAAAAATACACACACAAATAGCGCATGTCATCTAGAAACGATGGCTGATGCAATCTTATGTAATGTATAGTACAGAACTCAGAATTAAAAATAAAATGAATATCCATAATTAATATTTAACAGTCTACTTTACTCTATTCCCAGTACCTCACAGCCTCTATCACAGCTGAGCACACACCTGTATGGAACGGTGGCCACTGAATCAAGAAGGGGCTCAGTCTGGGGAGGGGGGGACACCAACATCACAGGAAGCACAAAGGGGAGGGAATGTTGGCAACCCATTTTTGAAAAAGAACTTCCTGAGGGACCCTTGATAGTGGTGGGTAAGGGTGACATAACGACAATGGAAATGGACGCTATTGTTAATGCTGCCAACCCTCGGTTAGAGCACAACGGAGGTGTAGCTGGAGCTATAGTGGAGCCAGGAGGGGCGACTATTCAAACTGACAGTCGAATCATTGTTGAGTCGCGTGGTCAGATAGCTGTTGGGGACATAGCGGTGACTAAATCTGGCAATCTTCCTTGTAGAATGATCATACACGCTGTAATCCCTATTTTAGACCCTATTCATCCAGATGTCAGTGCTCGACAACTACGCGCGGCAATAACTCGTATCTTAGAGTATGCGAATATTAGTGAGCAGATTGAGACCTTGACAATTCCTGCCATTGGTGTTGGCATCTTCGGCTTCCCTGTTCATGCGTGTGCAAGGGACTTTGTTGGAATGGTATTATAATGAACAAGTGTAGCCCCCCAAGCATTTGCTGCCTCTCCAAAATCAGGTTAATTAGTAATGAGGACAGGACTGTTAAAGCTTTTAAGACTGCCTGCGTCACCTGCACTCCACCCCATGATATAGGAGCTGCCCAAATAGAGCCCCTCATTCCAGGACTGTTACCTCCTCCTGCTCCACATACACAAGCGATTACACCTGTACTTCCGGTGCCATCTCTACTCCCGCCTCAGGTGCCACCACCAACCCTGCCAACGCCCACGTCTGAGGATCCCATCCTTTATGTCAAGTGTACACCCCAGCAAGCTGCTACTCTGCTGAACCAACTCCCAGATCCAGAAAAACAGCCGATGCCTTTCTATAGAAGCATGCTTCAAATCCAAAGGAATTACTCAGCCACATGGCAAGATCTCATTTCCCTGGCAAATCTTAAAGCAGGCGATGCATATTGGCCTGTTATGGACACCGCATTTAATGATGCCTCACTTGTCAGTGACACTACATGGGACTCTGGTGTTCAGTTCTGCCAACAACTTAAGCTCCGAGCTGTTAACGCGGCAACCGTACTAGAAAGTCCCATTGTGCCCAATCCACATACATTGTTGTCAGAAATACCATCAGATGCAAAACGTTTCACTGTCATCGATCTGGCCAATGCTTTCTTCAGCGTACCACTACATCCAGAAGATTGGTGCCTGTTTGCCTTCACTTACAGAGCATCACAATACACCTGGACGGTCTTACCACAAGGAGCACAGAACTCACCAAGTCATTTCTCTCAGGCTCTTGCCTCTTGTTTACAGCCGTGGAAAGAGACTAACCATCAAGTTGTCCTTCTTCAGTAAGTGGATGATCTCCTACTATGTTGTCCGAATCAGGCGACAGCTGAAGAGTCGAGTCTCAGTCTTCTCTTTCATCTTGCACAACAAAACTGCAAGGTGTCCCTCAACAAAATCCAGTGGTGTCAGCCCAAAGTTCTGTTTTTAGGCCACTGTCTCTCTCCAAACCTGAAACACCTAACAGGTGAAAGGAAACTTGCCATTGAGACTGTTCCTCTACCAAAAGGACCTCAGCAATTACAAGCTTTCTTAGGACTTATCACATATTGTCGGCAATGGATTCCAGATGCCTCAAAGCTGAGGCAACCGTTGTACGATGACCTCAAGACATCAGTGACGCGCCCCCTGGGCCGTGGGGTACCCGGTGCCGGGCCGGTCATTGTTAGGGGAGATGTCACAGTGGCGGTGACCCGGTCCGTGATCCAGGGCGGTTAATAAAAGGGGATTACTGATAGGGGATTTGTAGTGATTGTGTAAAGTTCGTGACGCCACCTGTGGATTGCGGCTAGGGGAGCCGCCACTGCGGAGCAGTCCTCTGGAGCTGATGTTGTTACTGCAGCAGGGATGGTGTGGCTCTCCACAGGTAGAGCTTAGCTCCAGGGCAGTGTAGATGGTGTAACATACCTGGCGGCGTCCTTGCATAGTGGTCCATCTCCCACTGTGCAAGAGCGCGCACTTGATCTCCAGTCCAGTCTGCTAGCCTGGCTTCCCTCCATGCTGTGTGCTTGCCTCTGTTTCTGCTGCTTAAGGGCGGTGCCCGATCACTTCCTGTTTCTTGTAGCTGCTGCAGGCACACCCCTTGTGCGTCCTCAGCCTATTGCTGTCTGTCATCTGGTATTTAACCCAGCTCCTCCCAAGAAACCCTGCCTGAGCATTGTGTTCTGTCAGTTGGCTTCTGGTCACTGATATTCCAGGTCCCGTTTATGTTTCCTGCCTTCGGTATCAGTTCCCGTGTCTGAACTGTTTCCTGTCTGTATTATCTTCTAGCCTGTTGTCTTCTGCCTATCCTGGAGGCTGTATTTCCAGGCCTGTGTGAACAAGCTCCTAGCCTGTTCATTCCGCCTTCTAAGGGCCGCATACCTAGACCCGCTCCTGTATCTTGCTGCTGTGTCTGTTCTTGTCTGAATACTCTCCTAGCCTGTTTCCTGTTTTTCTCTATGTCCGTACCTTCCCTTTTTCTGCAGAGTTTGAACTCGTATCTAACTCCTGCTCGTTGTCACTGTACTTCCGTTTGTGAGTTTGTGGTCCACTCGCTACTTCACTGCAAGTACCCTGTGGGTATCTGGTTCTGCCTTCCCCTTCCTGTCTGTTCCGTGTGTACAGAGCCCTGTCCCTCCTGCTCAGCCCTGTCCACCGCGTCTGCGGTTTCGCTTTGCTCAGCCCTGTCCACCGCGTCTGCGGTTTCGCTTTGCTCAGCCCTGTCCACCGCGTCTGCGGTTTCGCTTGCTCAGCCCTGTCCACCGCGTCTGCGGTTTCGCTTTGCTCAGCCCTGCCCACCGCGTCTGCGGTTTCGCTTTGCTCAGCCCTGCCCACCGCGTCTGCGGTTTCGCTTTGCTCAGCCCTGTCCACCGCGTCTGCGGTTTCGCTTTGCTCAGCCCTGTCCACCGCATCTGCGGTTTCGCTTTGCTCAGCCCTGTCCACCGCGTCTGCGGTTTCGCTTTGCTCAGCCCTGTCCACCGCGTCTGCGGTTTTGCTTTGCTCAGCCCTGTCTACCGCGTCTGCGGTTTTGCTCTGCTCAGCCTTGTCTACCGCGTCTGCGGTTCTGCTCTGCTCAGCCTTGTCTACCGCGTCTGCGGTTCTGCTCTGCTCAGCCTTGTCTACCGCGTCTGCGGTTCTGCTCTGCTTAGCCTTGTCTACCGCGTCTGCGGTTTTGCTCTGCTCAGCCTTGTCTACCACATCTGCGGTTCTGCTCTGCTCAGCCTTGTCTACCGCACCTGCGGTTTCGCTTTACTCTGTTTGTTTACCGCATCTGCGGCTCTGAATTTGTCTCCCAGTCTGTACTGGACCCTACCTAGCCTGCGCTCTAGTCTGCCTGTTCCTGTATTCCCCGGTGTGGGTCAACAGACGTGTCCAGAGTCTGACCTGGAGTAGACCCTGGTTCCTCTGCTCGGTTCCTCCCTGGTGCACTGGCGTCGTATGCCGTCGTGCGACCTTGGTCGGATCGGGCAGATACTTAGTTACGCCCCTCCAGGCACTCTCCGGTTCATGGCACAGTGGAACCACTAAACACGCACACGCCAGTCAGTCCGGGCGTGTGCATTACAGATGGTATGGGTTATGCTGAGCATTGTAGTGCAGGGGTTGATGGCGCAGCAATAATCACAGAGACAATGAAGTGCAGTCCCAGGGTCTTTACTCACGGTTATTGCAGTCCTAGTTACAGGCGCCAAAGTAACTTCCCTCGTCGTGCTGCGCTTACTCAGGGAGGGGTTCAGTCCACCCTCAGATACCTCCGGAGTACTTAGCAGGACCCCCTTCTGTGTCCTCTCTCTGGCCGTCTCCCTGCACCTCATACCAAGTGTCCCAATCCGGTACCTGCGGGCCTTGTCGGGCAACATCTGTTCAGTCCCCTGGGTCCTATATTGCTATCTTCTTGGTGAGACTGATATGGACTGTTGGCTGCAGGATTTGAAATACTTCAGCCTCCGGTTTCTAGTTGAGTCATAAAGTTCTCTGCTAGTTTAGGGACCGGTCCCCTTTGTGTGGCCTGACCCCTCCACCTCCCGGTAGATTCTGGCGTACGGGTGGCTTCCAGCACTGCCCGTACGCATTGGGTCCCTTTTTCTGTTCCTGGAGCCCTTCCTGCTCCCTCTCCTCTTTCTTCAGTCTTGGGCCTCTCCTCAGGCCCCCTGCCTGAGCAGAGCTCCTGCAGAGCCCTGCTCCACTCCTCTCACTGTAGGCTGTTCTCTCTCTTTCTCCTCAGACTGAACTGAACTGAACTGGCTTTCTAAGATGGCTTCCCTTTTTATACCTCCCTCTCATGTGCTCCCCTAAGCTACTTCCTCCATCCACACCCACTACATAGTTCCTGCCCCCAGCTAGGGACCCGGGACTGTGCTCTCCCTTAGGAGCAATCTCGCCCTACCCCCACTGCCGGTATGTGTTGGAAGCAGGTGTTAGGGTCCTGAGCCGTACTCCTTCCTTACCTGAGAGTGAGATACCACACCTCTGGGTGAGATGCAGTACCTCTGTGGTGACCGAACCCTCAGGGGCGCCACATCAGCTTTTCCACTACGTCCCAAATTCGTGGAAGCCTTCTACGCTCTTAAACAGTCTATACAGTCTGCACCAGCTCTTGGAATCCCAAATTATCAACTACCTTTTTACTTGTTTGTCAGTGAAGTAGCAGGACATGCTTCCGGAGTCCTAACAGAAACACGGGGGAAGAACAAGACCCATCGGCTATTACTCTGCCCGCCTGGACTCGGTGTCTCAAGCTTCCCCAACTTGCCTCAGAGCCATTCATGCTGCACATGTGCTTCTGGACAAAACTTCTGATATCATCTCAGGACATTCGGTTCTCTTAATGGCTCCACACGACATAAAAGCTATTCTTGACCAAACTCAACCTAAACATTTGTCTCTGCAGCGTCATATGAGACTCCAGTGCTCCCTCTTGATTCCGGATAATGTCACTCTTGTCCGCTGCACCATCCTCAACCCGTCCACGCTACTTCCTCTTTCCAGGGGGGATGTGGATGATGATACTGATGCTCTAGGTCAGGGGTCTCAAACTCAGCTGGGTATATGGGCCGCACACAGAAAAACATTTAATTTGGGGGGCCGCATTATTTGCAGGACAAAGTGACATTTTTTTTATCTATACACCTTTTGAACAGGTCCCCATATTGTAGACACGTCCCCCATCCAGGTCCCCATATTGCAGACACGTCCCCCATCCAGGTCCCCATATTGCAGACACGTCCCCCATCCAGGTCCCCATCCAGGTCCACCCTCCCCCCATACTGCACACAGGTCACCCCCCCCATATACTGCGCACAGGTCACACCCCCAATATACTGCGCACAGGTCACACCCCCAATATACTGCGCACAGGTCACCCCCCCATATACTGTGCACAGGTCACCCCACCATATACTGTGCACAGGTCACCCCCCCCATATACTGTGCACAGGTCACCCCACCATATACTGTGCAC
This sequence comes from Phyllobates terribilis, assembly GCF_046119375.1. Lineage (NCBI taxonomy): Eukaryota > Metazoa > Chordata > Amphibia > Anura > Dendrobatidae > Phyllobates > Phyllobates terribilis. The sequence goes on along the minus strand of NW_027362761.1, from coordinate 1,231,227,270 downwards.
AGGTCACCCCACCATATACTGTGCACAGGTCACCCCCCCCCATATACTGTGCACAGGTCACCCCCCCATATACTGTGCACAGGTTCCCTCCCCAGGTATTTCACATAGACATGACAGAAAAAAAAAAAAGATTCTTCTCACCTGTCCTCCGTTCCCTCGGCGTCCTTTCTGCACCTGTGGCCCGCAGGCACATAGACCCCATATCGATCGCGGCTCTCTCCAGCAGCCGCCGCCATCAGCGCTGTAGTGCAGTGTATTGCTGCGCAGAGACCGGCTCTCTACACAGCAATACCAATGTCAGCCGCCGGCCTATCAGAGGCCAGCAGCTGACAACTGCGCATGGCAGTGACGTCATACGCCGCTGCGCTGGGACGCAGATGTCAGCTGCTGGTCTCTGATAGGCCGGCGGCTGACACTGGTATTGCTGTGCAGAGAGCCGGTCTCTGCGCAGCAATACACTGCACTACAGCGCTGATGGCGGCTGCTGGTGTTAGAACTCTCCTGTTAGGTTTTTTCTATTTTGCAGGTCACATGACCTTTTTTGCCTATTTAATCCTGCTCCGCCCTTCTGGCCATGCTGGACTTCATTGTAATTTCTACTCTTAAGCTAGCTAGGTGCTTTGTTACCTTTCTCAGTCAGTTTAGCTAGGTCTTTTGACCTTTATGTTCTATGTTGTTTGTTTGTCTTTTTACTGCTACAATTTCTGCTAGGATGTGTCCAACTTTCTCCCAGTCCCTAGTTCTTGTAGGGATCCCTTCCTTACATCTATAGGTCTTCGTTCAGACTAGCTGAGGACTTTAGCGGGTCTGATCGCAGGATCAGGTTCCCCGTTACATCGTAGGGATCTAGCTTAGTTCTATTGTAGGGACAGATCTCCTGTCTTTCCTTAGTGCTTGTAGCCTATCATAACAGTAGGTCCAGCCCAAAAATATCTCTAAGGAAAGACCTCCAGTTTCCATAATGGTGTCGGTTCAGGATTTGGCTCAACGCCTGCAGGGACTCTCTCTGGAGGTGGCCGAGCTCCAGCAACACGTGAGTAGCTGTTCTGGAGCGCATTTTGTGGAGCCAAAGGTACGATTGCCTGATTTATTTTTTGGTGAACAACAAGATTTTTTTTCCTTTTAAAAATGCTTGTTTATTGTATTTTCGTTTGAGACCCAGATCCTCTGGTGATGAATCACAGCGCATAGGGTTCATAATGTCACTTTTGCGCAAAGAACCTCAGGGATGGGTTTTTTCTCTCCAACCTAGTGATCCGTGCTTTAGATCAGTGGATAGTTTTTTTTCTGCTTTGGGGTTGTTGTATGATGATCCTGATCATGTCTCATCAGCTGAGACGGAATTGAGACTTTTGAGGCAGGGATCAGGTAATGTGGAAAATTATTGTACTCACTTCCGTCGGTGGTCTGCTCAGGTGGGGTGGAACGATTCAGCTCTGAAAAGTTTGTTTCTTGCTGGGCTAGGTGAAAGGGTTAAGGATCTGCTTATTGCTTATCCCACACCTGGAAACTTGCAGGAGGCAATGCAATTCGCTATACGGGTGGACAGGAGACTGCGTGCAAGGGTTAATGAGAGTAAATCTTTTGCCATGTCAGCTCCTAGTCTTGAGAGGGTCTGTACTGACATTGGAGAGCCGATGGAGATTGGGGCGATGTCACCCCGCTCTCAGGAAAAAGACTGCAGGTTTTCTGAAGGTTTGTGCTTTTATTGCGGAAAATCTGACCATTTCATTAAGAACTGTGTGCTTCGTATGAACAAAGAAAAAAAAAGGTCAGTTACGCCCGTATAGCCTGTTTAAACACTAAGGGAGTATTTCTTTCTGCTACTACTGCAGCTCAGGAAGAATTAATTGAATTTCGGATATTTGTGGATTGTGGTTCTACTCTGAATGTGATTGATGGGGGATTCTTGGAAAAACTTAAATTAAAACCCAAACCTTTGTCATCCCCTATTGCCGTGGTTTCTGTCGATGGCTCTCCCTTGAAGAGTGTTACTCACAAGGTTTATGAATTTCCCCTCACTATTAATGGTATTCACCAAGAAAATTTGGATTTGGTAGTATTAAATAATTTGCCTTCTCCAGTAGTTTTGGGGTTACCCTGGTTAAAATTGCACAATCCTGTACTGGATTGGTCTACTAATGAAATTAAGTCCTGGAGCCCTAAGTGTTATGACAAGTGTTGTAACGGGCGCATTGCTGCGGTGAATAAAGGGGAATTGCCTGTACCTATTCAGGATTTTTGGAGAGTTTTTTCTGAGGAGGAGTCGCAAATTTTGCCTCCCCATAGAGACTATGATTGCTCTATTGAATTTGTCCCTGGAGTGACTCTTCCTAAAAGTCGTTTATTTAATCTTACTATTCCTGAGAGAAAGGCTTTGGAGGAATACATACAGACAAGTTTGGCCGCCGGTCACATTAGGCCCTCTAAGTCTCCTGTGGCTGTTGGATTTTTGTTTGTTAAAAAAAGGACGGCGGTTTACGTCCTTGTCTGGACTTTCGCAAAATTAATAAAATTACTGTACGCAATCCTTACCCACTGCCATTGATTCCTGATTTGTTTAACCAGTTAGTGGGGGCCAAGTGGTTCTCTAAAATTGATCTCCGGGGGGCATACAATTTGTTGCGCATGAAGGAGGGTGATGAATGGAAGACTGCTTTTAACACTCCTGTGGGTCATTTTGAGAATCTGGTTATGCCTTTTGGTCTTACCAATGCTCCTGCATTTTTTCAGAATCTTATTAATGACATCCTTAGACCTTTGATCGGCAAAAATGTGGTTGTGTATTTGGATGACATTTTGATTTATTCGCCTGATCTGGAGTCTCATTGGCGGAGCGTACGTGAGGTATTACAGTTATTAATGGACAATTCGCTTTTTGCTAAGCTGGAGAAATGTGAGTTCGCTGTACAGAGAATTAGTTTTTTGGGCTACATTATCTCCAGCGAGGGCTTTGAGATGGACCCGGTGAAAGTTCAAGCTGTGCAGGAATGGCCTAGGCCTATTGGTTTGAAATCGCTCGATACAGAGGTTTTTGGGTTTCGCCAATTATTACAGAAAATTCATTAAAAATGTTACTATTATTGTTAAACCACTGACCGATCTCACCAGGAAAGGTGCTGATGCGGTTCAGTGGTCTTCTGAGGCCATTGAAGCTTTTGTGTATCTCAAGGAGAGGTTCACCTCTGCTCCCATCCTTATGCAGCCTGATGTGACTAAGCCGTTTTTGGTTGAGGTTGATGCTTCTTCGGTGGGGGTTGGTGCGGTGTTGTCTCAGGAAAGCAAGGATGGAGTACATCCCTGTGCCTTTTTTTCAAAAAATTTTTCTGAGACTGAACTTAATTACGATATTGGTAATCGGGAATTGCTGGCGATTAAACTCGCATTTGAACACTGGCGTCATCTCTTGGAAGGTGCTGAATTTCCCATTCAGGTTTTCACTGATCATAAAAATCTGATCTATCTTGATGCTGCCAAGCGCTTGAATGCCCGTCAGGCTAGGTGGGCACTTTTTTTTTCGCGGTTTAATTTTTCCGTTACTTACATCCCGGGTACCAAGAATGTTAAGGCGGATGCCTTGTCTCGCAGTTTTTCTCCCATGGTCGGTGTTGAGGAGGAGGAGAGCATTTTACAACAAGGTGTTGTGATTGCTGCTTTGGACTCCGTTTTGGAGGATGAGATTCTTAAAGCTCAGGAGAATGCTCCATCTAACACTCCTCATGGGAGGTTGTTTGTGCCTAGGACCTTTAGGAGAGATTTGTTTGTTGAGTGTCATGAGTCTCGGTTGGCAGGTCATCCAGGAATTTCTGAGACCAAGAGACTTGTGGGTCGCAGTTTTTGGTGGCCTAGATGGCAGAAGGAAGTCATTAAGTGGGTGCGCCAATGTACTGTGTGTGCTAGATCTAAGTCTTCTCATACTCCTGCTGTGGGGTTGCTTTGCCCTCTGGAGGTTCCTAGTGCACCTTGGACACATCTGGCTATGGACTTTATTACTGACCTTCCCTCCTCTGAGGGTTTCACGGTCATCTGGGTGGTCGTGGACCGTTTTAGCAAGATGTGTCACTTGGTTCCCTTCATCAAACTGCCCTGCGCTAAGACACTCGCTAAGGCCTTTGTCAAGGAAATTGTCAGACCCCATGGTGTTCCTACTGACATTGTTTCTGATAGGGGACCTCAGTTCGTGGCTCGTTTTTGGCGTGCCTTTTGTGACAGGTTGGGAGTTCATTTGTCGTTTTCATCTGGATATCATCCTGAGTCTAATGGCCAGACAGAAAGGAAGAATCAGGATGTTGAGCAGTTCTTGCGTTGTTTTGTGGCAGACAATCAAGAGGGGTGGTCTGAGTTTCTGCCGCTTGCTGAATTTGATCTTAACAACCATACATCCTCTTCTGCTGGGTGTTCGCCTTTTTTTTGTTGTTCTGGGAGACATCCATCTTTTGGGTCATTCTCCAAATTGGTATCGGCTGAGCCTGAGGAGGAGAGTTTTTCCGGTGATTTGGAGAGAGTTTGGACGGATGTGCGAGGTAATCTTCAGGAGGCTAACAAAAAATCTAAGAGGTACTTTGACAGGAAACGTCAAAAGGTTTTGTTTACGGTTGGTGACATGGTTTGGTTGTCCTCTAAGAATCTGTGGTTGAGGGTTTCTTCTAAAAAATTGGGTCCCAAGTTTGTAGGGCCCTTTAAGGTGCTTCAGGTAGCTAACTAATCTGCTGTTAGGTTGGAGGTTCCAACCTCCTGGAAGATTAATCCGGTGTTTCATGTTTCTCTATTGAAAAAAGCTTATGTATCAGATAGAGACGCCACTGCCACTGTTCCTCCGGTGGTGGAGGACGGGGAATATGAAATTTCCCGCATCCTTAATTCTAGACGGTATAGGGGGAGTTTGCAGTATTTCGTAGCTTGGAAGGGTTTCGGTCCTGAGGATAACTCATGGGTGAGGGCGGATGATGTTTCTGCTTCCAGACTTGTCAGAGCGTTTCACAAGAGGTTTCCTGATAAGCCTGGGCCTAGGGGATCAGGAGGATCCTCATAGAAGAGGGGGTACTGTTAGAACTCTCCTGTTAGGTTTTTTCTATTTTGCTGGTCACATGACCTTTTTTGCCTATTTAATCCTGCTCCGCCCTTCTGGCCATGCTGGACTTCATTGTAATTTCTACTCTTAAACTAGTCAGGTGCTTTGTAACCTTTCTCAATCAGTTTAGCTAGGTCTTTTGACCTCTATGTTCTATGTTGTTTGTTTGTCTTTTTACTGCTACAATTTCTGCTAGGAGGTGTCCATCTTTCTCCCAGTCCCTAGTTCTTGTAAGGATCCCTTCCTCACATCTATAGGTCTTCGTTCAGACTAGCTGAGGACTTTAGCGGGTCTGATCGCAGGATCAGGTTCCCCGTTACATCGTAGGGATCTAGCTTAGTTCTATTGTAGGGACAGATCTCCTGTCTTTCCTTAGTGCTTGTAGCCTATCATAACAGTTGGAGAGAGTCGCGATCGTTATGGGGTCTATGCGCCTGCGGGCCACGTGTTTGAGACCCCTGCTCTAGGTGAAGATGCCTTTACACACTCAGAGGATCATGATTGTCTCGAACAGATGCAGGAAGAAGCTGCCTCCAAGAGAAATGTGTCTGAAGACCCACTCCCGCATGCTGACCTGACGTTCTTCACCGATGGTTCTAGATTTGCAGATGAAACAAGAAGATTCCATACGGGATATGCCGTGGTTACACATGACCAGGATTCATTTAGAAAAGAGAAAGCAGCGGTGTACGTGTTTCAAGACACTGAAGAAGGGCCTCAAAGCCCTCTTATGAAGTTTATCCATTTACATCAAGACAAGACACCGGATGATGAAAAGAAGTCGTGGCAGGAAGCAGGAGCTAAAAAGGATGAAGGTGGAGTCTGGAGGAAGAACAAAAAGATCTGTCTACCTCGTAATCTGTACCCCTCGGTGACAGAATGGGCACACGGTATCACCCATAGAGGCAAGAATCAGATGAATGACTTGATTTGGAAGACTTATATGGCACATGGGATTTCTACTGTCACCCAAAAATATTGCAAGTCCTGCTTTGTGTGTGCAACATGCAATCCAGCACCGCCTCAGAAAGGCCTGAAGCCTATTCAGTAACCAACATGACTGCCAGAGTGACTGTTAAGAGACTGATGACTGAGGTAGTGTGCAGATATGGAATCCCAGAGGTGATTGAGAGTGACTAAGGACCCGCATTCATTGCAGCACTGACTAAGGAACTATGGACATTAGTAGGGGCCGATTTAGGTTTACATACTCCATATCACCCCCAGAGCAGTGGTAAAGTAGAAAGGCTAAATGGCACCTTGAAAAACAAAATACTGAAAGCCAGTCAGGAGGTCAAACTTCCTTGGACAGACATTTTGCCCATTGCCTTATATTCAGTCAGAAACACTCCGAGGGGTCCCGCTAAACTCACACCATATGAGATTCTTTTTGGGGGGCCTCCAAGGGTGGGTCAATATTTTCCACAACAGCTAGCCTTAGGAAGTGATACTCTTGTAAATTATGTCATTGCCCTTACTAAAGAATTGTCAGTAACATATGCACGAGTTTTATCATCCATTCCAGATCCAGATTTCAGTGAAGGTACTTACACTTTCCAACCTGGTGACTACGTGCTGGTAAAGAAGTTCACCAGAAAGACATCCCTGGAGTTGAGATTTGAGGGTCCCTACCAAGTGCTCCTGACCACTCCTACTTCAGTCAAACTTGAAGGAAGACCGACGTGGATACACGCCTCCCACTGCAAGAAGTTCTTGCCTCCATCAGAACCTTCTACGTAATGTTACATATCCTCTACTTTGTGTGTTGTGCCATTCTATACTCATTTGTAGGAGCACAATAGGTCGCAATCACCCAGCAAGAGGGGTGACACTTAACACTGATGGGTGAGGGAACCACAGTAGGGACAGAAGGTTAATAAAGTATTTAGTGGGGACTGTTGAGGAGAGCCATAGGATCAAATACTTAATAAACCTCAAGACATAGGAGATTGAGAGAAAAGACCCATAAAGTGTATTATTTCACCTTACATAAGCTTATTTAGATCAAAAGATGGCTGCCATTTCCTGTTTCATCACACCATGCTCTGTTATGCAAGATGGCAACTGGACCTATGACTACATCCTGTTGTACATGTGGCAAAGGTGGAGACTTTATTTATGACTACATCCTGTCATACAAGGAAGTTCCAAGAGGAAGCTGCATTCTATAGAAGGACTAAGCAACCACAGAGCGACACATCGCTTGGAGAAACCCACCCTGATGACTTCATGGATCACGCCCCCTGATGACCTCATGGATCATTGCCCCTGATGACCTCATGGATCACGCCCCCTGATGACCTCATGGACCACGCCCCCTGATGACCTCATGGACCATCGCCCCCCTGATGACCTCATGGATCTGCCCATTGACTAACCAATGAATACATCTGGTTACTTACATTCTAGGGCTAACCGAGCCCCTATTTACAGTTTATATAAGTCTATGTTCGGGTTGAATAAAGACACTTGGAGCTGTGCTACAGCTGATCAAGGAGAGCTTACATCCCACTGTGTGTGTGTCTGATGTTATTCTTTCTTGCATGCACTTGATCATATCCATTAGGCCAGGAGCAGGCAACTAGTGAACATACCAAAATGTTTGCCCTAACACCTACCTCTAACATTCTGTATGTTATACAGTATGTTCATGTATACCCCCCAGGGGTAAATGTTTTTCAGCCCATGCACTTAGTGCATGGGCATTACCAGTATAGGAGACCCACTCCTTAACAATGGGAAAAAAATTTTTTACTGAGGCCCTCCTCTATGTCTTTTCAAAGGGGTATTGGAGTGAGTCCAATTTTTGGCAGCCCTTGCAGTCACTGCATGGGCATTATCTTTATAATAGACCCACTCCTTTAATAATGGGAACAATTTTTTAATGAGGCCCTACTCTACGTTTCTTCAAAAAGGGTACTGGAGTGCGTCCTAATGTTTGCCAGCCCTTGCAGTCACTGTATACTGTAATGCAGCAACTTGCTGGCATTACGGTAATGGTCCAGGATGTGTTTTTCCTGACCATGTACCTTCCCCCTCAGGTGACTGGTCACATGACTGTGACATAGCACAGGTGCTGCGCGCACAGAATGTCTGTCTGATCACATGACTGTGACATCAGAAAGGTCCTGTCAGTATGTGTGTGTGTGTGTGCACGGGATGGATATATAAACCCTGCTTGATGGGAGACAGGTGTGTTCTGTGAGAGAGGCATGAGGCCTGTTCCCCATGCAAAAGGTAAAAGCGGTACGTTATATGGACATTGTGATATATGGACATTGTTATAGTTTGCTGAAGCCAAGTGTTATAGTTTACCTGGAGCCAAGTGGGCATAGCTGCCACTGGAAAGGCTCGTGGACATTATGTGTGTGAACTGCGGTTTATGACAATAATAAACGGCTGAATTGTGAAATACCGGAAGGACGTTGCACGTGTGCTTAATTTACCCGGTGCAGCGAGTATCCCCCAGTATGATGACTAGCGCTGCCTTACATATGGTTCGAGAATGCGGGCAACTGCAGCCCGGTTGCTAGCGGCAACTGCAGCCCGGTTGCTAGCGGCAACTGCAGTCCGGTTGCTAGGGGCAACTGCAGTCCGGTTGCTAGGGGCAACTGCAGTCCGGTTGCTAGGGGCAACTGCAGTCTGGTTGCTTGAGGCAACTGCAGCCCGGTTGCTAGGGGCAACAGCACAGGACGACGAGTGTGGATAAAGCATCTTGCTGCAACTCGGCGGGGTTGCGAAGATTGTCGTCGCACTCAAACCTGGTTTGTTGTGGCTCGGCGGGGCTCACGAAGGTTAAAGCATCTGGCTGCAACTCGGCGGGGTTGCGAAGGTTGTCGTCGCACTCAAATCCGGTTTTGCTGTGGCTTGGCGGGGCCACGAAATTTTTCCGGGGAGAGCGGTGTGTGAATAGTGTCCTGAGGAAATGCAGGAGCAGATAAAAATGGCTGTGAAAGGAGCAGCAACTGAGTCTGAAGCTATTGCGCGATTAGAGTGATTAAAGTGCCTGTTAAAACCGGAGCAGGTATTTGAGAAACGTCTACTGGACATGAAACTGGACATGGTGCAGGAACCACAGGAGCTGTGGGCACCATATGGAATGGCGGCAGTGGACCATTCTATGAATTCTCCGGGGGCGCCAGTGTTGTCCCAGAGTGCCCGGGGAGGTGGTAAGAGCTGTTGTGAACTGAGTCCTAAGACTATTGTTGATTTTTCTTGTAAAAGTTCCCCTGCCGGTGTGGTTGTTTAAAAGGGGGCGGAGTCTAAAAAGGGCGGTTGTTCAAAACAGTGTGGAGGATAGAAAATCAAAAAAAATTACTGGTGGTGGGTTGGTACCTCCTAAAAATGACAATGTGACCGTTGATAACGGGGTAGCTCCAGTAGAAGGGGGTGACGTCAAAGTGGGAGGTGACCTGTTAGTCCACAACACCATGGGGAGTGACACAGACCCCGTAGCTGACGGTGACACTACGAAAGTAGAAGGAGAGGTCAGTCAGGAGGGGCTAGATGAGGTGAGAAAGTCCCCATCTCGCAGACGGCGCAAGGGCCACAAAAAGGTTGCTCCTGTAGACTTGGTTGAAAGTGAAAATAAGGAAAATGTAGTACTGTGTGCCTTTGTTTCAAGGGTGGATCCTCCTTCCAAGGCAGAGGAGGAGGTGACGTTGCCAGTAGCAACCTCCGGTACGGTACCGAGTCAGAAGGATCTGACAGCCCTGAAAGAGGAGGCGGACAGTCATGACCAAGAGCTGGAGCCTATCGGCCAGCAGGTTCAGAGTGACGTGCAGCAACTATGTGGAAACCTGGAGATCGTGTCCTCAGACCAGCTGAACCTGGAGTCTAAACAGCAGAAAATAAACCAGGTTGTGAGGAACTTGCAGCGTGAACTGGAGGAAAACAGCAAGGAAGTCAACAATTGGAAGGAAAAGTTCCAGAGAAATAAAGAGGAGGTTTTTCAGTTGGGGCTTGACAAAGCGGAGTTTGAAGATGAGCTGTGCAAGTTGAAAGATAGGTTCTCCCTGGTACACGTAGAGCTGATACAAGTGAAGCAAAAGCTGGATGAGGGACTACACCAGAGGGATAGAGAGCTGTCTGCCTTAAAAGAGGCGCTGCAGGTTGAAGTTTCCGGACGTGACCAAAACCTAAAACGACTGCGCGAACAGTTCAACCGGGAGCTATGTGACTCCAAGAAGGAATATGGTGAAAAGCTCAATAGGGAACTGCAACAAATCAAGAGAGACTATGAGGATCTCCTTAGGGTTAAAGGAAAACTAGAGGATGATAAGGTGGATGCAGAGCACATACGCCAAGTGGTTGAGACCACTCTGCAGGACACCCGTAATGAAAATGGTGATCTCCGCAGAAAGACCTTAGGTCTGGAAGCTCAGGTGAAGGAGCTGCAGACGTTCTGTGATAATCTCCAGAGGGCAGAGACGTGCCTTAAGGAAAGGCTCAGCAAGATGGAGGCTGAGCAGAAACAGATGGAGGAGTCTATCGGAGAAGCCACAGACCAGGGCCAGGAGTTGGTCACTGGAGATGGGAGGTGTGAAGCCGATACTTCCTCGAGTGATGTGAGCTCGGATGATTCGGTGGATGTAGGAGCCGAGATCAAGGTGCTCAAGGAGTTGCTACAAGCCCAGTGGACGCAAGAGAAGCTTGAGAGACTGGCTGTTGAGAGCCGAGTGGGCGCATTGGAGATAGAGAGGTCTGAAAGAACTCTACTGTTAAAAGAGCAGTTGAAGCAGGAAGAGCTTCAGAGACGGGCCGCTGAGAGGCGAGTGGCGGAACTAGAGGAAGGAGTTTCCGGGCTCAAAAGTCGCCTGACAAAGTATCACTCAGTGAACGAGGCCTCCTTGGAGAAGGAAAAGGGCAAACACGTGGCGCCCTCTCCCTTATACCATGAAAAGGTGGACCTGAGGAGAGCTAAGAGTATGGTAACGGAAGATAAATATGAAGTGGAAGTGGTCAAGACGAAAATTTGTGAAGTTGTAGCTGTGAGTCAGCTCAGGGAAAGCATACAGGGTGAAGAAGCTGGAGGTCAGTTGTCCCTGAAACCTGAGCTGGGTGATCGCCTGGAAACCACTGGTGAGACCGAAACGTCTCGGTACAAGTGCCTCGTAGATGTACCCGAGGATTTGAGGGAAGAATGCACCAGTGAGTCCGTGCATGAGGAGTTTAAGAAGGCCGTGGGAGCCTGTAAGGTGTACTTGACCTCAGAAGCTAAACAGCTTGTGGTCCTGTCCACAACCGAAGTCACAGTGAAGAGGGTGGCTATCCTAAGTGACATGCACTGGCGATGTATTCGCACAAAGCGGTTTCTCCGGTTGAAGACGGAACAAGCCGTTAGACAACTGGAGTTGATGAGGAAAGCTCACAGTATGCGTGAAGAGGTCATCCGGGTGCCTCATGTTCTGGTGAGGAAGCTCATTGGGAGAAATGGTCGAGCCATGCCGATGATGGTCAAGAAGTCTGGTGTGGTGAAAGTAAGCAGTCCACGTGATCGTCAGGACTGGATACCAGACGAAGACGGCATGGTATCATTCTCCGCTGTAGGAACAGAAGAAAGCCTGGGATATATGCGCATGCTGTTGGAGTACCAAGTGACCTACCTGCGAGAGGTAGAACAGTTGAATCTCGCTAGACTGCGAGTGGATAGACAGCATCATCTGAGTAGCAGAAGATGGCAGCCGTCTAGAAATTATGAGACCAGACAGAGAAAGGGCCCCCTAAATAACAGAACAGCTATAGCTGGAGTTAGGGACCTTTCAAGATGTCCTGAGATTAGTGGGCGTGGGTTTAGAGGTAGTGAGACCTCCAATAACTCAGGTTTGAGCAGCCCATACAAACGACCCAATAGAGGACGGGACAGTACGGAGTCGAACCGGACCTTAGATACCAGGGCATGTGAGTCACACCGCTGTATGACTAACCGCTGGGAGCGGGGGAGACCTGACAAGGTTACGACTGACTGCTGGGAGCAGGGGAGACCTGACAAGGTTACGACTGACCGCTGGGAGCGGGGGAGACCTGACAAGGTTACGACTGACCGCTGGGAGCGGGGGAGCTCTGACACGGTTACGACACGGAAAGTTGACCTGACGAAGTCAGTGACAGTGACAAATGGTAGGCCCCTAAGGAATGGGCTAATGTCGTTAACTAATGTTCCAGGGGCTGAGTAGCACAATTGTAAAGTACATGGTCTCTATGTGAACTGGGGGTTATAATGTCATTGTGTATATTATGTATTCAACCCCACAAGTTTGAACAGAGGGGGGGGGATATGTAATGCAGTGACTTGCTGGCATTACGGTAATGGTCCAGGATGTGTTTTACCTGACCATGTACCTTCCCCCTCAGGTGACTGGTCACATGACTGTGACATAGCACAGGTGCTGCGCGCACAGAATGTCTGATCACATGACTGTGACATCAGCAAGGTCCTGTCTGTATGTGTGTGCACGGGATGGATATATAAACCCTGCTTGATGGGAGACAGGTGTGTTCTGAGAGAGGCATGAGGCCTGTTCCCCATGTGTGTGGGACACCGTTCGTGTGAGGCCTAGTGAGGCTGAGTGAAGCCTGGCAGCCTGAAAGGCCGAGACTGGATCCTGTGAGTGGATGCTAGTGGCCTTGGAAGGCAGAGGCTTGCTGAAGAGTCCTGAAAGGCGCAGACTGGATGTGAGTGAAAACATACCAGTAGCCTTCGAAGGTACGAGGGCTGGAGACCCCCACCTAGGAAGCCTAAAAGTGAAAGTGGTGGCAAACTAAACCTGGAACCGTTAAGACCCTGCAAAAGGTAAAAGCGGTACGTTATATGGACATTGTGATATATGGACATTGTTATAGTTTGCTGAAGCCAAGTGTTATAGTTTACCTGGAGCCAAGTGGGCATAGCTGCCACTGGAAAGGCTCGTGGACATTAAGTGTGTGAACTGCGGTTTATGACAATAATAAACGGCTGAATTGTGAAATACCGGAAGGACATTGCACGTGTGCTTAATTTACCCGGTGCAGCGAGTATCCCCCAGTATGATGACTAGCGCTGCCTTACAATACAAAATAACAGTATAGGAGACCCACTCCTTAATAATGGGAACAACAGAGCATAGCCGGCTGATGGCCCTCTAACAATAGTGAGGACGGACTGCTTGCTCTTTAACAATAGTAAAGGCCGCCTGATGGCCTTGTAAAAATAAGCTTTGTGACTTTCACAGTCCCTCCTTCATAAATGAAACAGGATGTGTCTGATCATGCCTCACGCACAACATGGCCAGATAAGGTAGTAAAATATTAAAATGACATTTCCCGGTGAATGCATTTGTCTTCATTGAAAGCAATGCAAAAGTGCAAAAACGCATCAAAAACGCTACGTGTGAACATTGCCCAAGGTGTGGAGGAGCATTTTTGTTTTTGGTTATTTATTTTGCCTTATATACAAGTCATTACCCTGGAAAGGATGTTCCTTAACATTTTTTCCAGGAAAATCCATTTTGGTTTTATTTTTGTATGTTTTATTGTGAGTCCGTAAAAGTGGCGTAATACTCTGACAACATTGTTCACAGCAGGGAGTCAGAAATGCTTCCAGGGGTCTTCCCCATGCTGTTCCCATGTCATTTGAGCACTGTTCCCATTGATTTGGGCAATTTTTAGGCCCTCTGCAGACAGCCGGGGGGAGTCACCTGAAAAATGCTCGAGTTTCCCATAGACTTACATTGGGCTCGTTGCTCGGGTTGAGCACCTGAACATTACAATTTGCTCGACCCGAGCATCGAGTACCCGAGTATTTTAGTTCTTGCTCATCACTAATAAACACCAAAGAGCCTAAGAACGTCTATCTATGGTAAGTCTGACAATGCAAGACCTAAGATAATATAAAAAAGCATAAGGCCATAAAATAAAGGCACTTGAGCGCTGTATAAATGACTAGTAAAGCCTACAGAAAAAAGAAGAAAACCTTAATGTGCAACAAAATCCAATATAGTGAATAATGCCCAAGTGCAACAAAATGAGAAAGGAAAGGCTATGGCCTGTTAGCACATAGAAAGGAGACATCTGAAATGAAGGAGATAGACATGCTCCACAATTCTAGAAGCCTGAATGACTGTGGAAGAAAATTAGAGTAAAAATGACCATTTAGCAGTGGAACCTGGGAGCCAGGACAAAGTACTGTATCAAAGAGGAGTTGAGACCTTCTCACTCCTCTCTGCCTTAAGACTGCCTTCTTAGTCTCTTCAGTGTCCCTCTCTGCCCTTGGGCTGTCTCCTTTGTCTCCTCAGTGCTCCTCTCTGCCCTTAGGCTGTACCTTCAGCACTCCTTTCTCCTCAGCATTCCTTTCTGCTGTCGGGCTGTCTCCTCAATGTTTCTCTCTGCCCTTGGACTGTCTACTCTGCATTCCTTTCTGCCGTCGGGCTGTCTCATCAGTGCTTCTATCTGCCCTTGGACTGTCTCCTCAGCATTCCTCTCTGCCCTCAGGCTGTCTCCTCAGTCTCTTCTGTGTTCCTTTCTTCCCTCAGACTATCTTCTCAGCATCCTTCTCTGCCCTCAGGCTGTCTCCTCAGCCTCCTCAGCGTTCCTTTCTGTTGTCAGGCTGTCTACTCAATGTTTCTATCTGCCCTTGCACTATCCCTCAGCGTTCCTCTCTGCCCTCAGGCTGTCTCCTCAGTCTCCTCAGTATTCCTCTCTGCCATCAGGCTGTCTCCTCAGTCTCCTCAGTATTCCTCTCTGCCATCAGGCTGTCTCCTCAGTATTCCTCTCTGCCATCAGGCTGTCTCCTCAGTCTCCTCAGCGTTCCTCTCTGCCATCAGGCTGTCTCCTCAGCGCTCCTCTCTGCCATCAGGCTGTCTTCTCAGTCTCCTCAGTATTCCTCTCTGCCATCAGGCTGTCTCCACAGCGTTCCTCTCTGCCATCAGGCTGTCTCCTCAGTCTCCTCAGTATTCCTCTCTGCCATCAGGCTGTCTCCTCAGTCTCCTCAGCGTTCCTCTCTGCCCTCAGGCTGTCTCCTCAGCCTCTTCTGTGTTCCTTTCTTCCCTCAGGATATCTTCTCAGCATCTTTCTCTGCCATCAGGCTGTCTCCTCAGCGTTCCTTTCTGCTGTCGGGCTGTCTCCTCAGCGTTCCTCTCTGTCATCAGGCTGTCTCCTCAGTCTCCTCAGTATTCCTCTCTGCCATCAGGCTGTCTCCTCAGCGTTCCTCTCTGCCATCAGGCTGTCTCCTCAGTCTCCTCAGCGTTCCTCTCTGCCCTCAGGCTGTCTCCTCAGTCTCCTCAGTATTCCTCTCTGCCATCAGGCTGTCTCCTCAGTCTCCTCAGTATTCCTCTCTGCCATCAGGCTGTCTCCTCAGTCTCCTCAGCGTTCCTCTCTGCCCTCAGGCTGTCTCCTCAGCCTCTTCTGTGTTCCTTTCTTCCCTCAGGATATCTTCTCAGCATCTTTCTCTGCCATCAGGCTGTCTCCTCAGCGTTCCTTTCTGCTGTCGGGCTGTCTCCTCAGCGTTTCTCTCTGTCATCAGGCTGTCTCCTCAGTCTCCTCAGTATTCCTCTCTGCCATCAGGCTGTCTCCTCAGCGTTCCTCTCTGCCATCAGGCTGTCTCCTCAGTCTCCTCAGCGTTCCTCTCTGCCCTCAGGCTGTCTCCTCAGTCTCCTCAGTATTCCTCTCTGCCATCAGGCTGTCTCCTCAGTCTCCTCAGTATTCCTCTCTGCCATCAGGCTGTCTCCTCAGTCTCCTCAGCGTTCCTCTCTGCCATCAGGCTGTCTCCTCAGTCTCCTCAGTATTCCTCTCTGCCATCAGGCTATCTCCTCAGTCTCCTCAGTATTCCTCTCTGCCATCAGGCTGTCTCCTCAGTCTCCTCAGCGTTCCTCTCTGCCATCAGGATGTCTCCTCAGCGTTCCTCTCTGCCATCAGGCTGTCTCCTCTGTGTCCTATGTATTCCTCTCTGCCATCAGGCTGTCTCCTCAGCGTTCCTCTCTGCCATCAGGCTGTCTCCTCAGTCTCCTCAGTATTCCTCTCTGCCATCAGGCTGTCTCCTCAGTCTCCTCAGCATTACTCTCTGCCCTCAGGCTGTCTCCTCAGCCTCTTCTGTGTTCCTTTCTTCCCTCAGGATATCTTCTCAGCATCTTTCTCTGCCATCAGGCTGTCTCCTCAGCGTTCCTTTCTGCTGTTGGGCTGTATCCTCAGCTTTCCTCTCTGCCCTCAGGCTGTCTCCTCAGTCTCCTCAGCATTCCTCTCTGCCCTCAGGCTGTCTCCTCAGTCTCTTCTGTGTTCCTTTCTTCCCTCAGACTATCTTCTCAGCATCCTTCTCTGCCCTCAGGCTGTCTCCTCAGCCTCCTCAGCGTTCCTTTCTGTTGTCGGGCTGTCTACTCAATGTTTCTATCTGCCCTTGCACTATCCCTCAGCGTTCCTCTCTGCCCTCAAGCTGTCTCCTCAGTCTCCTCAGTATTCCTCTCTGCCATCAGGCTGTCTCCTCAGTCTCCTCAGTATTCCTCTCTGCCATCAAGCTGTCTCCTCAGTCTCCTCAGCGTTCCTCTCTGCCATCAGGCTGTCTCCTCAGTCTCCTCAGTATTCCTCTCTGCCATCAGGCTGTCTCCTCAGCGTTCTTCTCTGCCATCAGGCTGTCTCCTCAGTCTCCTCAGTATTCCTCTCTGCCATCAGGCTGTCTCCTCAGCATTCCTCTCTGCCATCAGGCTGTCTCCTCAGCGTTCCTCTCTGCCATCAGGCTGTCTCCTCAGTATTCCTCTCTGCGATCAGGCTGTCTCCTCAGCATTCCTCTCTGCCATCAGGCTGTCTCCTCAGTCTCCTCAGTATTCCTCTCCGCCATCAGGCTGTCTCCTCAGCGTTCCTCTCTGCCATCAGGCTGTCTCCTCAGTCTCCTCAGTATTCCTCTCTGCCATCAGGCTGTCTCCTCAGTCTCCTCAGCGTTCCTCTCTGCCCTCAGGCTGTCTCCTCAGCCTCTTCTGTGTTCCTTTCTTCCCTCAGGCTATCTTCTCAGCATCTTTCTCTGCCATCAGGCTGTCTCCTCAGCGTTCCTTTCTGCTGTCGGGCTGTCTCCTCAGTCTCCTCAGCGTTCCTCTCTGCCATCAGGCTGTCTCCTCAGTCTCCTCAGCGTTCCTCTCTGCCATCAGGCTGTCTCCTCAGTCTCCTCAGTATTCCTCTCTGCCATCAGACTGTCTCCTCAGTCTCCTCAGCGTTCCTCTCTGCCCTCAGGCTGTCTCCTCAGCCTCTTCTGTGTTCCTTTCTTCCCTCAGGCTATCTTCTCAGCATCTTTCTCTGCCATCAGGCTGTCTCCTCAGCGTTCCTTTCTGCTGTCGGGCTGTCTCCTCAGTCTCCTCAGTATTCCTCTCTGCCATCAGACTGTCTCCTCAGTCTCCTCAGCGTTCCTCTCTGCCCTCAGGCTGTCTCCTCAGCCTCTTCTGTGTTCCTTTCTTCCCTCAGGCTATCTTCTCAGCATCTTTCTCTGCCATCAGGCTGTCTCCTCAGCGTTCCTTTCTGCTGTCGGGCTGTCTCCTCAGTCTCCTCAGCGTTCCTCTCTGCCATCAGGCTGTCTCCTCAGTCTCCTCAGCGTTCCTCTCTGCCATCAGGCTGTCTCCTCAGTCTCCTCAGCGTTCCTCTCTGCCATCAGGCTGTCTCCTCAGTCTCCTCAGCGTTCCTCTCTGCCATCAGGCTGTCTCCTCAGTCTCCTCAGCGTTCCTCTCTGCCATCAGGCTGTCTCCTCAGTCTCCTCAGCGTTCCTCTCTGCCATCAGGCTGTCTCCTCAGTCTCCTCAGCGTTCCTCTCTGCCATCAGGCTGTCTCCTCAGTCTCCTCAGCGTTCCTCTCTGCCATCAGGCTGTCTCCTCAGTCTCCTCAGCGTTCCTCTCTGCCATCAGGCTGTCTCCTCAGTCTCCTCAGCGTTCCTCTCTGCCATCAGGCTGTCTCCTCAGTCTCCTCAGCGTTCCTCTCTGCCATCAGGCTGTCTCCTCAGTCTCCTCAGCGTTCCTCTCTGCCATCAGGCTATCTCCTCAGTCTCCTCAGTATTCCTCTCTGCCCTCAGGCACAACTAGAGGTGACATTTTGCCCCTTCTTCTTTGCACACTCTCTCTCGCTCAGTGATCCGATGGAGACGTCTGTGATCAGTAATTTTCGTGTCTTGTTACAGATTCTCTTGGATTTGGGTCTGGACTGTGACTGCGCCGTTCACACACAGGAATATGCTTTGATCTAAACCCTCCTTTGTAGCTCTGGCAGGATGTTGGGGGTCGTTGTTCTGCTGGAAGGTGAACCTACGGCCCGGTTTCCCATCTTCTGCAGCATCTAACAGGTTTTCCTAAAGGAATGCCCTGTGTCTAGCTCCATCCATCTTCCAGTTAATATCTCAAATATATGTATAAGTATTTGTTAGGTAGAAATGACCAGGTTTGTTTCCTTTTTTCATTTACTAGATTAATAAAGGTCTAATTTTTAATAATAGGGATTTATTCACCTCCCTAGAATTTCACTGTATCCGTTGTCACCTCCCTAGAATTTCACTGTATCCGTTGCATATATACTATACGATATACTGAAAAACCCAGAATTTGAGCGTGGTTTAGGGTGGTATACATGCAGCACATAAACGCATGCTCACACTGGCCAGAAATCAGAAAAAAACTACAAGAAGAAAAATGAACATAAAGCCTTCTATAAATAAATACCGTGCCGTGGTGGGGTGGCTTTCATGGTATTTTTTATCAAAAACAGTATTACTATGAACCCTGTTTTATTTAAATGCACTTTTTTTCACTATGTCAGGGATTTCGTCCGGAATCACGAGCACACGATCCAGACTACTCACTTCTTAGCTATCGGCAAGCGGCCAGTGAGCGTATGGCATCACACCTCCGGATTCCAACGCATGGAATATGTGTATACGCCCTCCATACGATCACTGTCAGCTTCACGATAGCCCAATTAATATTATTTGCTGCCACCACCGTCAAGATTTGAAATATAATACAGGCCTGATCGGACGCCTGCTTTCTGGTAGCGTATATGGCTTCGGGGGAGGGAACGATTACAGGACAAAAGAAACAGAACTATTAAATTTTATATTTAATTCAAAAGGGAGGCAGTGTTCAAGAAAAATATTTACAAGGATGTTACAAAGGAGACAATACAGTACAGAATATACAGTTACACAAAATAATAAGGATTAAAGAAGAAACTTACTCTATACCGTTCGCAGGGACGACTCAGCATAGGTGGAGGGGAGACGCTCCAGATTTGATTAGACTGTTATCGAACAGGATCCGTTGCATATATTAAATATGTACTCCCGCATTGAATGCTACTCCAATGTCGGCAAGCTATGTTTTGCTGAAGGGAGAGACCTGCCCACACCCCTCTGTGCTGACATCACTGGACCTGGGCTCCACCCTTCATGTCTTTATTAAGTTATCCTAGAAGTCAGAGTTTTTTATCACGCGTTGATCCCAGAAGCCCAAAAGTAATACCAAATTTTCTATTATGATTTTACCTTTATTTAGAGGCCACACATCGCGCCATTGCAGTCTGCTATTCTGATGCTTTTGTGCTACAGCTCCACGGAGGGGTTTACGGCTACAAAAAATGAGAACATCGCTTTTTGGCTGACCCTGCCACTATAAATATAGGTCCCATTATTATGGGAATTATGGAACTTACAATATACCATATTCCATATCAGTGCCAGCCTGACCATAGATTTCCTTTTGAAGCTCAGGAAGTAAGCTTCAACAGTTACACATAAATTATTGCAAGCCTGCGTCTAATCATCCCCTGCTGCTGCCAGGGAGAAAGATGCTCGCATTTTAATTGATTTCGGTAACACCTCTTGGCTGCCAGCGTTTGTACTGAGATTTACATGGAGACCGCTCTTGTACTGACAAATGGTCGATTGCTAGCTCTTGTCTTGTGACAAAAGTGGATAAGGGAGGGGTGAAAAGGGGCTTGGGAGAAATGGTTAATATTTTCTTAATATCTCCCTGACATTAATATCTCCCTGACAATGCCCATTATACTATATGAAAGGACATATGGGGCCCATTATACTATATGAAAGGACATATGGGGCCCATTATACTGTATGGAGGACTATGTGGGGCCATTATACTGTATGGAGGGCTATGTGGGGCCATTATACTGTATGGAAGACTATGTAGGGCCCATTATACTATATGAAAGGACATATGGGGCCCATTATACTGTATGGAGGACTATGTGGGGCCATTATACTGTATGGAGGGCTATGTGGGGCCATTATACTGTATGGAGGACTATGTGGAGCCATTATACTGTATGGAGGACTATGTGGAGCCATTATACTGTATGGAGGACTATGTGGGGCCATTATACTGTATGGCGGACTATGTGGGGACATTATACTGTATGGAGGGCTATGTGGGGCCAAATATACTGTATGGAGGACTATGTGGGGCCATTATATTGAATGGAGGACTATGTGAGGCCATTATACTGCATGGAAGACTATGTGGGGCCATTATACTGTATGGATCACTATGTGGGGGCATTATACTGTATGGACCTCTATGTAGGGCCATTATACTATATGGAGGACTATGTGGGCCTGTTGTACTGTATGGAGGACTATGTGGGGACCATTATTCTGTATGGAGCTCTATGTGGTACCATTTTACTGTATGAAGGACTATATGGAGCCCATTATACTATATGGAAGGCAACGTAGGGCCTATTATACTATATGGAAAGAAATTTGGGAGCCATGATACTGTATGGAGGACTATGTGGAGCCATGATACTGTATGGAGAACTATGTGGGGTCATTACACGGTATGGAGCACTATGAGGGGCCCATTATACTGAATGGAGCACTATGTGGGGCCATTATACTGTGTGGAGGACTATGTGGGCCCATTATACTGTATGGAGGACAATGTGGGGCCATTATACTGTATGGAGGACAATGTGGGGCCATTATACTGTATGGAGGACAATGTGGGGCCATTATACTGTATGGAGGACAATGTGGGGCCATTATACTGTATGGAGGACAATGTGGGACCATTATACAGCATGGAGGACTATGTGGGGCCATTATACTGTATGGAGGACTATATGGGGCCATTATACTGTATGGAGGACTATATGGGGCCATTATACTATATGGAGGACTATGTGGGGCCATTATACTGTATGGAGGACTATGTGGGGCCATTATACTGTATGGAGGACTATGTGGAGCCCATTATACTGTATGGAGGGCTATGTGGAGCCATTATACTGTATGGAGGACTATGTGGAGCCATTATACTGTATGGAGGACTATGTGGGGCCATTATATTGCACGGAGGACTATGTGGAGCCATTATACTGTATTGAGGACTATGTGGAGCCATTATACTGTATGAAGGACTATGTGGAGCCATTATTCTGTATGGAGGACTATGTGAGGCCATTATACTGTATGGAGCACTATGTGGTGCCATTATACTGTATGGAGGACTATGTGGAGCCATTGTCCTGTATGGAGGACTATGTGGGGCCATTATACTGTATGGAGGACGATGTGGAGCCATTATCCTGTATAGAGGACTATGTGGAGCCATTGTCCTGTATGGAGGACTTTGTGGGAGCCGTTATACTGTTTGGAATGGTATGTGGGGGCCATTATACTGTATGGAGGATTATGTGGGGCCATTATTCTGTATGGAGGACTATGTGGGGCCATTATACTGTATGGAGGACTATGTGGAGCCCATTATACTGTATGGAGGACTATGTGGGGCCATTATATTGCACGGAGGACTATGTGGAGCCATTATACTGTATGGAGGACTATGTGGAGCCATTATACTGTATGAAGGACTATGTGGAGCCATTATTCTGTATGGAGGACTATGTGAGGCCATTATACTGTATGGAGCACTATGTGGTGCCATTATACTGTATGGAGGACTATGTGGAGCCATTGTCCTGTATGGAGGACTATGTGGGGCCATTATACTGTATGGAGGACTATGTGGAGCCATTATCCTGTATAGAGGACTATGTGGAGCCATTGTCCTGTATGGAGGACTTTGTGGGAGCCGTTATACTGTTTGGAATGGTATGTGGGGGCCATTATACTGTATGGAGGATTATGTGGGGCCATTATTCTGTATGGAGGACTATGTGGGGCCATTATACTGTATGGAGGACTATGTGGAGCCCATTATACTGTATGGAGGGCTATGTGGGGCCATTATACTGTATGGAGGACTATGTGGGGCCATTATACTGTATGGAGAATGACTCGCCCCCTGGGCCGTGGGGCACCCGGAACCGGGCTTCAGTGCAATATTGGGGGTAGTGGTGGCAACCCGATCCCGTGGCTCAGGGTGGTCAGACCAAATGCTGTGGCAGTCTATTTGTATAGTTATGAATGTCCAACTACGCCACCCGTGGATTGCGGTCAGGGCGAACCGCTGCTGCGGGGCAGACCGCTGAGGCTGGTGTTGTGGGTGCAGCAGAGAATAGTATAACTCCCCATGGGAGGAGTGTAGCCTCAGGGCAGTGAGTGTAGATGGTGGGGGTTGTGGTGCAGGGCGTCCCAGTACCGTTAGTGCTGGCGCGGTAAGAAACACAGAGTCAACGTGTTGCAGTCCAGTGTCTTTTACTTACAGTTGTTATCTGAGTCACTTCTGCCGGCAATGACTGCCCAAACCACGCTGCGTCCACCAGGTGCGGGGCTCGGTCAACCCCCAGGCAATTCAGGAGTATAGCCCAGAACTCCCTTCTATCCTTTCTCTGGCCGTGCCCCACCAGTGACCAAACTTCTGTCCAGCTGCCTCGGGCCTTCTCTGGGAGAACTTGGCGCCAGCCTCCCTGACCCTATGTGGTGCCTTCTTAGTAGGTTTAGCGGGGGGTCGCACCAATAGATGATCACGACCTTCGGTTCTTGGCTGAGGGATGATTTACCTCCACCAATTTGGGATCCGGTACCCTTCTCTTGCCTGACCCGTCACCCAATATCACGCTGGTCCTTAGGGTCCCTTCTGCCTTCGTGTCTCTGAGCCTTTCTACTCCTTGGTTCCTTCTCTTTCTGTTCCGTTCCTTCTCCTCTTCTCCTCTCAGGCTCCGGCCTCTTCTCTAGGCCTGCCTCTTGGAGCAGCACTCAGCCTGATCTGCTGCTCCCAGTCAGCTCTCCTCTCAACTTCTCCTTCTTGTTCTCCACCCTGAACTAAGATAGTGCCCGCCTTATATACCTCCTCCTCTGTGTGTGAGCTCAGGTGACCAGCACCCAATGAGCTCCTACCTATGCTCAGAACCCAACCCCTATCTGCTCCTACATCACTGGGTTTTCCTCCCCCCTCCCCACTCCAGCCAGGGACATAGTCAGTTGTGCCTACATATATATATAAATGGGAGCACCGTCGAGCTGTCCCCCGGAAATGGGGTGTGTGTGGTGTATGCAGCTAACTGAGCCCTGGTCCATACTCCATCCTTACCTGGGAGTGGAATATCACACCTCTGGTTGAGGTGCAATACCCCTGTAGTGGCCAAACCCTCGGGACGCTACAAGAACTATGTGGGGTCCATTATACTGTATGGAGGGCTATGTGGGGCCATTATACTGTATGAAGGACTGTGTGGGGCCCATTATACTGTATGGAGGACTATGTGGGGCCATTATACTGTATGGAGGACTATGTGGAGCCCATTATACTGTATGGAGGACTATGTGGGGCCATTATACTGTATGCAGGGCTATGTGGGGCCATTATACTGTATGAAGGACTATGTGGGGCCATTATACTGTATGGAGGACTTTGTGGGGCCCATTATACTGTATGGAGGACTATGTGAGGCCATTATACTGTATGGAGGACTATGTGGGGCCATTATATTGCACGGAGGACTAGGTGGAGCCATTGTCCTGTATGTAGGACTTTGTGGGAGCCGTTATACTGTTTGGGATGGTATTTGGGGGCCATTATACTGTATGGAGGACTATGTGGGGCCATTATACTGTATGGAGGACTATGTGGAGCCCATTATACTTTATGGAGGACTATGTGGGGCCATTATACTGTATGGAGAACTATGTGGGGCCCGTTATACTGTTTGGAGGGCTATGTGGGGCCATTATACTGTATGAAGGACTATGTGGGGCCAATTATACTGTATGGAGGACTATGTGGGGCCATTATATTGTATAGAGGACTGTGTGGGGCCCATTATACCGTATGGAGGACTATATGGAGCCATTATACTGTATGGAGGAATATGTGGAGCCCATTGTACTGTATGGAGGACTATGTGGGGCCATTATACTGTATGGAGGGCTATGTGGGGCCATTATACTGTATGGAGGACTATGTGGGGCCATTATACTGTATAGAGAACTATGTTGGGCCCATTATACTGTATGGAGGGCTATGTGGGGCCATTATACTGTATGGAGGACTCTGTGGGGTCATTATACTGAATGGAGGACTATGTGGGGCCCATAATACTGTATGGAGGACTATGTGGAGGCCATTATACTGTATGGAGGACTATGTGGGGCCATTATACTGTATGAAGGACTATGTGGGGCCCATTATACTGTATGGAGGACTATGTGGGGCCATTATATTGCATGGAGGACTGTGTGGGGCCCATTATACTGTATGAAGGACTATGTGGGGCCATTATATTTCATAGAGGACTATGTGGAGCCATTGTCCTGTATGGAGAACTTTGTGGGAGCCGTTATACTGTTGGAGGACTATGTGGGGCCATTATTCTGTATGGAGGACCGTGTGGGTTCATTATACTGTATGGAGGACTATGTGGGGCCATTATATTGTATATAGGGCTATGTGAGGCCATTATACTGTATGGAGGACTATGTGGGGCCATTATACTGTATGGAGGGCTATGTGGCGCCATTATACTGTATGAAGGACTATGTGGGGCCCATTATACTGTATGGAGGACTATGTGGGGCCATTATATTGTATGGAGGACTGTGTGGGGCCCATTATACTGTATGGAGGACTATGTGGGCCATTATATCGCACGGAGGACTATGTGGAGCCATTGTCCTGTATGGAGGACTATGTGGGGCCATTATACTGTATGGAGGCCTATGTGGGGCCATTATACTGTATGAAGGACTATGTGGGGCCCATTATACTGTACGGAGGACTTTGTGGGGCCATTATATTGTATGGAGGACTGTGTGGGGCCCATTATACTGTATGGAGGACTATATGGGGCCATTATATTGCACGGAGGACTATGTGGAGCCATTGTACTGTATGGAGGACTTTGTGGGAGCCGTTATACTGTTTGGAGGACTATGTGGGGCCATTATTCTGTATGGAGGACTGTGTGGGATCATTATACTGTATGGAGGACTATGTGGGACCATTATATTGTATAGAGGGCTATGTGAGGCCATTATAGTGTATGGAGGGCTATGTGGGGCCATTATACTGTATGGAGGGCTATGTGGGGCCATTATACTGTATGGAGGACTATGTGGGGCCATTATACTGTATGGAGGACTATGTGCGGCCATTATACTGTATGGAGGACTATGTGGGGTCATTATACTGTATGGAGGACTATGTGGCGCCCATTATACTGTATGGAGGACTATGTGGGGCCATTATACTGTATGAAGGACTATGAGGGGCCCATTATACTGTATGGAGGACTATGTGTGGCCATTATTCTGTATGGATGGCTATGTGGGCCCATTATACTGTATGGAGGACTATGTGGGGCCATTATATTGCAAGGAGGACTATGTGGAGCCATTGTCCTGTATGGAGGACTTTGTGGGAGCCGTTATACTGTTTGGAATGGTATGTGGGGTCATTATACCATATGGAGGACTGTGTGGAGGCCATTATACTGTATGGAGCATTATATGGGACCTTTATTATGTATGGAGGACTATGTGGGGCCCATTATACTGTATGGAGGACTATGTGGAGCCATTATACTGTATGGAGGACTATGTGGGGCCATTATACTCTATGGAGGGCTATGTGGGCCCATTACACTGTATGGAGGACTATGTGGGGCCATTATATTGCACGGAGGACTATGTGGAGCCATTGTCCTGTATGGAGGACTTTGTGGGAGCCGTTATACTGTTTGCAATGGTATGTGGGGTCATTATACTGTATGGAGGACTATGTGGGGCCATTATACTGTATGGAAGGCTATGTGGGGACATTATACTGTATGGAGGGCTATGTGGGGCCATTATACTGTATGGAGGACTATGTGGTGCCCATTATACTGTATGGAGGACTATGTGGTGCCCATTATACTGTATGGAGGGCTATGTGGGGCCATTATACTGTATGAACGACTATGTGGGGCCCATTATACTGTATGGAGGACTATGTGGGGCCCATTATACTGTATGGAGGACTATGTGGGCCCATTATTCTGTATGGAGGACTATGTGGGGCCATTATACTGTATGGAGGACTATTTGGGGCCATTATACTGTATGGAGGACTATGTGGGGTCCATTATACTGTATGGAGGACTATGTGGGGCCCATTATACTGTATGGAGGACTATGTGGGGCCATTATACTGTATGAAGGACTATGAGGGGCCCATTATACTGTATGGAGGACTATGTGTGGCCATTATTCTGTATGGATGGCTATGTGGGCCCATTATACTGTATGGAGGACTATGTGGGGCCATTATATTGCAAGGAGGACTATGTGGAGCCATTGTCCTGTATGGAGGACTTTGTGGGAGCCGTTATACTGTTTGGAATGGTATGTGGGGTCATTATACCATATGGAGGACTGTGTGGAGGCCATTATACTGTATGGAGCATTATATTGGACCTTTATTATGTATGGAGGACTATGTGGGGCCCATTATACTGTATGGAGGACTATGTGGAGCCATTATACTGTATGGAGGACTATGTGGGGCCATTATACTGTATGGAGGGCTATGTGGGCCCATTACACTGTATGGAGGACTATGTGGGGCCATTATATTGCACGGAGGACTATGTGGAGCCATTGTCCTGTATGGAGGACTTTGTGGGAGCCATTATACTGTTTGCAATGGTATGTGGGGTCATTATACTGTATGGAGGACTATGTGGGGCCATTATACTGTATGGAAGGCTATGTGGGGACATTATACTGTATGGAGGGCTATGTGGGGCCATTATACTGTATGGAGGACTATGTGGTGCCCATTATACTGTATGGAGGACTATGTGGTGCCCATTATACTGTATGGAGGGCTATGTGGGGCCATTATACTGTATGAAGGACTATGTGGGGCCCATTATACTGTATGGAGGACTATGTGGGGCCCATTATACTGTATGGAGGACTATGTGGGCCCATTATTCTGTATGGAGGACTATGTGGGGCCATTATACTGTATGGAGGACTATTTGGGGCCATTATACTGTATGGAGGACTATGTGGGGTCCATTATACTGTATGGAGGACTATGTGGGGCCCATTATACTGTATGGAGGACTATGTGGGGCCATTATTCTGTATGGAGGTGTAGCATCGGCGTCTCTGCCCCGTTCTAGGCAGAGACGCCGTCCCTCTCACCTCCCCGCTCCTGGCGCGGCGTCCTCCAGCGCTGCTCTCCCCGCTGCTTCCGGCACGCGCTCCTTCCCCAGCAGTGTGCTTAGGGCGCGCGCGCGCGCGCTCCCCCTCTCTTAAAGGGACCGCGCGCGCGCCGTCCTAAGGAGTCCCCGGCCAATTGCCAGAGGACCTCCCATATAAAAGGCACCTCCTCCAAAATGGAGGTGCCCGAGCAATGTTGTAGCACTGTTCACTACTCTGCTTCAGCCCTCAGGTCCCGTTGCCAGTTACCTGCCAGATACCTGCCAGATTCCTGCCAGTCTGCTGTCTAATTCCTGCCTGATATCCTGCTACCTGCCTGCTAGCCTGAGGTCCGACGGTCTGCCTTCCAACTTCTGTCAGTCTGTCTAAGGACCAGCTTGCCCGCTCACCTGGGAGCGCACATCTTCTACCTGCTTGCTAGCCTACCAGGAGGCTCTGCCGTCACGTGCTGTGACCACCCGCCTGTCCAGAGATTCCTGCCCGCTCACCTGGGAGCGCTCATCTGCTACCTGTCTGTTGGTCTTCCTGGAGGCTCCGCCGTCACATGCTGTGACCACCCGATTATCCAGAGACTCTCGCCTGCTCACCTGGGAGCTCACGTCTGTCATCTGCCGCCACAGGTCGTACCAATCCTTTATCCAGAGACTGCCCCGGTCACTTGCCGTGACCTCCTGCCCGTTTACCCAGAGACTGTCCCGGTCACTTGCCGTGACCTCCTGCCCGTTTACCCAGAGACTGCCCCGGTCACTTGCCGTGACCTTCTGCCCGTTCATCCAGAGACTGCCCCGGTCACTTGCCGTGACCTCCTGCCCGTTCATCCAGAGACTGCCCCGGTCACTTGCCGTGACCTCCTGTCCGTTCATTCAGAGACTGTCCCAGTCACCTGCTGTGACTGCCTGCCCGTCTACCCTGGTCGCCACCTGCTCCCTTACAAGGACCGCCCCCTTGTATAGTAGCTCAGAGGTTCCGCCTCCCTGACCCGTTACAGTTTGCTCGGGCCATGGAACCCGGTGGCACCCAAGCTCCCTCGCTCTCGGACCTGTGTCATGAACTGTCCCGTCAGAGGTCCCAACAGGAGTCCATCCTGGGTCACCTGCGGAATGTCAATTCTCGCCTGGACACTCTGACTGCTCTGCCTGCAACCACCGCCAGTGCCATGACTCGCAATCCGGCAGCTCCACTGCCCACTAATAACATGGTATCCTACCCCGGACCCCGGCTTTCTGCACCTCCTCGTTTCGGAGGCGACTCCGCCCAGGCTCGGGGCTTCATAAATCAGTGCACCCTGCACTTTGAACTCCTGTCTCACCAGTTTAACTCCGACCGGGCCAAAATTGCCTACATCATGTCCCATCTCACCGGAGAGGCCCTGGCCTGGCTAAATCCTCTATGGGAGAGAGGAGACCCCCTGGTGTCCGACTTGCCTGCCTTTCTCACGGCTTTCCGGAAAGTCTTCGACGAACCCGGACGGAAGACCTCATCCGCTTCATCTCTGCTACGCCTCCGTCAGGGAAGTCTCACCGTGGGCCAACATGCCATACGGTTCCGTACCCTTGCCTCGGAGCTGGCCTGGGATAATGACGCTCTGGTTTCCATCTTCTGGGAGGGTCTGTCCGGCCGTATTAAAGATGAACTTGCCGGTCGGGACATTCCTACCACCCTCGATGACCTGATAGCTCTTGCCACCCGGATTGACCTGCGGTTCCAGGAGCGTGCCAAAGAGGTCACCCGTGAGAGGAGGTTTCCACGTCTAGCTCCTACTTTTCAGAAACCCGTCACTCCCTCCGTCTCTCCTGAGCCTATGCAGGTCGACCAGACCAAGATGGTCGGTTCTCGCCAAGAATCTCGCCGAGCCGAGGGAAGCTGTTTCTATTGTGGCAGTATGAAGCACTTCATCCGTTCCTGCCCGGAAAAGCCGGGAAACGCCAGTGTCTAGGACCACTCGGAGAGGTCGTCCTAGACAAAAGTAAGCCCTCTCCGTCTCTGACCTTACCGGTCTCTATTGCTTGGGGAGAAAACCGTCTCTTTGAACTCGCCCATCTGGATTCTGGAGCTGCTGGAAACCTCATCTCCCAGTCTCTGGTAGAGAGATACCATATTCCCACCAAGTCCCTGGCTGAACCATTGTCAGTCGCCTCCGTGGATGGAAGACTTCTCTCGGAGACCATCCTGCTCGTCACCGAACCCATAACCCTGCAGGTGGGAATGCTGCACTCTGAGGAGATCTCATTCCATGTGCTGTCCGGACTTTCTCACTCCCTGTTGCTAGGTCTACCTTGGCTCCAGACACATGAACCCGTATTGAACTGGCGGTCCGGTGAAGTACTCCGATGGGGTCCTGACTGCCATAGGACCTGCCTGGTCCCGGTCCGTCCACTTCGCCCTCAGCCTACTCCAGCTAACTTACCTGGTCTCCCGGCTCCCTACTGGCCCTATGCGGACGTCTTCGGTAAGAAGGAAGCTGAGATGTTGCCACCCCATAGGCCATACGATTGCCCGATCGACCTGGTACCTGGCACCACTCCTCCCCGTGGGCGTATCTACCCGTTGTCTGCAGCCGAGACCCGAGCCATGTCTGAGTACATTGAAGAGAATCTGGCTAGGGGATTTATCCGAAAATCTACCTCCCCGGCTGGAGCCGGATTCTTCTTTGTCAAAAAGAAAGACGGCTCGCTACGTCCCTGTATTGACTACAGAGGACTCAATCTCATCACGGTAAAAAACAAATATCCCCTGCCATTCATCTCCGAATTGTTTGACCGTCTCAAGGGCGCCAGGATCTTCTCCAAGCTGGATCTACGAGGAGCGTATAATCTGGTCCGTATCCGTCAAGGAGACGAGTGGAAGACGGCATTTAATACCCGGGACGGTCACTACGAGTACCTTGTGATGCCCTTCGGTCTCTGTAATGCTCCCGCGGTCTTTCAGGAACTAGTCAACGACATCTTCCGTGACCTCCTGTACTCCTGCGTAGTGGTATACCTGGACGATATCTTGGTCTTCTCTCCGGATCTCCCCACACACCGGAGGGATGTTCGTCAGGTCCTGCTTAGGCTTCGGCAGAACCACCTTTACGCCAAATACGAGAAGTGCCTCTTCGATCAGACCTCCCTTCCGTTCTTGGGCTATGTCATCTCCCAAACAGGTCTGCAAATGGATCCCGAGAAGCTCTCTTCCGTTCTAAAATGGCCTCGTCCTGAAGGTTTGAAGGCGATACAGCGATTCCTGGGCTTCGCTAATTATTATCGTCTTTTCATCCCACATTTCTCGTCTCGGACTGCTCCCATATCTGCACTTACCCGTAAGGGGGCTAACCCCAGGACATGGTTGCCTGAAGCCGAGGAGGCCTTCCTTTCCCTAAAGAAAGCCTTCGCCTCTGCTCCCGTCCTGCACCGTCCGGACTGTAATAAACAATTCTACCTGGAGGTGGATGCCTCCTCCTCCGGAGCCGGAGCGGTGCTCACCCAGAAGTCTTCTACCGGGAGAATGGTAACGTGCGGCTTCTTCTCCAAAATCTTCTCCTCGTCGGAGCGCAACTACTCCATTGGAGACCGGGAATTGCTAGCCATCAAATTGGCACTGGGAGAGTGGCGCTATCTGCTTGAAGGGGCTCTCTACCCGGTAATTATCTACACGGATCACAAAAACCTGGCATATCTCCAAAATGCCCAGAGACTCAATCCTCGCCAGGCCCGGTGGTCGTTGTTTTTTGCCCGCTTCGACTTCATTCTTCATTTCCGTCCGGCGGACAAGAACGTCAAAGCTGATGCCTTGTCCCGGTCCTTCCTGTCCTCCGATCAAGAGGAGGAACCTACGCACATCATCGACTCCTCCAAGGTGATGAATGTGGCCCCCTTGGATCTGACTCGTCTTCCACCCGGTAAGACGTTCATAGCTGTGCCAGATCGGGAGAGGGTTCTTCGCTGGGGACATTCTTCTAAACTAGCTGGCCATGCTGGCCAAAAGAAGACCTTCCAACTTATTACCCGGCATTACTGGTGGCCTACCCTGCGTAAGGACGTGGTAGACTTCGTCGCGGTCTGTTCATCCTGTGCCCGTAACAAAGTTCCCCGACATCTACCTGCCGGCCATCTCCTGCCCCTTCCCGTACCTGCTGCTCCTTGGCAACACATCGCTATGGACTTTATCACCGATCTTCCAGTTTCTGCCGGTTGTACTGTCATTTGGGTTGTCGCTGACCGTTTTTCTAAGATGGCCCACTTCATTCCCCTGCCTGGTCTTCCGTCTGCACCCGAGCTGGCTAAAGACTTTATCCGCCACATCTTCCGTCTCCATGGTCTGCCCCTCCACATCGTGTCGGATCGTGGGGTTCAGTTCACCTCTCGCTTCTGGAGAGCCACATGTAAGCTGCTGGACATTACCCTGGATTTCTCCTCCGCTTACCACCCTCAGTCCAATGGTCAAGTGGAGCGGATCAATCAGATCTTGTCCAGCTACCTCCGGCACTTCATTGATGCTCACCACTCGGACTGGGTGGATCTCCTACCATGGGCCGAGTTCTCTTATAACAACCATGAGAGCGAGTCCTCTTCCAAATCCCCGTTCTTTATAGTCGGTGGCCAACATCCCCGGATTCCACTTCCTGTCTCCGTTTCTGTGGACAACCCTGCTGCGGAGTCTCTTGTCAGTGAATTTTCTAGTATTTGGGAGAGCACCAGGTCCGCTCTTCTTCTCTCCTCTGAGCGGATGAAGAGATATGCTGATAAGAGACGTCTGGATCCGCCCCAATTCCGTCCGGGAGACAAGGTTTGGCTCTCATCCAAACATGTGCGGCTCAAAGTACCCTCCTACAAGTTGGGTCCTCGATTCATCGGCCCCTTCGAAGTCCTCAGGCAAATTAACCCTGTGGCCTACAAATTAAAACTCCCGGCCACCCTACGGATCCCCAACTCCTTCCACGTATCTCTCCTCAAACCCGTTGTCTTTAACTTTTTTTCCAAAAATCCAGGTGCCCCTCCTGCTCCGGTTTCCGCTGATGACATCTTTGAGGTAGAGAGTATTCTGGCCTCCAAGAGGGTAAGAGGAAAAACCTTTTTTCTGGTAGATTGGAAGGGGTATGGTCCTGAGGAGAGAACTTGGGAACCCAGGGAGAACATCAACGCCCCGCTTCTCCTTGAGAAATTTCTTTCTGGCCAAAAAAAGAGGGGGCCTAAAGGGGGGGGTACTGTAGCATCGGCGTCTCTGCCCCGTTCTAGGCAGAGACGCCGTCCCTCTCACCTCCCCGCTCCTGGCGCGGCGTCCTCCAGCGCTGCTCTCCCCGCTGCTTCCGGCACGCGCTCCTTCCCCGGCAGTGTGCTTAGGGCGCGCGCGCGCGCGCTCCCCCTCTCTTAAAGGGACCGCGCGCGCGCCGTCCTAAGGAGTCCCCGGCCAATTGCCGGAGGACCTCCCATATAAAAGGCACCTCCTCCAAAATGGAGGTGCCCGAGCAATGTTGTAGCACTGTTCACTACTCTGCTTCAGCCCTCAGGTCCCGTTGCCAGTTACCTGCCAGATACCTGCCAGATTCCTGCCAGTCTGCTGTCTAATTCCTGCCTGATATCCTGCTACCTGCCTGCTAGCCTGAGGTCCGACGGTCTGCCTTCCAACTTCTGTCAGTCTGTCTAAGGACCAGCTTGCCCGCTCACCTGGGAGCGCACTTCAGCCACCTGCTTGCTTGCCTACCAGGAGGCTCTGCCGTCACGTGCTGTGACCACCCGCCTGTCCAGAGATTCCTGCCCGCTCACCTGGGAGCGCTCATCTGCTACCTGTCTGTTGGTCTTCCTGGAGGCTCCGCCGTCACATGCTGTGACCACCCGATTATCCAGAGACTCTCGCCTGCTCACCTGGGAGCTCACGTCTGTCATCTGCCGCCACAGGTCGTACCAATCCTTTATCCAGAGACTGCCCCGGTCACTTGCCGTGACCTCCTGCCCGTTTACCCAGAGACTGTCCCGGTCACTTGCCGTGACCTCCTGCCCGTTTACCCAGAGACTGCCCCGGTCACTTGCCGTGACCTTCTGCCCGTTCATCCAGAGACTGCCCCGGTCACTTGCCGTGACCTCCTGCCCGTTCATCCAGAGACTGCCCCGGTCACTTGCCGTGACCTCCTGTCCGTTCATTCAGAGACTGTCCCAGTCACCTGCTGTGACTGCCTGCCCGTCTACCCTGGTCGCCACCCGCTCCCTTACAAGGACCGCCCCCTTGTATAGTAGCTCAGAGGTTCCGCCTCCCTGACCCGTTACAGGAGGGCTATGTGGGCCCATTATACTGTATGGAGGGCTATGTGGGGCCCATTATACTGTATGGGGGACTATGTGGGGCCATTATACTGTATGGAGGACTATGTGGGGGCCATTATACTGTATGGAGGACTATGTGGGGCCCATTATACTGTATGGAGGACTATGTGGGGCCCATTATACTGTATGGAAGGCTATGTGGGGCCATTATACTGTATGGAGGACTATGTGGGGCCATTATTCTGTATGGAGGGCTATGTGGGCCCATTATATTGTATGGAGGACTATGTGGGGCATTTATATTGCACGGAGGACTATGTGGAGCCATTGTCCTGTATGGAGGACTTTGTGGGAGCCGTTATACTGTTTGGAATGGTATGTGGGGTCATTATACTGTATGGTGGACTGTGTGGGGCCCATTATACTGTATGGAGCATTATATGGGGCCATTATACTGTATGGAGGACTATGCGCGGCCCATTATACTGTATGGAGGACTATGTGGAGCTATTATACTGTATGGAGAATTATGTGGAGCCATTATACTGTATGGAGGACTATGTGGGGCCATTATTCTGTATGGAGGGCTATGTGGGCCCATTATACTGTATGGAGGACTATGTGGGGCCATTATATTGCACGGAGGACTATGTCGAGCCATTGTCCTGTATGGAGGACTTTGTGGGAGCCGTTATGCTGTTTGCAATGGTATGTGGGGTTATTATACTGTATGGAGGACTATGTGGGGCCATTATTCCGTATGGAGGACTATGTGAGGCTATTATACTGTATGGAGGACTATGTGGGGCAATTATTCTGTATGGAGGACTATGTGGAGCCATTGTCCTGTATGGAGGACTTTGTGGGAGCCGTTATACTGTTTGGAATGGTATGTGGGGTCATTATACTGTATGGAGGACTGTGTGGGGCCCATTATACTGTATGGAGCATTATATGGGGCCATTATACTGTATGGAGGACTATGTGGGGCCCATTATACTGTATGGAGGACTATGTGGAGCCATTATACTGTATGGAGAACTATGTGGAGCCATTATACTGTATGGAGGACTATGTGTGGCCATTATTCTGTATGGAGGGCTATGTGGGCCCATTATACTGTATGGAGGACTATGTGGGGCCATTATATTGCACGGAGGACTATGTCGAGCCATTGTCCTGTATGGAGGACTTTGTGGGAGCCGTTATACTGTTTGCAATGGTATGTGGGGTCATTATACTGTATGGAGGACTATGTGGGGCCATTATTCTGTATGGAGGACTATGTGAGGCTATTATACTGTATGGAGGACTATGTGGGGCCATTATACTGTACGGAGGACTATGTGGGGCCCATTATACTGTATGGAGGACTATGTGGGGCCATTATACTGTATGGAGGACTATGTGGGGCCATTATATTGCACGGAGGACTATGTGGAGCCATTGTCCTGTATGGAGGACTTTGTGGGGCCATTATACTGTATGGAGGACTATGTTGGGCCCATTCTGGTTGGAGGACTATGTGGGGCCCTTATACTGTATGGAGGACTATGTGGGGCCCATTATACTGTATGGAGGACTATGTGAAGCCCATTATACTGTATGGAGGACTATGTGGAGCCATTATCCTGTATAGAGGACTATGTGGGGCCATTATACTGTATGGAGGACTATGTGGAGCCATTATCCTGTATAGAGGACTATGTGGGACCATTATACTGTATGGAGGACTATGTGGGGCCATTATACTGTATGGAGGACTATGTGGAGCCATTATACTGTATGGAAGACTATGTGGGGCCATTATACTATATGGAGGACTATGTGGGGCCCATTATTCTGTATGGAGGACTATGTGGGGCCATTATACTGTATGGAGGACTATGTGGGGCCATTATACTGTATGGAGGACTATGTGAGGCTATTATACTGTATGGAGGACTATGTGGAGCCATTATTCTGTATGAAGGACTATGTGGACACATTATACTGTATGGAGGACTATGTGGGGCCATTAAACTGTATGGAGGACTATGTGGGGCCATTATTCTGTATGGAGGACTATGTGAGGCTATTATACGGTATGGAGGACTATGTGGGGCCATTGTTCTGTATGGAGGAATTTGTGGAGCCATTATCCTGTATGGAGGACTATGTGGGGCCATTATACTGTATGGAGGACTATGTGGAGCCATTATACTGTATGGAAGACTATGTGGGGCCATTATACTGTATGGAGGACTATGTGGGGCCATTATACTGTATGGAGGACTATGTGGGGCCATTATACTGTATGGAGGACTATGTGGGGCCATTATACTGTATGGAGGACTATGTGAGGCTATTATACTGTATCTCATCATGTATCTCATCGTGTATCTCATCGTGTATCTCACCGTGTATCTCACCGTGTATCTCACCGTGTATCTCATCGTATATCTCATCGTGTATCTCATCGTGTATCTCATCGTGTATCTCATCGTGTATCTCACCGTGTATCTCATCGTGTATCTCATCGTGTATCTCATTGTGTATCTCACCGTGTATCTCACAGTGTATCTCACCGTGTATCTCATCGTGTATCTCATCGTATATCTCATCGTGTATCTCACCGTGTATCTCATCGTGTATCTCATCGTGTATCTCATCGTATATCTCACTGTGTATCTCATCGTGTATCTCATCGTGTATCTCATCGTATATCTCACCGTGTATCTCATAGTGTATCTCATCGTATATCTCATCGTGTATCTCATCGTGTATCTCATCGTGTATGTCACCGTGTATCTCATCGTGTATCTCACCGTGTATCTCATTGTGTATCTCACCGTGTATCTCACTGTGTATCTTACCGTGTATCTCATCGTGTATCTCATCGTGTATGTCATCGTGTATCTCACCGTGTATATCACCGTGTATCTCATTGTGTATCTCATCGTGTATGTCATCGTGTATCTCACCGTGTATCT
This sequence comes from Phyllobates terribilis, assembly GCF_046119375.1. Lineage (NCBI taxonomy): Eukaryota > Metazoa > Chordata > Amphibia > Anura > Dendrobatidae > Phyllobates > Phyllobates terribilis. Next base: position 1,231,190,425 of record NW_027362761.1, on the reverse strand, counting down.
CATCGTGTATCTCATCGTGTATCTCATCGTGTATCTCACCGTGTATCTCATCGTGTATCTCATTGTGTATCTCATCGTGTATCTCATCATGTATCTCATCGTATATCTCATCGTGTATCTCATCGTGTATCTCATCGTGTATCTCATTGTGTATCTCATCGTGTATCTCATCGTATATCTCATTGTGTATCTCATCGTGTATCTCATCGTATATCTCATCGTGTATCTCACCGTGTATCTCACCGTGTATCTCATCGTGTATCTCATCGTATATCTCATCGTATATCTCACCGTGTATCTCATCGTGTATCTCATCGTGTATCTCATCGTATATCTCACCGTGTATCTCATCGTGTATCTCATCGTATATCTCATCGTGTATCTCATCGTGTATGTCACCGTGTATCTCATCGTGTATCTCACCGTATATCTCATCGTGTATCTCATCGTGTATGTCACCGTGTATCTCATCGTGTATCTCACCGTATATCTCATCGTGTATCTCATCGTGTATGTCACCGTGTATCTCATCGTGTATCTCACCGTGTATCTCATCGTGTATCTCACCGTGTATCTCACCGTGTATCTCACCGTGTATCTCATCGTGTATGTCATCGTGTATCTCACCGTGTATCTCACCGTGTATCTCATCGTGTATCTCATCGTGTATGTCACCGTGTATCTCATCATGTATCTCACCGTGTATCTCATCGTGTATCTCACCGTGTATCTCATTGTGTATCTCATCGTGTATCTCATCGTGTATCTCATTGTATATCTCATTGTATATCTCATTGTGTATCTCATCGTGTATCTCACCGTGTATCTCACCGTGTATCTCATCGTATATCTCATTGTGTATCTCATCGTGTATCTCGTGTATCTCATCGTGTATCTCATCGTGTATGTCACCGTGTATCTCATCGTATATCTCATTGTGTATCTCACCGTGTATCTCACCGTGTATCTCATCGTGTATCTCATCGTGTATCTCACCGTGTATCTCATCGTATATCTCATTGTGTATCTCATCGTGTATCTCATCGTGTATCTCATTGTGTATCTCATCGTGTATCTCATCGTGTATGTGATCGTGTATCTCACCGTGTATCTCATCGTGTATCTCACCGTGTATCTCATCGTGTATCTCATCGTGTATCTCACCGTGTATCTCACCGTGTATCTCATCGTATATCTCATTGTGTATCTCATCGTGTATCTCGTGTATCTCATCGTGTATCTCATCGTGTATGTCACCGTGTATCTCATCGTATATCTCATTGTGTATCTCACCGTGTATCTCATCGTGTATCTCATCGTGTATCTCACCGTGTATCTCATCGTATATCTCATTGTGTATCTCATCGTGTATCTCATCGTGTATCTCATTGTGTATCTCATCGTGTATCTCATCGTGTATGTGATCGTGTATCTCACCGTGTATCTCATCGTGTATCTCACCGTGTATCTCATCGTGTATCTCATCGTGTATCTCACCGTGTATCTCACCGTGTATCTCATCGTGTATCTCATCGTGTATCTCATCGTATATCTCACCGTGTATCTCATCGTGTATCTCATCGTGTATCTCACCGTGTATCTCATCGTGTATCTCACCGTGTATCTCACCGTGTATCTAATCGTGTATCTCATCGTGTATCTCATCGAGTATCTCACCGTGTATCTCATCGTGTATCTCACCGTGTATCTCATCGTGTATCTCATCGTGTATCTCATCGTATATCTCATCGTATATCTCATCGTGTATCTCACCGTGTATCTCATCGTGTATCTCATCGTGTATCTCATCGTGTATCTCACCGTGTATCTCATCGTGTATCTCACCGTGTATCTCATTGTGTATCTCACCGTGTATCTCATCGTGTATCTCATCGTGTATCTCATCGTGTATCTCATGGTATCGTGTGTGGTCCCGTATTCTGCTCTATCCCGTCCCTTATATAACGCTGTGCTTTCCTTTGGCAGCTCTGGCAGTCAGGATCGTCTGAGGAGGAGGTGCCGCAGCAGCTGTTTCTGATCCAGGCCAGGCTGATAAGGTGTCAGGACTCTACTCTCATCATCTCCTTTCTAAGAAGCTGATGCTGTTGTGATAGAAAATCCCCCAGGAATCCCTCCTCACTCCATGATCTCCACATCATTCCTCATCCCAGGAAAAACAATCCCAAACTCCCAGCATCCCTATCATCATCATCATCACCTGATCACTGCCATCCCTATCATCATCATCATCACCTGATCACTGCCATCCCTATCATCATCATCATCACCTGATCACTGCCATCCCTATCATCATCATCATCACCTGATCACTGCCATCCCTATCATCATCATCATCACCTGATCACTGCCATCCCTATCATCATCATCACCTGATCACTGCCATCCCTATCATCATCATCATCACCTGATCACTGCCATCCCTATCATCATCATCATCACCTGATCACTGCCATCCCTATCATCATCATCATCACCTGATCACTGCCATCCCTATCATCATCATCACCTGATCACTGCCATCCCTATCATCATCATCACCTGATCACTGCCATCCCTATCATCATCATCATCACCTGATCACTGCCATCTCTATCATCATCATCATCACCTGATCACTGCCATCCCTATCATCATCATCATCACCTGATCACTGCCATCCCTATCATCATCATCACCTGATCACTATCATCCCTATCATCATCATCACCTGATCACTGCCATCCCTATCATCATCATCATCATCACCTGATCACTGCCATCCCTATCATCATCATCATCACCTGATCACTGCCATCCCTATCATCATCATCATCACCTGATCACTGCCATCCCTATCATCATCATCACCTGATCACTATAATCCCTATCATCATCATCATCACCTGATCACTGCCATCCCTATCATCATCATCACCTGATCACTATAATCCCTATCATCATCATCATCACCTGATCACTGCCATCCCTATCATCATCATCATCACCTGATCACTGCCATCCCTATCATCATCATCATCACCTGATCACTGCCATCCCTATCATCATCATCACCTGATCACTGCCATCCCTATCATCATCATCATCACCTGATCACTGCCATCCCTATCATCATCATCATCACCTGATCACTGCCATCCCTATCATCATCATCATCTCCTGATCACTGCCATCCCTATCATCATCATCATCATCACCTGATCACTGCCATCCCTATCATCATCATCATCATCTGATCACTGCCATCCCTATCATCATCATCATCACCTGATCACTACCATCCCTATCATCATCATCATCACCTGATCACTGCCATCCCTATCATCATCATCATCACCTGATCACTACCATCCCTATCATCATCATCATCACCTGATCACTGCCATCCCTATCATCATCATCATCACCTGATCACTGCCATCCCTATCATCATCATCATCACCTGATCACTATCATCCCTATCCATCATCATCACCTGATCACTGCCATCCCTATCATCATCTCATCATCATCACCTGATCACTGCCATCCCTATCATCATCATCATCACCTGATCACCTATCCTATCCATCATCATCATCACCTGATCACTGCCATCCCTATCATATCATCATCACCGGATCACTGCCATCCTATCATCATCATCATCACCTGATCACTGCCC